>NW_026000068.1:23885745-23933219 GCF_001458135.2 Marmota marmota marmota
GCTGGTACAAAGACCTCTCCACAGGTGTGGCTGTATATAGGACCGGTAGTCAATGACGGGTACGATCCAATTGCAATGGTACCAACCTAACGGGTAAGGACCATATGTACTATTGGACAACCTAAGGCAGGCACGGTCCCTAAGCCACGTGCTTGTTGTTTAAACAGAGAGGGGGAGATGTTGAGAGCCACAGCCGAAGGGGCCCCAGCAAACTTCCAGCTGGCAGCAAACTTCCAGCTGCCGGCTGATGATTGGCTCACAGCGGCCCCAGCAACATCTAGCTGATTGGCTCCTCGGCCCCAGCAACATCTAGCTGATTGGCTCCTCTGCGGTGATGCTCATTGGGCTGTTTCCCTGCCCTTTCAGACCACGGAGCTGCTCATTGGGGGACTTTTTTGGCTCCGCCCACATGACCCAGCCAATCGGCCTCAAGAGCAGGAGGATTGTGGGAGGTGGAGAGAAGCTTGTGTGGGAGAGAGAGGCTTGTGGAAAGCCGGTGGTGGCAGTTGAGGCTCTGAGGGTTTTTCCTGAGAGGCTGTTTTGTTTGGCGTGTGTGGTTCTAAAAATAAAGTTAGTTTCTTTTGACAAGTGGCTCCTGATTGTGCCCAGCCAGACTGCGGCAAGAAGAGCCAACAGTCTTGAACAAAAAGAACAAAGTTGGAGGACTGACACTACCTATCTTTAAGATTCACTATAAAGCTACAATATTTAAAATAGTGTGATACTGATGAAAGAATAGACAAATGGAAAAAGAACAAAATAGAGAGTCTAAAAATGGACCCACATAAATATAGTAAACATATTTGTGATAAAGTATCAAAGGTCACACAATGGGACAAAGACAAAATTTTCAACAAATGATACTGGAAAAAAATAGACATCCATATGAGGGGAAGAAGAAAGGAAGGGAGAAGAAAGAATAGAAAAAAAAAGAAATAAGAAAAGGGGCTTTCACTATTCACAAAATTAATACAAATGAATCACAGAAGTGAATGTATGATGCAAACTACAAATTCCTGGAACATAATAGAAAAGAAAATCTAGACGACTTTGGGTTTGGCAATGACTTTTTAGATACAACACCAAAAGTATAATCTGTGAAAGAGAGACTTGATAAACTGGATTTTATTAAAAATTTATTAAAAATACCATAGCTAGTATCCTGATATCCCAAGAGGCGAGGCATTCTGCCCTTTTTATATGTCCTAAGTTTCTTTTGTTCTCCTGCCTTTTCAAGTTATCCTTCTCCTTCCTGCATACATGACTAGGCCTAGGAATGCTCAATGGGAGGGCCCAAAGGTGGGAAACAGGTGGGCTGAAGGGGGAGAGCAGGAGGGAGTAGCCAAGGACACCTTAACAACCTTATAGCTCCCTGTAGGAAGGGGAAATTCCCGGGACAGGTTACCTTGGAAGCAGGTTGGAGCAGGGGCAGGTTCTTGATAAGTGTGGAAGAAGGGATTTAAAGGAATTAACATATTAATCCCTCAGGGGACAGTCTCCAACTTCCCAGACTCACTCAAAATTGGCCTCCTTGATCCAACCTGACTCAATTTACCTATCTACACTGACTGTCTGTCTAATTCTGGATTCAATTCCATGTCCTCAGCAACTTTTCTCTACCACACTCTTCCACCATGATGTTCTAGCACAAAGCAATGGAGTCAGCCATCTATGGACTGAGACCTCTGAATCCATGAACCCCCAAATAAACTTTCCCTCCTTTAATTTTTCTTGTCATCCTTTTGTTCAAAAAGGCAAGAAAGTTGACTAAAACACGTATCTTTCTCATATTATCTAGTAATTACAGTTCATAAATTGAAATTATGTCCATGTAAAAAACATGCATGTGGATGTTTATTGCAGCTGGATAATTGGTCAAACTTGGAAGCACCCAAGATGTCCTTCAATAGGTAAGTGGATAAATAAATTATGGTACATCCAGACAATGAAATATGAAGCCAAGAAAAGACACGAAGTGAGCTTAAAGGCATATTAATGAGCAAAAGACACCAACCTGGAAAGGGTACATACTGTATGATTCCAACCATATGACATTATGTAAGAGCAACAAGATGAAGAGAGCAGAAAGATCAGTAATCAAAGGGGATTAGGGAACAGTTATAGATGAATACAAGGAATACAGAAGATTTCAGGGCCAATTGTGATAGTCAAGCCAAAGTGACTCCATTTGGTTTAGTAACTCCATTTGGTAAAACAGCCATGCCAAATAGAAAGATGATGACTGGGGCAAGTTATTTTTTTCCTTTTGTTATAGAAACCCTTAAGAACACGGAACTACCTAACGGGGCATTGTTTCTGTAAGTAGGGTAATGGGGCTCTGTTTCTGTAACTGGGGTAACTGGGCTAATTGTGATTGGTTAAGCTTCCTGCTGCCTGACTACAATCTCCTGCTCTGTAACTTGGCTTGCTTGCATTGGCTGGGCCCCCAAATATCCCTTTTGTGGTTTTCGGGCTTAAAAGGGGCACCCTTGCAATTGTTCGGGGCTGATCAGGGAACAGACTTTATGTTCCCTGTCAGTCATCACCAGTGTGCTTCACTAAAGGCTTGATTCGTGAGTGGTCTGGAAGTCAATTTATGAAACCCCGGGACGTTGCTTTAACTATAACACACTTACTCCATAAAATACTAAAATAGTAGATACATGTCATTATCAACTTGTACAGATATATATATATATATATATATATATATATATATATATATATATATATAACAACACTGAAAATTACTGTAAACTATGGTCTCTGGGTAATAATGTTTTAACAAATGTCTCACTATGGTGTGTGGGGGGGTGTTTATAATGAGGAAGGATATGCATGGGGGGGATCAGAATTTAATGGGAAATATTTACCTTCAGCTCACTTCTGCTGTGAATCTAAAACTTCTCTCAAAAATTAAGTATGTAGAAGAAGAGGGGGAAAGGAGAAGATCCAGGAGGAGAGTGTAAAGATTTCACCAGTTAAGTGGGAGGGAAAACTCAGGTAAGTCCTTAAGTGGCAGCAGCATCAGCTTTTGGTGGCACCCTGGAGGAGCTGGTCTATAAAGGACAAGGGTTCAAGCACAAGGGCTCTATCCATTGTTGCTTTGGTTCCTGCTATTGTCTGTCTGTCTGTCTCTCCCTTCTCACTCTGGCTTATTGCTTTATCATATTCAGCGGTGTGTTTCCTTTATTCTCCTTTGTGTGTGTGTGTGTGTGTGTGTGTGTGTGTCCTATGATCCATGAAGTCATCAGGAAACTTTAAGAACTCCACCCCCAACTCCCACCTCTGCCCCAGGCATGACAGGGTCTATGACCTCTGTGGTCACATTTCCCTTGTTATTTCATTTAGTGCAAACAATATCAAAGGTAATCCGATAAGCACCCACATACATTTTCAGATGAGAAAGCTGAGGCTTTTCATGATTTCTACTTGTAAAATACACAATTTTGCTTAGTGAATCTTATCTCTCTAAGCCTCCTCTACAAATGCTACAGTAACTAATTTCTGTAGCTATTGACATGATTAAAGAATAGATGAATATAATAATTTGGCTCTTACTGAACCCCCCAAATTTATCTGCCACTACTATTATTATCACCCTTCATTTTTCCATATGTGAATTACTATCAATTACTATGATGTAAAGAAAAAATGATCACTTAGATGGATCCAAGAAGTACAACCAAATTGAACTACTTAGATCAAAATATTCATTTTGATATAGATGTTATCCATTTCAATTTTCTAATATAAAAGCAGGATCTAAGGTACAAATATAGCTGTCAAGCTAAAGATGAGCAAATATTCTAGGATCTCTTATGAAACATTAGAAATGTCCCTGGTTCACCTACAATAATTAGACAGAGATGCACCTTCCTGCTTGCTTCCCCACTCCCACTTCCATCCTATCTGAGGAAATTCCAGGTCCAAAAAACCCAGCCCACTTCATATCCTGTACTGTATATACTCTATCAAGGAACTCTTCAGCTTTCTCACTGAAGACCACACAAATGCAGACACCCTTTCCTAGTCCTTTTGTTTATCACTCTGGCTATCTTTGGTCTCAGAACTTCAGAGAAAAGAAATCAATACAGTCACTACTCATTTTCTTCTATCATGACACCTCAAAGAGATGACACCATCCTATTTTAATGCCTCACCCAATGTGTTCTTTTGTCTCGTTAATAATTTTACTAATGATGATAAAGTATGTCCTGAAATTCAACTTGCCTGTCTGTGGTCTTGATTTCTGGTGATTCCAATTATGAGCAGAAGTTTTCATCACCTCTCCAACCCCAGATGTTCACGAAGGTAAAGAAGCATTCTTGATTTCACTTCTTGTTACTGATAGTGTGCTATTTATGGGAAAGATGATTAGTTCCATGTTTTTATGTGGTTGTGTTTCATGTTTCTGGTTCTAAATGTTTTAATTTAGCTTTTAAAAGATCCAATAATATTGGCCAGCACACATGCCCCAAATCCCTTTTCTCTATCAATAAATAACAGAAATAAATTTAAGCCCTCTTACCTTTATATATGCATAAGGTTATATTTTCCAGAAAGTAAATTATTAAAAAAAGAATCATTAAAGACTTCTTTTCTGATCAAGATAATCAGAGTCTAGGTTTGGTCTTCCACCTGAAGCAGCCAAAAAAATAAATAAATAAAGTTTTAACATAAAATATTGGTTTTCAGATACTGGATGACAGGCAACAAAGGACATTGGTCTCTCAGAAATGGAAACAAACAAGGTGAGCCTTGTTACCTTGAAAGAGTTTCCAGACCATGTCTCAGGGAGGGAAACCCAGGCAGAGTCTGGTGGACACCTTGAGTAGAGGAGAGGAAGTTGAGAGTTCAGAGAAACAAGGCCACCAGGGATGGTGACAGAATAAAGACAGAAAGACAGTGAAAGGAGCAAGACGGCAGATGGGAGAAAGATGAAGAGGAAGAACTGGGGAGACTTGCAGAGGGTCCCTAGCCTTCAGTTGTGTGCTCATCAGCACATACATTAGAGCTTAGGGAATTAACCAGTCAAAAGGATCAGAGGGAACCATTGCCAATACTCATGCAGGGCTGGGAATAATGCCCATTCTCACCAGCAACTAGAAAGTCTCATAATTTATAGGGCATTAAGTAAATAGCTCGGAAATTTCTTGACTGAGTAATGGGGAACAATTAGCCCTAGGCTTAACAGTGCTCTGGTTCCACCTAACAAACCTCAAGAGCAAAATCCAAAATATTAAACTGCTTCCTAGTAATTTAAATGCATCCAAAAATAAGGATTGAGAATATATGAAGATGATTACAATGATGTCCAGTACCCAAAAAAGTAAACTTAACAATGTCTGGAATATTTAAAAACTTCTACTAATTCAAAAACAGCAAGAAAATACAAGGAAAAAATCAATTTTAAAAGACCCAGAATTGACACAGATGTGAGAATTAGCAGACAAGGATATTAAAACAATTGTTCTAAGTATTTTCCATATGTTCAAAAAGCTAAGTAAAGACATGAAAGATATTTCAAAAGCCCTATATAAATTTGCAGGAATAAAAATCACTATGTATGAGATTAAAAATGCCCTGGATAGAATTAAAATTAATAGTAGATTAGACTAACACAGGAAAAAAGAAAACAAACAGTGATCCTGAAGATAAACCCATAGAAGCTATTCAAAACCAAACATAGAAAGAAAAATAAATAAAAGTAAATATGGTGGTCAGAATAGATTTCATGGAGAAGACAATTTTTAAAGCAAAGATTTGAAGGAGACAGGGACATTTGGCATGTGGTCTGAAAGAGTGTCTCAGACACTACTGGAAACAGAGAAACCAGAGATAATTATTGTGATTAGCCTTTAATGCTCAATTTAAGGACAACAATTTTCATAGATATAATCACTTGTAATTCTCACAAAAGTCCTGTAAAAAGAATAATCCCAACTTGTAAAGAATAGAGCAGGAATTTGAGGGATTGAGATATTGACAGAATATCACCCAGAGAACAAGATGAGACTCAGTCTTCTCTGAGTTCAAATCTTAGACACTTTCCATTAGTCTACAATCCTCATATAGAATCTGGAAACTTGAAAAAAGTTAAATAAATGTTTCAAGCTCCCACATAGCCCTGTTTTGCTCAGAAGTCACAAATTCAAGTGTAGCTACCATGACAAAAGTTGTGGGCAACAAAGAACAGGGGTCAGAAGCTATTTATTATTCAACTCTTAGTTGAACTTGACATGATTAGAGATAGGCCCAGGGTTGCTTGGGCTTCATCCTATTTCCCAAAACCAATAAGAAATCTATGAAATTTCTTTATTTTAAAATTGTTTATGAAATTTCTTCATTGGTGTAATTTTTCTGTTGTTAGCCATTTGAAAGATAACTTATGATGGATCCTAAATTTGGATTTGGAAGCTCTATTTACCACTTCTGGCCTACGTTATTCACTAATTTACATAAATATAAACTTACTATTATAATTTTATTAAAATGATAATCATAAAAATATTCAAATAACACATAAAGTATAAAAGTTACAGAAAAACTTACTGGAATTTCTACATGTAAAACCACTATGCCCTTTTCTTTTTAAGTATATTTTTTCAGGAATAGTATATATTATATTAACCAGTTATTTAGATCTTAACAATAAAAGAACTTGAACAGACACTTCTTGAAAGAAAGAAGGCATCCAAATGGCCAATAGGACATGAAAAGATGTTCAGTATCACTAGTCAAAGGGAAATGTGAATCAAAACCACATTGAGATATCACTTCATACCCAATAAGGTGATGATTATTAAAAAGAAAGAAGGAAGGAAACAAGTGTGAAGGTATTGAAAGCCTTTTGCATCGCTGGTGAGAATGTAAAATGGTCCAGCCACTGCGGAAAACAGTATGATAACATCTCAAAATAGTCAACCAAAAAATCACCATATGTTCCAAGAATTCCATATCCGAGTATATATTCAAAAGAAAGTGAAAGCAGGGACTCAAACAGAGAATTATACACTCATGTTCATAGCATCATTATTCATAATGGCCAAATAGTATAAGCAATCCAAGTGTGCATTGACAGATGAATAGATGAAAAAATGTTGTACACACATACAATGGAACATTATTATTCAGCCCTTAAAAAATGGTAGAAAAGGGGTATATATACTCAATGGAATATTATTCAGCTTTAAAGAAGAGTGAAATTATGACATTTGCCAGTAAATGGATGGAATATCATGCTAAGCAAAATAAGCCAATCCCACAAAACCAAAGGCCAAATGTTTTCTCTAATATGTGGATGCTAATTCACAATAAGGCGGGGGGCACTAGGGAAGAATAACGTTACTTTAGATTAGGTAGAGGGAAGTGATGGGAGGGGAGAGGAGGGGATGTGGGATAGGAAAGATAGTGGAATGAAATAGACATTATTACTGTATGTATAGATGTGACTGCATGACCAATATGATTCTGCAACATGTACACTCAGAAAAATGAGAAATTATATCCCATCTATGTATGATCTATCAAAGTACATGAATGCATTCTACTGTCAGGTATAACTAATTAAAACAACAACAACAAAAGGTGTGTGTGGCGGGGGGTGGGGAATTCTGGTGCAGGTTACAACATGACCAAACTTTGAATACATTATACATAAAATAAGACAGCCACACAAAGGACTCCCCTTACATGATTCGCCTTTTGTGGGGTTCCTACAGTAATTAAATTCATAGAGAAAGTGGATGGTGGTTGACAGGAGCTGGAGGGAGAGAGATAAATGGGGAGTTAAGAGTTTCATGGGTGCAGTTTCAGTTGTGGAAGATGAAAAACTCTTGAAATGGATAGAGCTGATGGCCACACAACAAATTTGAATGTACATAATGGAGAATACTATATACTTGTAATTAGCTAAAAGGGTAAATTTTCTATTGTGTTTGTTTAGCACAATGAACACAAATACACATATACATATGCAAACTCCAAAACCCAGTGACCTATCATAACATTTGTGTTCGCCCTCATAGGTCTGTGGGTAGACTGGGGTGTAGAGTACAGCTGCAGTACCCTGGGCTTGGCTCCAGTCTCAGGGCTGGAATCAGGTCTGCTCTGTGTTTCTTTCATACCATTGGATAAGCAGCTCGCTGGGGCATGCTGTTCTTATGGTGAGTGACAGGAGCATAAGAAAATGAGTGCAAGCACATGATGCTTTTTAAAGCTTTGTCTTTGAGTTGGCTCCTGTTCATTTCAGCCAGCATTTCATCGGCCAAAACAAGTTAGACAGCCAAGTCCCACATCAGTGGAGCAGAGAAACATTCTGACCACTCTTAGGAGATATGTTGTAAAACCTGCATGGCATGAGGTATGGTTGTAAGATGTTATCATCAATGTTATCATCGAGAGGTAAAGAACTGAGGACAATAATTCAATCTACTAGCAGAAAGATATATTTATATAGTGTTACATGCAAGACATCATGCGTATCTAATTCATTTTTAATAAGCTACTACACAATTGGAAAAATTTGATTCCCATCTTTAAAGCTCCCAAACACTATAAAGTTTGCTAATAAACTTGGAAAGATATGAGAAGGATTAAAATCACAGCTTCTTTAAAAAGTTGGCCCTAATCTCCATCATGTGGGGTTAGGACCCAAATTCCTTAATAAGAAACCTATAGCACAAGAGTTAAAACCAAGAATCAACAAATGGGATGAATTCAAACTAAAAAGTTTTTTTCTCACAAGAGAAATGATATGTGAGGTAAATAGGGAGCCTACATCCTGGGAACAAATTTTTACCTCTCATACATCAGATAGAGCTCTAATCTCTAGAGTATACAAAGAACTCAAAAAGTTAAACAACAAAAAAATAAATAACCCAATCAACAAATGGGCCAAGGACCTGAACAGACACTTCTCAGAAGAGGATATACAATCAATCAACAAATATACGAAAAAATGCTCACCATCTCTAGCAATCAGAGAAATGCAAATTAAAACTACTGTAAGATACCATCTCACTCCAGTAAGAATGGCAGCCATTATGAAGTCAAACAACAAGTGCTGATGAGGATGCAGGGAAAAAGGTACACTCATACATTGCTGGTGGGACTGCAAATTGGGGCAGCCAATTTGGCAAGCAGCTATTCCCCTTCTCAGACTATACCCAAAAGACCTAAAAACAGCATACTACAGGGACACAGCCACATAAATGTTTATAGCAGCACAATTCACAATAGCTAGACTATGGAACCAACCTAGATGCCCTTCAATGGATGAATGGATTTTAAAAAAAATGTGGCATTTATACACAATGGAATATTACTCAGCACTAAAAAATAACAAGATCATGGCATTTGCAGGGAAATGGATGGCATTAGAACAGATTATGCTAAGTGAAGTTAGCCAATCTCTAAAAAACAAAGGCCGAATGTCTTCTCTGATATAAGGGGGGTGACTCAAAATGGGATAGGGAGGAAGAGCATGAGAAGAAGATAACCACTAAATAGGGAAGAGAGGTGGAAGAGAAAGGGGAATTGCATAGAAGATGGAAGGAGTTCCTCATCGTTATACAGATTACATGTATGACGATGTGAGGGAAAAAAAATAAGAAGTGTGTCACATTAGATTGGGTAGAGAGAAGTGATGGGAGGGTGGGGGGAAGGAGGGATAGGAAGGGCAGAAGAATAAAATAGACTTTATTATGGCTATATGTATATACGTGACTGCATGATGAATGTGATTCTGCAACCTGTACACGCAGAAAAATGAGAAATTATATCCCATCTGATTCAAACGTATGATATGTCAAGATCATTTTACTGTCATGTGTAACTAATTAAAACAAATAAAAAATATCACAGCGTCTTTGATTTTTGATAAAAATATAAATTTTTTTATTTGCTACCTTGCACTTGTGGGTTTCCTTAGAGATCAACAATAACAAATAGGAATCAAAATAAACAGTGGGACAAGTAACCTAGATAGTAAATAGGAAACATTATGCATGGGAGGCTTTAACTTCCCAGAATCTATAAAAACACACTAGCCCTTTAGGAAGCGATATGATTTTCAGACTGTACATGGCCCTAGATCAGATGGGTTTATGGAGAGAAAACAAACGGTATTTTCAAGATATTCTAAACCTAAGGGGCTCTACCTCAAATGGAAGGACTGAACTTAAGATACAAAAAAAAAGAAGGGATGGAGAACAGGAGGTAAAAACATGACATTTTCTTCTTAAGAGCAAGACTTTTATAAAATGCTTCCATTTGCCCAAGGTCAGAAACCAACAAAAGAATTTCAGATCTAGTATATTCAGGCCAAGCAAGAGTTTCTTCAAGCCTAAAGTATTTATTTCCCATCTAGATTATCAGACAGCAGGAGTAGGAAATAGAAATCTTAAGTCATTAGATAGCTCTGTTCCTATTAAAATACAATATAAAGTATTGATAAAATTAAGCTCAGTTTGGGGTCTGCTGGGGGCCTAACCTTTGTCCCGAGGGGAATTTTTGAGAAGGGTATCAGTTCATAACAGTGATGGTACAACCCTTTATCTTCTCAACACCCTGGACACAAAGACCATGGCATTAATTACATACTGTGAGCAACAATTCATGAATATTTAACATACTCATCTATACTTAATGAATAAATTTGCATTTTGACACTATTATTTAATGTGCTTTAAGGAAATACTGCTCATTACCTTTCAATTTTGCAGATTAGTTGAATGTAATCAGAATGATAAGGCAGGAGAGATATAGTATTATTTAAATAACATTGTTTTTTATGACTGCTTCTGCTTCCGTGAGTTTTTTTTTTTTTTTTCTCCCCTTTCTTTTAAGCAACTGGGTTTATTTCATTCTATTCTGGCCATTCTGCCTTAATCATTTTGCCTCTGTGCTCCTTGCAGAAGGGAGTTTCTTTATATTCATGGAAAAACAATGCAAATTAAATAATCAGTGTTTTGCTTCCCTCTGTGCGTTCTGTAACAGGGCATTCTCTCACACAAATATCCCAATGCAATTGGCAGTAATTGTATCCTGGGCTGGCAGTCTCAGCAAGGCTGCCACAACCTGCACAGCAAGCAGGGGGCGCTGCATAATCAGCGGCAATGAACAAAGGTCTCTGACTTCCCCTACCAAAGACAGAACCCTGAGGAGCTCCAGACTGAAAAAAAAAACTGGCAAGGATGTTGTCAAAGATAAGCTTTGGTGATTGTCTTTTGATCATTGACTTATTGTGAGGGCTTATTCTCATAAGCAATGGTCCATGTTTGTGAAGTGGGGGCATATTCACTTAGGATGTTGGGCATGATAACTTGTCTCTAGGAATGCTGGTTGCATGAAGGTCCCATGCTTTTTGAACTAGATGGCCATGCTTTTAAGAATCAGAATTAAGACTTCCTGTTAAGATTTGGATCTGGAATGTCCCCTTGAAAGTTTCATGTGTGGAAGGTTTGGACCCCAGTGTAGCAAGGTTCAGAGGTCGGACTTCAGGAAGTGATTGGATTACTAGGGCTCAGATCTCATAAATGAGTTAATCCATTAATGGGTTCATAGCTAAATGAATTATTGGCAAGTGGTAAAAACTGTAAGAAGTGAATCTCGCTTAAGGGAGTGGGTCCTTGGAGGTATGTTCTTGGGAACTCTTTTGTCCTGGGCCCCCTCCTCCCTATCTGCTTTCCATCTGCTATTGATGTGAGTAGCTCTGCTCCACCACACTCTCTCCACCATGATGTTCTGCCTCACTACAAGCCCATATTAATGGGGCCAGCCAACCATGAACTGAAACTTCTGAAACTGTGAGCCAAAATAAATCTTACTTCCTCTAATTTGATTTTCTCAGGTATTTTGTCACAGCAATGAAAAGCTGATGAAGACATTTCCAAACAAACAAAAAGGACAAAAGCAAGAGGAAGACAAAAGAAAGTAAAGTCTAGATGCCAGACATTGTGTCAAATGCTTACACAAATCAAGTTTAATTCTTATCTGGGAGTTCTCTGTTCTTGTCATTTTTGTTGTTGTCATCATCATATCATTATTGCCATGAGGAAACCGAGGCTCAGGCAGGATAATAGGGATAATAAAAATTAAACCTAGGATTTGAATCCAGGTCTGTTGAAATCTAAAATTCAAATGTTTTCAACATTTTTTCTACCAATGGAGTCTTCAAAGGATTTTGCTTCCAAACCTAATCAGTCACCTTGGTTTGTTCAGACTGTTAGAACAGAAGACCAAGAGACCAAGTGGCGTACAAATAACATAAATCTGTTTCTCACCATTTTAGAGTTTGTGAAGTCCAAGATCAAGTTGGTAGAGGTGAATGGGCCATCTGGGGCCTCTTTTACAAGGACACTAATTCATTCATGAGGGCTCCACTCTTAGAACCTAACCACTCCCCAATGACCCCACCTCCAAATACCATCCCACTAGGACTTGGAATTTCAACATGAATTTGAAGAAGACACTAGCATTCGGTCTGTAGCAAAAATGTCACTACTTCAGAGAAGATTCAGTGAATAAACCCACAAAGCAATCAAACCCTGAGTGGAACAATGCTTTGCTCATACAGAGGAGAAACAGAACAAGAGCAGCTTCGGTAGTGGATGTGGGTCCCCCATGGCCATCAGTCACAAGCAGTTGGCCTGCATGTACCCCTCTTGTGCTGTAGCAGCAGAAGGACCCACCTCTCACCTAAGAGGAAAATAAATAGTCAGCTATAGTACTAGTGTTGACCAGGTGCTATATGACACACATGTGAAAAAGGAACAAGAAATTGACAAGCAAAATGTGGCATAGACATATAAAGAAACATTATTCAGCCTTAAAAAGGAAGGAAATGTTGTTGCATACTCAACATGGCAGAACTCTGAAAACATTACATGTGGAATAAACCAGCCATCTACCGCTTACGTAGGATGAAGCGGTACACATTGAGACTGAAATAACCAGGGAAAGAAATAACCACCCAGAGGGATAGCTCAGCACAGAATGTGAGGACTCTTCAGTTCTTTGTAAGGAAGTGTTACAGGCCTGAAGCCCATTATTATACAGCCTTGTAGGATCAAAAACTGCATACAGGAGACTGCCTTTCCCAAGAGAAGTTAGCTGTATCTGAAAACAACAAGATTTCTGTGCCCCAAGTAACATGAAAAAAAAATTGACCCAGGACCAGTTTTTATTAAGAACTGAACATATACATATATACTTAAAAAAAAAAAAACACTTGGTATCCATGAATGCAGTCCATCTATCTCCCCTACAGTCTCCAAATCTTTCATAGTAAGTCAACTTAGAATCTGTGTTGGTGTGGAGATGAGGTGTCCCCCCAAAGCTCCTGTGTTAATGCAGGAAGAGTCAGAGGTAAAGTGATTAGAATGGATCCATCATGGTTGGAATGGACCAACTGGGTAGTTACTGGAGGCAGAAGGGGTGTGACCAAAGGAGGTAGATCCATGGGAATATGTCCCCAAATGGATCATCTTCCCTGTATCCCTTTCCCCTTTCCCAGCTGCTGTGAGTTGAGCAGCTTTCTATCACTGCTGCCCTTCTGCCCTGAAACTCTGTTTTACCTACGGCCCAGAGCAATGGAGTTGGCCAACCACGGACCAAGACCTCTGAAACCATAAACTCAGAATAAACCTTTATTCCTCTAAGTTGTTCTGATCAGGCATTTTTGTCACAGTAATGAAAAGCTGACTAACATAATTGCTAACCAGACACAGCTGGATAATTGCCTTACCTTGGGAAAAAACTGGAAATAAATACAACATTGAATAACCCGAGCCTATCGTGTAAATGCTATTGTATTAGAATCAATCTAATCCACATTTCTTTATGTAAATTGCTTGAGATTATCTTGGCATATTTAAAAATCTGAAAAATTAGACTTCTGGTGCCAAATTTGAATCAGTAATTGATTTTCGGTTTCTGATTTAAGTTGAAAGCTCTACAAGAGTTTGACTAAGTTTGTAAACAAATTGGAATGGTCATGTGAATTTGAAATTTCCTATTTGTATAAATTTAATTTATTAGATTTATAAGGATTGCTTAAGTATTAAGAGATTTTTACTTATTATGAGTTTAAAGTTTGCTCTTTGGATCATTTTAAGGGCTTAAAAGGAAACTTAATGGTATTAAGTCATAGGTAGAGTTCAAAAATCTGAGCATATATAAGGGATTAGGTCTGAAAAAGAGACTGCTTATTAAACCTATGCTGCATCATAAGGTATACAAATGAGGGTCCAAGTGCCACATCCTGCAGGGCATTCAGGATGCAATTCAAAGATTGAGTAAATGAGTTATTACCTTTAATAGGGGATTGGAGTCATAAGAGAAGTCTAGATAGAATCAAAAATCCTATAAAGACACAGGGATTGCAAATAAAAGAAGCAATCTTACCTTAGGTGAGATCCAGCATGCAGGAAAAGGAAAATCCATCCTGAGGCCCAGATATTGATTGTAAGGATGTGACCGTGGCTTACTGGGCAGCAGAAAATTCAGTTTAGTGTTCTACTGATGCAACTTTCTGGAAATCCAACCTCTGGAACTTTCCAGAAATCCATTCTCTAAGATGTCAGCTGTTTATAAAGCATCTTGCCAGAAGCATGCAGCTATAGAACCTCCTGAGAGGGTGCTGGGGAAGCCGCTGGCTGCCAGGTGCTGCTGGCTGCTGTGCATTGCAGGAGTCTGGAGGTGGCAAAGTCACCTGCACCAAGAGCTCTAGATTCAAGTAGGCAACCATCCCATGGTAGCTGGGCACTTAGAGAAGCCACACCTGCTGCGAGAGCCTTCCAAGAGGAGCACACTGGAACCAGAGAGAAAAGCCCTCTCCTGCTGCAGCCACTTCAGGGCACACTACTGACAAAGTTCAGTGTCATTCCAGCTGGCAGAGGACAAGGTACTCACAGAGCTCATTTAGGATGGATTTCTGAAAAACAAGAAATGAAGGGTGGAGGGTAGAATGGTCCAATTGATAATAGTCATGTCAAATTTGTTAACTTGAATTCATCAACATTAATAAATTTTTTTAATTTTATGCCAAAAATCACTAAATTCATAAACAGAATAACAAAACTTGAAGTTCCATTTAAAGGTTTAAAGCATATTTGGTTTTTAAATAAGTATTGGCTCAAGTAATTTTTAATTATACTAATTTAATTCAAATAATATTAATTTAAAACCCAGGCTATCATAAATAATTTGAGTTCTTTCTCTGCTAAAACGATACCCTTGTATACGAAAAAGTTCCTGTTGACACAGAGATTTCACTTATTCTGAAGACAAAGTTTTGAGCAGAAGGCTTAGCAAGCAACCAAAGGTGTGGAAAAAAAAAAAAGTGGAAAACAAGAAGGGATTTTTGACAAGTGTTTCTGTGTTTTGAATAGGATCCCTTTTACTGTCCTTTAGACAATGCAAGTAAAAAATCAGAACACTGAAAGGACTTTTTAGTCATTTTGGTTGCTGGGTTGTGTTTATATGAAACGTGGCGAAACTGAGTTCTTTGAAACCCTAGAATCTATCTGATATCATTTTAAAAATTAAGTTTGACTGATTGATTATTCATTTGAAAAGCAAATGCACTGCAGAAACCCTTCCCAAGATGGCGACTTTGGCTTTCTGAGGGCTGCATCACTGGCAGCATCCACCATTCAGGGTGTGGCAACTGGACCCTCATTTGGATACCATGTGATACAGAGTGAGAAAAAGCCACTGTCCTCTTACCTTTGAGGGTCAAAAGAGCTAATCCTCAACATTTCCCCACCCAAGTTCAGAACTGAGGAAGAGGAAGACCCAGGGGTCAGATTATGGATGAGACTAGTGATTTAGGACTACTTGCCCAGTGAGCATAGGAATCCTTGCACAGATTTAAATAGGTGTGGCTATTCACTCACTGGAAGTGCTGAATTATCATAGGCTTCCCCTGGAAAGGAGAAGCAAAGCAGAACACAATTTATACTTTTTGTCAACAACCGTCTGTCTTTCAGAGAGAGAAAGGTGCTGAATCATGTAAACGCAATGCCACCAAATGTATCAATTATTTGATATTCCTTCAGAAGGAAACACGAAGTTGAAGAAATGAGGTTTTGTCCAGATATTCCCTCAGCTAAGGTCAACCAAAAGAGTGACTATTCCTTGGGAAAAGAAATGTCCCCTTATTAACCACTAGTGGATAATTTAGACTTTGTCCCCAGAAGACTCTAAAGAGGGTCACAACAGTAAAGGACAGGAAAGTACAAGGTCTTTCTACTCTCACAACTGAAAATCCACTCTCCTACTTGATTCCCCCACTAAATAGTGTCTGGTCACAGCGTCTGATTTAGCAATTCTGCAATGAAGTTGCATGACCTAAAGATGTTCCAGTAACTGCAACCTATTTGACTGCAACCTATTTGAGTTCAAACCTCTTCCTTTATGAAATTCCCAAGAAGAAATTAAAGTTCAAATATTAAACTTCCAAAGAATCAATGCTGTGCTGAACACTAAGAGCTCTTGTCCCTCCATTGGGCCCCTGCAAAACCATCAATGTGAAGGAACAGAGGGCAGCCAGCTCCTCAGACGAGACAGAACCAAGTCATATCTTTTCTGATCCTTCTCCCCAGTTCATCAACCTGTGAAACTCTAGTGGGGATCTCCAAGGAATAGCCCCTCCACCAAGCACACACAAACCATGCACATAGGGTATCCCAACCACCTTTTCCCAAAATTATTATTATAAGTCTGCTATGACTTATAAATAGGTAATAAAGAAAAAATAATTATTTGCATAGAATTTTGCATCTGTTCTATTTCTTGCTGAGACTTGGCAGCTTTACAGTCTCCTTAGATCATCCCATATTCTATTCAGCTTCCCTCTTCCTGCTTTCCTTAAACCTAGGAATCCCCTACTGGGACTGCTCTTGTCCTCCCTGCTCCGTTTCTGAATTTGGATCCTAACTATCACCCTCCCCTAATCTCTCAGTCTGATCAGCCCACTACCAGATCTCAACTTCTAAGAAAATTAACCAAAGATGCTGGTTATAATCAGATGCTATGAATTACACTAGATATATATTTTCCAAGGTTTTTCCTGATCCAAATTTTTTTCATTAATGAAGGGAAATACCAAAACCTGTGTAGGCACAAAGAATATATTTTGATTTTAAAATAGCTTATAATATGACCTATAAACATTTTTATTTCTCCTTGAACAGACTATCTCAGCCAAAGGAAAAAAGAGGGGGTGTTGATTAACCCACAACCATGATTCCAGATTCCAGGACCCTGGGTCCCAGGGACAGGAGCATGCACTCTTAGCTGCAGTAAGGGCGTCAGGGGGGCAGTAGCTCCCCTAGAACTCTTGAAGAATGCTTTTAAGAGTTATTCTAATGTTCTCCTAGTACCTATTCCAGTAATCCTTCTGAAACCCAGTAACCCAGTCCCCCACTGTAGACTCCCTTTTCATTTTAAGTATTCAGATTGGTTCTGTTTTCCAGATGAATCTTTGACCAACTCATTATCCTTAGCTCTAAAACCACATAGCCCATCCTCTGCTAACTCCCTTAATACTAATTCAGCCACCTATTCTTCTCTTAGAACTTCACTTCTCATCTATTTTTGGAATTGATGCTGAGCATTCTTTATCATCCAGGTTTTTTTCAAGGCTATGGGACAATGACATTTCTTTGATACCACCTAGTTCATCTTGGTGAAAAAGGACAAAATGTAAAGCAACTTTGCCAGCTGTACTACTCAAAGCAGAAGTGTGGTTTCCACCATCCGAAGCAGCCAGAGTGGGTCTAGAAACTCTTCACTTGGCAAAAGTATTTAAAAACTGATCCTTAAAGAATTTAACTTCCAGTAAAGAATGACTTTTCAGCAAATCTCTATTGCACATTAAAAAAAAACTAAGTAGTTGAGTCATATTTATAAAAGTAAAAATAATGAAAACAACCCAGGTGTCCAGAATAAAGGATGAACAAAATGTGATCTCTAGACACAATGGAATATTATTCAGCTATGAAAATGAATGAAGTTTCCATATATCCTAAACATGGATGATCTTTGAGAAAACTGTGGTAAGTTGGAATAAGCCAGACATTAATGGACAGATAGCATAGAATTCTGCTTATATGAAATATATCTAATAGGCAAATTAATAGGAACAGAAAGTAGATTACAACTAGATTATAAATTAACAGAGACTGAGAGGGAGGAAAGATAGAGAGTTTTTGTTTCATAGTCTGTTGGGTGATGAAAATTTTTGGAAATAGTGGTGAAGATTATGCAATATTGTGAAAATAACTAATGCTGCTGAATTTAATAGTACATCAAGAAAAATAACAAGTTTTTTGTGTATATATACATATACATATAGTCTTACCACCATCACAACAACAAAAGATTAAGTAAATGGTAATTATGGGTAAAAGTAGCATTTAATTCCCTGGAGATTTCTTGTAACAGCTCTAGAGCATGATGATGATAAAATGCATTTTGCACCAACACATGGGCTTCACATCTGGAGAACATCTCTATAAAAGGTGTCTGCAGAAGTCAGTTTTACCTGGTAAAACCCATGCCATTAGAAACTTAAAATCAGCAACCAAAATAGTCTTGAGAAGTGTGGGAGGAGGACAATTTACTTAAACAAAAGGAACTTAGAAAAATTCTCTGTCTTGGAAAATGTCTTTCAATCTCTCTCAGATCAAAATACAAAGCTTGATTTGCTTACCCGCCTACATATTTTTCCTTTTTTTAAATCTTAATATCAGGATAGCATAATAGCCCTCAGACAAATCTCTCCCTGACAAAGAAGCTTTGTCATTATATATGCCAGTGCTGGACCACACCATAGCTCCAGTAAAGTCAGAATCTCAAGGTTAAGTAGGTTGTTAGTCATTGCATTCTAAAAATAAAAAATGATATTTCTTGAAATCCATCATGCTTTTCATGCAGCTGAAGGTAATTTTCTCCAGATTTGTAAGGTTCTTTAAATTGGTATTCTAATCACTGACCTTAAGCCCCACAGGTGATCTCTGGGCTGGAGGATTTGTTGTTTAAACTATGCAACTGGCTCCAACCAAGATGATATTTTTTCCATGTGACCTATTAATGTGGGATATGACTGAAAATACATCATCCACAAGCGGCAGGATTAATAGGGGTGCTTCTGCCTGGTACCAAGGGGATTTGGTTTGCACCCAGCCCCCAAGTTTATTTACAAAAGAAGCCTACCTTAGTGTGGCTATTGGATCATTACTATGAAATCGACAATTTATAAAATTTACTAAACCCCTAACAAGGGGAAAATCTTATAAAATAAATTCCTTCCCCAAAGCATTTTTTTTATATTTAAGAATTTAAATTTTTTTTATTTGTACTTTTAGATGGACAGCATGCCTTTATTTTGTTTTTATTTTTATGTGGTGCTGAGGATCAAACCCAGGGCCTCACATGTGCTAGGCAAGTGCTCTGCCACTGAGCTACAGCCCCAGCCCTCTATTTAAGAAATTTAAAAAACATTTCTCATCTTCTCCACCTTCTTCACAACCCCCAACACACCACATACCCACCCCCCACACACATACACATGCAGAGTAACACCCTAAACTAGTTAAGGAATTATTTTACAACCTGATCCTTTGAGAGAACTGAGTGCTTTTGTATGACAGAGACACTGTTCAAAGTGATTCATGACAACCCTACTCCATTTTAAGTTGCTAAAATTTAGGGGGGGCGGCTTTAGGATAACAAAAAGATCCAAGGGAAAATCAGAGATGATGTGCTGGTGACAAGCACCAGGTGAACAGAATAATATGCTTCAGACTCGATACTTCAGGCTCAGTCAGTTAGTGCAGAGGCAGAAAGAGCTTGGAGAGCAGTGTGCTTCGGGTTCAAGAAGAGGCGTAGGGTGGACTGGGGATGTGGAATATCCCTCAAAGGTCCATGTTTTATAGGCTTGGTCCTCAGCTTGGTGCTATTGAAGGTGGTGGGATCTTTAAAACGTGGAGCTTGGTGGGAGGTTTTATGTTGTTGGGATGATACTCTATAGAATCATGGATCACCCGTCTCTTTCTCTTATTTGCTTCCAGGCCACCATGAGGTGAGTAGCTTCCTCCACCATGTGCTCCTGCCAGGAGATGCTCACTTGCTACAGGCTCAGAAGCAACAGAGCCAACTGGCCATGGACTGAAATCTCTGAAACTGTAAGCCATGGTGAACTTTTCTCTTTTTAAGTTGATCATCTCAAGTGTTGGTTACATGCTTGGAAATTTGGCTAAAATAGGGAGGCCTAAAGAAGTTGAAAAGCTCCAGTCCCGGCCATAGCATGGACTCTCTGTGAGGAGTCCCTTCATGGAGTTGAGATGCTGTAGATGGTGGGTCACTTGATCCTGGATGCCATCCCTGTGCTGCCTACTTTGATTATGCGGCACCTTCAGGAAAGGATGACAGAAGGAGATGGAGGCAGAACAGGCACTCACGGGTAAACACACCACTGTAGAGGTGTTATGGCCTCTTGCATACCTGCACAGTTTATGGATTCTGACCTGGTGGGCAGAACGTGTAGATTCCAGCCTTGACTAATACTCTTTGCCCATCCCTCCATGATCCCTGTGCCAGAGTTCTCCCAACTTTGATGCCTAACATCCATAGCAGGCAAGGAAGAGAATAGATACCTGACTAACCTTCACCAGGTGAGTAGCGAAGCATTTCATTTAGGAGGAAAATAATTAAAATTTACTCTGTCATTGAATAGGACGAAGGGAAAACAGGTTTCTTCTGGACCAATGCAGTGGAGGGGGAAGGTTATTTCATACTGTGTACAATGGCTCCATTTCTTGAGTTTGCAAAATTTATTGAGCTCAAGAAAGAAGAGAAAGGAGAAGAGGGAGGGGTGGTAAAAGACAAAGTGTGCGTGTGTGTTGGCATGTGTGTGTGTGTGTGTGTGTGTGACAGAGAATTGCTAAGATTTTTAATTCAAGAGAAGCCTTATTAAATAATTTCACTCCGCTAAATACTAAGTAGAGTGCTCAACCAGTGCTGTCCCCACCCATGCTGTGAACTTGCCCTATCAAATCTCTCAGGATGTGTGTGTGTGTGTGTGTGTGTGTGTGCGTGTGTGAGATAACTCCCTTGGAGAGGTTATTTAGCTTTACCAAGCCGTGCCAGGTCGCATTACCGTGACATTGTACAGTGATCATTGTCATCTGAAGCAGTCCTGCATTAGCTGCGCTGATGAATCTTGGGGAAGGGCCCACAGGTCTGAGTGATGCTATCTACATCTGATCACTCTGCTCTTGTCAGCAGAGGAGACTGACACCTTGGTCTGTACATCATACTCACAGCAACACAATCATCTCAAGTGGGAATCTTTTCTTCCAGTATTCATTGAAACTAATTTTAGACTCACTTAGTATTCCATTTCCAAACACAAAGGAAACGCCAGGCAGACAGTGGCACGCTGTTTACCCATGACCAGGAGGATGGTCAGAAGGACTAAATTCCTCCTCCCATCTTCCTACTAGCATTGCTCCCAATGTGATCACTCAGTATCGTATGTGACATTTCTGTATCTGAAAAGAAAGGATGAAGTTAAAAAAGCTTTTTCTTTCAATGCTAATTAGTGAGAGATGTTTAAAATGGGAGCAGACTGTCCAAATAGAAACTGCATTTCCTTAGAATGAAAAGCTGGGTTTGGAGCCCAGCTTCCATTCATTCAATAACTAGTTACTGGCAGCCCACGATTTTTCAGGCCCTGGTCTGGGAGTTCTATCACTTCCCAGCTCTGTGACCTGGACGTGTTATTCAATACTTTCCCACTTCATTTAGGCCAATCCCTTCAGTGGCAGGCTGTACATGGCAGCCCAAAGACCTGTGTTCCTTGGCCATTGTCCCTGTGTGAAAAGTAAACAAAGGGACAGGCAGCTCCCTAGGGCAATTCCTGCTATTGACTCTGCCTACAGCAGAATAAGAGAGAAATGAGGGTGGAGACCCTACATATGTAAATTCCAGGTCAATGGTTCCACTTTTACAAGTTAGTCAGAAAGGTAACTGGACCGGAGAAATTGGGAATGAACCCATCTATGTATATATAAAACTCAAAAATCTGTATATTTAGCCTTGCTAAAGAAATCTTTCTCTCCAGTATTGGGGCCACTTACTATATATATGGCCCAACCCAAGTTACTTAATATCCACAGGCATCTGTGGGGCTCATTGATGTTGCCATTGTCATCATTTTTTATCATCCTCATTAAACTTTATGGTAAAAAGAAAATATAATTTGGAGACTGTACCTCTGGGTTCTCCAAGATACCTTTTCTGGGTGGTCAGACTGCTGAGGTAAGTGGGGGATTCCATCCTCCTCTTGGATACCTCAAGCGTGGAAAGGTTGTCTGCCCATCAGAAATCTATTTGTGTGGATGCCTCCTTTGAACAGATGCAGAAATTTAGGACTAAATGGGGATCACAGCGATGAGTCCCACTAAGGAAGAAAACCCAGAGCTCCTCATTCTTCTTTTTAACAGATAGCAACTGGCCTGGTCACTGGCTATGACAAATACTAAGAAAGCCAGAGGAGCCCCCGCTTTAAGACAGTCCTCAAGGATCAGTCCTCTGACTCTAACACGAGGGCTTTGCTGTACCTCACATCTGGAGTGAGGCCGAGAGGAAGGTTCCCATCCCCACCCCTGCTCTGACAAGATCTTTTAAGACCACATGATGGTCCAATCCCTACACCAGATATACCCTCCAGCAGTGCTGATAACCAAGTGCCAAGGAAAAGAGCATTTTCAGTTCCTATCCCTATACTGATAGCCCCCCAAATTAATTTCTTTAGGAAGGTCGTGTCAGGGGCATTGGCAATAGGAGCAGGAACCTCTGACCTCCTCATGCCGGATGATGAACATTTTATTTTTAATCTCATGTGTAAAGGTGCTATTGTATCCCCTCTCCCACTTCAGTGAATGCTTGTTTGAGTTTTTATAACCAAAAGGACAATCCTGGGAACATGATGTCCAAGTCCCACCGCTGGAGGTACTGAGTCCAAGTTGGGCGGGTGAGCATCCAAGGATGGATACAGGGTAGGATCACAGATTGTGCAACACTGTGAAGGTTCTCGTATTGGTTGGCCTAAGCCTACTATAACAAACGTTTATATAGTGAAACAACTCTTGCTGCTTAGTGGGTCTTGGTGTCTAGGCCTCTTTTTAGCATGTTAGAAACCAGTTTGTTATCCTTGAAAATTAATAACACTGATGCAAGTAGCTTAGCTTGATAGACAGGATGAAAGGCCACGAGAGACTGCAAGAAGGAGATTTGTTCTCTTTGAATAACAGCTTCTTTGTGAGTAACCAGTGATTCTGCAAGACACTATAGAGGCTTTCCACATACGTGACAATGCTCCCTAATCGCCTTCTCGAGGAATCTGCCCAGGCCCATGGTTTCTGTCAATGATACAGCCATGCTAAGTACCACATGACCTCACTCTGTCATAGTGGATTGTCCCGAGGTGAGCAGCTCTCTCAAAGGTGGTCCAAACTAAAAAGACCAGTGACCCAAGATTTCTGGGGCTAGGATCCAAATGAGGTGAGCTGGGCCAATAAGATTCCTTTGTAGGGGCTGGGGATATAGGTAAGTTGGTAGAGTGTTTGCCTAGAAGGCACAAAGCCCTGGGTTCAATCCCCAGAAGCATCAAAAGAAAAAAGATTTCTTTGCAAATAATGAAACCGGGCAACTGGAGGTTACTGGTAATTAACAGGGGATAGTAATTAACAGGTTACTGGTAATTAACAAGCCCAGGGTGACCCCAGGGATTCAGGTGTAGACTGAGGTAATGGGAGTGGGTGCAGGGCCCTGAGTAAACAGAGGGAGGTGATGATGGAAAGAGGGGCTTGGAGTAGGGAGACGCAGAAAGAAACCATGCCACAAGGGAGAGGAGAAGAGATGCCTGAGCTATCCCTATGCCCATGTTGTCCCTAGCTTTCACCTTCCAGGCACTTCCTCTCTGCTTGCAACTAGCACACACATGCTGTATGGAAAGCACCACCTCTGGCCACTCCAGGGACCGGCTGGCACGCGGCAGGCGATGCCTCAGGGTGGCCCCTTGGAGGCACGCCTGTCAGCTCCCAGCTAGATGGGCATGTCTGGTCTCTTACATGACATGGTTTTATTTTCTGTTCTTCACGGGCAGAAAGTGCTTATGCTTGCACACTCTTGACATTAAATATATGGTGCAGGCTTCCAGGTCAGTTGGTGGAAAGTGGTGGCCTTTACCCCAGAAACTGATTGTTTGATCACAGACTTATTAGAGTTGGAAAATATCACTTTTGAAATGATTCTTTGCTGCAGTCTCGACAACAGTCACATTTTTCTTCCTAAGGGACACATTTTTAAAAGCCAGATGCTGCATATGCTGCAGCAGAACACTTTGTGCTCTCTCTCATCCCCATGGGTGAGTCTCAATTTCTTTCATCCAGAGAAATATTCATATGCATTTGTTTAGCACTATCCCAAATATCTCACTTGGCTCTCAAGCAAGGAGGTGGTGGAAGCTGATGAGATATTCTTTCTCGCAAATTGAAAACGAGATACCTAGGGTAAAGAAATACAGGGACTTACAGAAAGTCACATAGTACTAACAAGTAGCAGAACAGACTCGAACCCACTCCTTCTAATGCATATCCAGTGTTCTTAGCACCAGAATGGCAGACGTTACTGGGTTAATTTTCTACCAGATGTTCTTTAATAAACTAAAGACCCTAAAGTATGGTTAGGCTGACCCGAAGGCCTTTTACCTTTGGATGAAGAATATCTTTAAAGCACAGGAGCTCCTCTCTACTCATCTCTAGAGGCCCAACAGAATTCAAACCCATGATCCTAAGTTGACAATTAATGAAAAATCATTAGTATGCATAGTGTCAATTGCAGTATTCTTTCAGTTGTTCGTGTATTAATTCATTTAAAGAATTCTGATAGGGTGCTTTCTACATACCAGGCATTACTGTATGGGCTATGGGTAAACATGTGAATTGAGACACTGTCACTATCTTTACAAAACTACCTTTGAGGGGGAGAGAGACAGTGAAAATTATCATTGTATTTGATATTACAGTGATGAAAAAGCAGTCAATGAAATAGAGAGTGCCAGGAGAATCATAAGGTGGTCAGGCAAAGACGGAGGAGGTGATGTTTGGGTAGAAACCTGAGAGAAATGAGGAAGCAGAAAGAAGAGCAAGCACAGAAGCCCTGGGCTAGGAGATTGCTTGGTGTGTTGGAGAAAGCACAGGAGGCCAGCAAGGCTGGGGCTGCGCACTGCAGAGGACAAGTGCCAGGAAATCTGGAAAGAGAGTTAGCCAGGGAGGATCTTACAGGTCATGGAAAGGACTTTGGATATTGTTTTCAGTGTTATGGGGGGAGAGCATGACATGATTTGATTTATGATTTATAAAAGTCACACTCAAGGAATACTCAGAGAAAAGACTGAAGGATGCAAGTGAATGTAGGGAAACAATTGAAAAAGGCTTGGCAGGCAAGAGAGGACAATGGTGTCATCACTCCCGTTAGCATACAAGCACACAGCTATCCTCGTCTCTCTTAGTCCATGTCCCCCACCATGGACATGGACTACCTTATTTCTTAGCCCCTCTTTGAGACACATCTCCCCCAAAGAGCTGTCTAGATTCACTGTCTACAATTCCTGTGTGCTCAATCCCTTAGACTCTGAACATTCACGTGTTGGTGATCACCCTTCCTCCAAAACACCTCCTGTGCAGGTCATTAATGGCATCCACATTGCTAAATTCAAGGACCAATTCTTGATCTTTATCTTATCATCACCTCTGAGGATTGCCATGTATAATTGTGCTGGCTGTGCCTGCCCAGAGGCTCCTGAAAAGGGGAATTTATTCCACAATGCATTTGCTGAGTAGCAGATTTGAAGCAGCCCATCCACCAGAAGAGGGTATCTTTTTCTTACTTTACATGAGGCACTACCTGGACTAAAAGCAGTGATATATTAGCAACTGTTGGCAGAGTTACCTTTTCCTTCCTCCTTAACACACTTTCTTTCCCTGGCTTTCAGGACTGAGCACCCTTGGTTTTCCTCCCAATTTAACTGGCTTCTCTTCTCAGTATTTTCCACTGGTGGTGGACACATTCAAGTAGGAAGTGTGTTAGCACTTTCAAATCTCCTTTCTCACCTGTCCACATTTATACCTATGTGGTCTCCCCCATTCCTTCACTTTTATGATATTTTTACCCCCTGACTCCCAAAATTCTATCTCCAGCCCCCAGGCCCATATTTCTGGGCCTCTCTCTGAATAGGCTCTTAAATCCAGCTGAGTTCTCAACAGCATATGCCATAGGGACTACTTTTGAGATCTCCAGTTGGATGTTTAATAGAGATCTTGAACTCGACACTTAACTGAATCCTGATCTCTGCGTCCCGAAATCTACTCTAATCAAAGTCTTCCCATCACAACAAAGCAACTGTTCCCTTCCAGATGCTCAGTCCAAACCCTCTGAGTTCCCTTTCACTCTCTTATTTCTCTTGCACACCACGACCTACCCAACAGCTCGTACCTTTGGGACTACCTTCGAAATCGGCCTAGAATCAAACTTCTGCCCACCTTCACCATCTCACTCTGGTTTGAGCCATCATCACTCTTGCTACTTGATCACATCTCATTTAGCCTCCTCACTGGTCTCCCATCTGGTTTCTCCTTGTGCTCTATTCTCGAAGTAGCACTCAGGCAGATCCTATGGAAACAGGATTGTGTCACTCTGGCTCAGAACACTCTTGGGCTCCCAGATCTCCTCATGAGGTCCTCTTAGTTTTGCCCTCATCTTCCCTCTTTGCTTCTCTGACCTTCTCCTATAGTTCTCATTCTACTATGCATGCAATGGCCCCCTGGCCATTCCTCCAACAAGTCAATTATACTCTGAATTTGGCATCATTGCCCTGAGTAATTCCTCTGCCAGAAACTCCAAAATATCTAGGTAGTGACATTCTCTTCTCCTTCAAGATTTTCTTCAACCTTTTAAAACCACTGGCCTGTCCCCTATTTATTTATTTATTATGCTTAATATTGTGGTCTGTCTCCCTCAATGCGATTCAAATTCCTTGCAGGCAAGAATTTTGTCTGTTCCATGATGGAGTAGAAGTATCTAGAATAGAGTCTGGCACATAGTAATTGTTCAAGAATAATTATTGAATGAGTGAAAGATGAGAATTTGTTACAAAATGCAATATAATTTTTGCTCTAATGTCTCCAAAAATACAATGCCAGGCATCTATGTAAATTGTTGCATGAGAACATTTAATGGTTTGGAATTCTATTAACAATCTATTGCTAAAGTTTTTACAATGAAATTTCAGGAAATTAGGTACAATATGATCCCATTGTATTTAACAACACACACACTTGGATTAAAAAGAATGGAAGAAAACATTTATGTGACAAATATTTTTAATTGCATACTATGCATCATACACCATTGCCAGTTCTCTCTCTCTCTCTCTCTCTCTCTCTCTCTCTCTCTCTCTCTGGCACAAGGTTACAAATTGTTATAATTTCTCCCTCTTCTATTAATTTTATAATAAAAATCATCATACTGCATGCTTTTATTTCCTTATTTTCTTTTGAGTGGTCTGTCTTTGGGCAGCACATGTTCTTATGAATGAATGGTCCTACCTGATAGTGGTTTACTGTAGTATTAGTGAAGCTCCCTACTAAATTCCACTAATTAGAGAGAATCCCAAATCTCATTGCTCATTCAGGCAAATGCAGAAACAGCTGTGACATCAGCAACCAACACTCCTCCAGCAATCTGGGAGATGTCCCAGGCAATATATAAACCACGAGGATCGGAGCCGACATTTTGCCATTGCCCACCCATTCCTGGTCTCTCTGCAATTTAATTGCTTGTTAGTAAGACACTTAGGAAAGCCTTGAACATGAGAAAGACAATACCCAGTAAATTCAGTATAATTTCCTTGTATTCATTAAATCACTACCAATTTCGACATGATTTCCTCTGCACAGGGGTGCTCTATCATTTCCAAGAGTAAATTCTATGTAGAGGTTCGAAGAGCAAACTTTGTCTGGAGTTTATTCCCTGGTGTATTTCTATAACATGCTATTTGAAGATTCCTCTCTTTCAATTTTTAAAGCCTCCATCTGCAGATGCTGTCCTAGGCTGTGAATTCCTCAGCATTAGAGTGGGACAGATGTTTCTCAAAGCTGACTTTTTTTTTTCCCACTGTCACTTTGTGCTTTGTTATATCAGTCAGATAATGAAATGCTTAATTAGCTCTTTTCTTTTTGCCACAAGATCATTTTATAAAATAGTAAATTAAGAGCTTTGAAAATGAGACATCTCATTTAGCACTCAGGTATCTAACTAAGTCCAGGTGTGTCCCCTAGCCATTTTTTTTTTGTCTAATTAAAGTACTCATGTGGGGTCTCTTCTGGTTAGGCATCAGACACAGGCTTCTATATAGGTAGGCATCAGTTGCTGGGGATGATGGCCATACTAACACTCCTTCCTGAGCAGCCCAAATATTTTTTTTTCTTTTCTTTTTATAAACAACCAACTGGGGGAAATCAACAAGAGTGATTGATTCTGCTAGTTGAACAAAGACTTCCAGTGAAGCTCACTCTAGAACGTTTGGCTTGACAGTGAAAGTTCTCACCCATCTGTGAAACTGTATTGAACAATCCAATGGGAGGGTCAGTAGCCCTTTCCCAGTGGGTTCTTGTGGCTCGATTGAAATTCACAGGTATAATCTAGTCCCTCAATTCCTCTAACCTTAAAAAGGAAAAGATATTTTTCTTCTCTCACCCCACCTATCTGTCACTTATGGTACCCACCTTTGCACTTTGCTATTATGCAGACAATGTGCTTAGCCAGCCATCGGTCCGTGCCTCCTTTCCCACTTAGCCTTTTTGGCCCTGGGAGTGAACAAGGGTATGCTCTGAACAGGTAATTATTTTCTCTGTGGTCACACTGGGATTTCTGGTGTGAGTTTTTTCTTCCCCCGCCTCTCAGCTACCAGATATTTGTTCAGGGAAAAGCTAGTGGGCAAATCAGCTGACATCTCGCCTGAGGTGACCAGTCTAAACAGGAGGCCTTCTCAAGGTGTTGCTATAGCTACTGTTTTAGACTAGAGGAAACATTCCTTCTGCTATCAAATAATGGTAATTTGGTTGGGTTCGGTAGCTCCACAGGAAACAGGAGCACAACATTGATCTCCATGAAGCAGACCTGGGATAATGGTGCATGCATTGATCAGCAGATCACACTAATGTAGAAGCACATTCATTTAATGTAGTCAAGGTCAAGGAGGTCTTCGTCTCTGTGGCACAAGACAGGAAACTCAAAATATTATGTATGCCAGCAACAAGTGCCGTGATTGATTTTTGTTATGAAATTAATTTGTCAAAAGAGTTGTAGCTTCAGGATTGCTGCCATGAATTACATCTCCCGTTTGGCTGGAAGACACAGAGAAAAGGGCTAAGCTATCATTGGCTACCTGCCTTAGTCGGAACTCTGCTAAGTGCTGCTGTTTGCTGCTGTTAAGGGGAAATAGGTGTGAGGGCTGGAGCTAAACTTTATTCCATTTAAAATGCAATGAGAAAAAGACGACTCCACTCTCTTCCCCTGCCTATAGTGACAGCCAAACCAATGTGGATGAAATATGAGATTTAGTTTCTTAACTTCTGAATTCCATCTTCAGAGACTGACTAAATGCACATAAGTGGAGCTGGCTTTTATTTGTTGTTGTTGTTGTTTTTATTTTGAGACAGGGTATTGCCAAGTTGCTTAAGGCCTCACTAATTTGCTGAGGCTGGCTTTGAACTTGTGATCCTCCTGCTTCAGCCTCACCGAGTCTCTAGGATTACAGGCATGTGCCACCACACCTGACTGAGCTGTGTTTTAACATCATAGGTAGTCAGCTGCCTCACTTAGCAGCAGGTTTAAGGCATTGGGACTTGGGCATGTTTACTGGTGACTGATAGAGTTTGCATGTCATACTGTTGACTTGTGGGGGCTCTTGAGGGGTGTCAGGCCAGGGAGAATTGGCATTCTAGAAGAAGCATTTAGGCAACAGTACACAAATGGGTTAGAGAGTGAGAAGTCTAAGGCAGTGAGAGCAGTGAAGAAGTTGCAATGAAAGCTTATCACATGGTGGAGACCCATTGGGGATCCTGCCCAACCCCGAGAAGGCTCAGTGTTCACAGCAAAGGAAGGTGGTTCACTGCTACCTCAAATATTGCCCATTAGTTCTGGTTCCATGTTATGCAAAAATACAATGAAACATGAAGAAATCAAGGCTCAGAGAGATTAAGTTGTCAAGGTCGTGGCCATGGAGAACACTTGAAGTCATTTTATAAACTTGTCCCCCTAAAATGAATTTAATTAAAAATTTAATAAAAAAATTAATTTTGATTGGCATCCCTCTCTCCTATCTACCTCTATTCCTGCTGTTCCTAGATGCCAAATACTGAGTTTGGAGGTAGTTAATTTCTTTGGGGAGTCAGAATAATTTTTCAAATAATTGTTAAAATATGCTTTTCATTACTACTAAAAAAGGTGTTAGAAGATTTTCTTAGAGAAACATGGTTTGTTTGTTTGTTTTTAAGAATATCTTATTCAGTGATCAACTGGAAATTTTCATCCATTTAGAGGAAGGGTATAGAGAAATGTTTAATCATAGGATCTCAGAAGAAGATCTAATATTGATCACCCAAACAAACTCATGGAAAGCAAGAACTCCTTCTATAACAACCCATCCAAAAAATACTACCACCAATGTCTACAAAGCAGCCAGGCATGGTGGTGCACACCTGTAATCAAGAGGCTGAGGCAGGAGTATCTTGAGTTCAAAGCCACCTTCAGCAATTTAGTGAGGCCCTAAGCAACTCAGCAAGACCCTGTCTCTAAATAAAATATAAGAAAGGGCTGGGATGTGGCTCAGTAGTTAAGCCCTTGGGTTCAATCCCTGGTACCAAATATATGTATTTTAAAACACTAGCAGACTTCACATTTGTTAATTATTTAATCCTCACAACAACAATATGAAATACACTGTTAGGGTCTGTAAACAAGTCAAGATGGCGCCTGGCATTTTGCCAGAGGGAGTGGTTTGTGAAGTAACGCCAGCGAGCCATTAAGTGTGGAGATTCCTTATTGGTTGACTGCTGTATCTAGTTTATGTTAATTAATATAAGCTGTGTGTAATGTATATATACCCCTCCTGTTCTACAATAAACGGCTCCCACTCCTGCTGTATCAATGTACACAAGTTGTTCGTCACCCCCTGGTTATTTTGCTGCAGCCGGACTGCGGCAATACACATTAATCTTGCTTCTGTTTTAAAGGTAGAGAAACTGAGGCACTAAAGGTGTAGCTTCTAAGGGGCAAAGTTACGATTTCAGTGCAGGCAGTTTGTCTCCAGAATGTGAGCTCTTAATGATTATGCCCTCCCGCCTTCCATGCAGCAATGCAGGTGTTGCTTGAGTACACTCCATGCCAGCATGGAGTACTTCCAGTTGACTGCTACTACCTGGCTTCTGAAATCGCATTCTTGTCAGTTCTGCTGGCTAGACACATCTTCTGATGACCTAAATTCTTATTCTTGAATATCTCTACCCAAATAGCCCTCTGGAGTAATAAGCATAATCTGTTGCCAAAATATGTTTTTTTCTGGGAAATCAAACTTGTGCCCCAAGACCTAATTCATATGTCATTTCCTCTGTAAAACTTATGTGGTAACAGTTAAAAACAGGTGCATTATTTTCTCTTTTATAAGAAGTTCTGTTGGTCCCACTCCAGGTGTGTATGTAATTGCTACTGCATTTGCATGAGTGATGTGGTTTCTTTTTTTTTTAGTCATAAGAATAGAACTTTAAATATTTCCTTATTAAATTTTTATCAAGATGGAGCCTATTTGCTGCAACCTATTGAGATCTCTCTCTCTCTCTCTCTCTCTCTATATATATATATATATATATATATATGCATATATGCATATATATGCATATATATACACACATATATATAATATGTATATTATACACACACATATACATATATATATACTTCTACCTCAAATATTGCCCATTTGTTCTGGTTTCATGTTATCCCAAAATATAATGAAACATGAAGGAATCAAGGTTTGGAGAGGTTAAGTTGTCAAGGTCTTAGAAGAATTTGCACCCAGTTATCTGATTTTAAAATGCAAGTGAATCCCTAGTTCTGTTTTTCATGACATCTGTTTCTGACTTGCCCTGTTCCCCAGCCCTGTCCCTTCCTGCTAGTAGAAAGGGGCTGACTGGCAGATTCCTCACAATTCAAGTCAAATAAAAATGAGGAATGGAGAGTGAGAAGAGGTGTTGTCCTGATATATTGCCTCATCACAGTGTCGTTTTTTGGCTTGATACTGACTCTTTTAGCCATCTCAACTGTATTATCTGTAATTATGTTTTTTTAAAAAAAAAAACTTAATTAAATTCAAAATGAAATTAATTCACTGCTATGCTGGTATTCAGAAAAAGTTATTCCAAAGACCAATGTGAATTAGTAAGAGGGTTTTTAAAGCTCTATTATTGGCGTAGGGGATAATACAGTCAAACTGCCAGCATTATTTTTTCAAGGCAGAGCAATGCTTAGGAAGGTATTTGCAAGTTGTATAAACTAGATAGAAAAATGCAACTGTCAAGCAGCATGACAGCTTGTGCTTAGAGGAAAGGGTGCAGTGACAGTGGAGATCACCTCCAAGATCACTCCGAATCCTAAAAATAAGGATAGAGAAAGGGAAGAGAAATAAAATAGAATTCTCACTGCAGGATCCTGAGGTAATTTCCTATCTTCTCCAATTTTCCCCTCCCTTCCCCATCACTAACATGCATCTGTGGATCTAGGACATTCTTTACCATTGTTTTAGAGCTGCTGGTTTCCATTTTCATCTTAAATCATTTTCTTCACATCCTTTCTTCTCTAACCATCTTATCAAGGTTTGAACTGTACCAATCTTACAACTATGCTAGTGACACTAAATGATTTATAGAAAGATAACTATAATACCTTTTTCAGAATTTTAAATCATCTGCTAAGACAGAACATAAGAAAGGAAACAGCCCACCTACCTACTTATATTTGGTATATCATCCCAGGCTGAACCCATCGTGCCAGATACATATGCAATGAGAATTCATTTTTCCTAAAGACATTTAATGAATTCCTCCATTACAGGACACTGGCAGAGGCCTTCAAAAGCAAAGAACTCAGGGATTTACATGCTATTGGGACAGATACAACATAAACGATCAGAAATGACCACAAGTTGGGCTTTGCACTGGGCCTGGAAAGACAGTAGGATTTTCCTGTGTGGAGAGCAGAAGAGAGCTGGTAAGAGGTCACATTTCCACTCAGAAGGAGGACAAGAGAAGTACAGGAGGGTGGTAAAGCACATCTCCTGTTTTTTGTTTTGTTTTGTTTTTGTTTTATTACAGAGGGATTGCTATGGACTGAAGAAACCAGCCTGGTTGGCAGAACCCTTTGTCTGAGGCAGTGTGGTCACTAGGGTCCTGTGTTTTGGAAGAGGTGCAGCAAAACACCGGGCCTTACTACAAGTGATATCTAGAGCATTTATTTATTTTTATGCCTTGGATTTTACATATACATGCATTTTTATGACATTCCTTTATACATATTTGAGTCTTAATAGAGTCCACCCACCTCCCATATCCCATCCTAATATCTAGAACCCAGAGTAAAACATTTAAATATATACAGTTTATAAATCATCTAACAAAATGTTAAATTAAAACTGTTCTAACTCCCTATCTTGAAAAATATACCTTCATAACATCTTTGAAGACCTGTTTTGAGTTTAAGAGTTCTTAGAATCCTCTGAGTTCCATACTGGAATATGGTAGTTTAGAGAAATCCCACCAAGAGCCCACTGCCTGCTCTTCCCACTCCTGATTCTTTCCTACACAGTGGGATGTCCAAATGCATCTGGACACTCTTAACCACTTGCCAAGTTCCAGCCATCACCTACACACTTAGTTATCCCTAGGGTCTAGAGGGATATTCATTTGAAGTAAAGTCTACTCTCGGGAAGATTAAGTCAAAAAAGTTTTGCAAGGGTCCCGGGTATCCAGAATTGGCCTTGAACATGGTGGAGAGTGTGGGGGAGATGTAGGTTCTTGGGGATCTGAACATTTTCCCCTGGGACCCCCAAACTAGTAAAAAAGGGTATAAACAAAGAAAGGTATAGACTTTAGGGGGCAGTTAGGTCCTCTAAAATTCAGGATACAGAACAAGGGCATGTCTCACCTATATCTGGGGGTAATACCTCCCCATCAAGTTGTACTGGTTTCAGAAAAGCCCTGAGAGAACTAAGGAATCTTCATACTGAATGTTTCCAAAATGTCCAAAAAGAAGGCGCTTTCACTTAGCTGTGCATTTTAATCTTCTCCTGCAGACCTGTCTCTTGCATCCAACTTCTTCCAAAGCACTCCTAGGAACCCATTTATGCATGTAGGGGGGAAGAGTCAGGAGGGAATTCACCTTTTTTTAAAATAGGCTATACATTGTGGATTATTAATTATAAACAATTAAACTCCTTTGAAACTTCTTTAGTTTGTAGTTCATCACATGATTCTCCACCAGGATGGAGAAGAATATCTCCCCCACACACACCAGCCAGTGATAACAATCAAACCCCAGGCCTTTCATATACTAGGCAAATGCCCTACCAAGGAGTTGTAGCCCCAACCCTCAGAATAAGTCTTTTTGCCATTGAGACAGGAAAAGGAGTAAAATAATACAGTTTAGGCAAAGACCAAACAAATAAAAGAAAACTCTGTCCTTTCTGACTTCTAGAAAATGTGAGCAAGAATGCACCCAAAGAAGGGAGGGGTGGTGGTGAGAGTATTTTGCCTTGAGCTGTATCCTGAGAGGAGGAGGGTCTTTAGATTATGGACCAGAACTGTGAGGGCACAAGAACTTTTGCTCCATTCTCTTTACAGGCTTCTGGAAGAAGAGAACCTCAAAGGCTTTTGCAAACTAGCATGGACACCACATCAGAGGAAAGGGGAATGTGCAGCAAGGTTAGCAGAGAAGGAGAGCCTGAGCACATGTATCAGGTTTCCCCTTCTCTATAGCTTTTTTGATGGCAAATACAGAACTCAGCACCCTGAATTCTAGCAATTAGCAATTGCTACTGTCTGGCACTGCTGATTCATAGACTTAAGTTTCTATCAATGGAAGTCTTTTGTGTCTTTTCCTGTCTTTCCAACCTATAAATTCTGGAGTGTTGTATGGTTCAATCCACAGATTTTTTTTTTATTATTTTCATTCTTTGTGTTATCACATCCGGTCAATGATTCCAACATTTGCTTTTCCACATTGGGTCACTCCTGTCTCCAGGAGTGTCCTGTCTTCATACGTTCATTCACATATGTGCATTTGGTTACTTAAGGGTTGGTTTGAAGGTCTATTATTAAACTAAAACTGATATTGACAATCTACTTTCATAATGAGGTACTTAAACATAAAGTTGTTGATAAGTGAGAGCATAATTAGTCAAAACTGGGGATAAATGAAACAGCACAGTGAACGATTTAGAAATAGCAAGAAAATATACCCCCAAACTCCAGAACACACATCTTTTTCTAGTACATATGGAATATTCATGAATATGAATGATGTTTTGGACATAAAGCGAGTCTCAATAAATTTCAAAGGATTAATAGCAACCATAACTTATTTTCTAATTACAATGCATATATTAGCTAGAAATCAATTTTTTAAAAAACTAGAAAACCCTAAGTGTTTGGAATTTAAAATTATACTTCAAAAAACTTATACTTCAAAAAAAATTACAATGGAAATTAGAAAATATTTACAACTAAACAATAATTGAAGTAGCATTTATCAGAACTCCTGGTATATAAACAATGCATTAGTTAGAAGAGAATGTATAACTTTCTAAATGCTTATGTTTAGAAATAAGGACAGCTAAAAATTAATAGATTTATATTTAGCCAATGTAGTTAGAAACAGAACACCAAGATAATCCAAAAAGCAGAAGGAAGTTTTTATGAACAAATCAAATATTGATTCTTTTTTTAGTTTGACTTTTAATCTTCTTTATTAGTTCTTTTTATTTACACATGACTGTAAATTCATTGTGATATAAATATACAGTCATGGAATATATGTTATTATAATTAGGATCCAATTCTTATGGATACATGATGGTGGGATTAGCTATGGTGTATTCTATGTAAGTACATAGGAAAATTATTTCAGATTCATTCCACTGTCTAGGAAAGGTAAGTTTCTTCAAATTAGGCAAAGCTTTGGAAAAATAATTACAAAAGACAAGTCACAATTGAGTAATTTAAGGAGGCAAAAGTGTGATATACGTATACCTGGGAAGAGACGTTACACATTTATGTGCCAAAATCTGAAAACTGAGATGGGTTAAATTGTTAGGCAAATATAAGTTACCAAAATTGACTTATATATAAATGAGAAAATTGAGTAATAATATAACCATCAAACTAACCCAGAAATTTTTTCTGGTTTTACTGGCATTGATTGCCATTAAATACTCAAAAGATAAATTATTCTCATCTTATAGAAAATGTTGTTAGAGATAAAAATAGGACACTATGTTATTTACTGAATCTGATATAATTTGGATAGCAAAATATGACAATGATAATACAAAAAAAACCAGTTACAGCTCAATATATCTTATGAACATAAATGCAAAAATACAAAGTTATAAGCAACAAATTTCAGACCATAATTATATATAATATTCACAACAAAGTTTAATTTATCTAAAATATTAAAGATTGGCTTAACATTGGAAAGATTTATAAATAAAATTCATTGATTAACAGATAAAAGAGAAAAACTGCTATGATCATCTCAATGACTACAGAAAAATGTATTTGATGATTTTCAACAGAGCAAGAAACAAGATTGTTATTATTTGTAATTACATACAGACAAAAGACTCTCAGTTATTAAAGTATTTTCAACATTTCTATACATCAGTAAAAACTGGCTAAAAGTATGATTTTATATGTATATTTATATTATATATTTAGTAAACTACTTTCAAGGATAAAATTATAAACTGTTACTGAAAGCCCTTAATTTATACAAAGTAAATGGAGAACTTACAATGTCCATGGATAGGAGACCTCAATATTATAAAATTGCCTTTTGTCCAAAATAGGAAATTCAAAAGTTTCCCTACAGGGTATTTAAGGTATCATAAAGCTACAGGCATTACTAGCTTTATATTGACTCAGAAGCAGATAACCCCCATAGAACAGCAAGTGTGTCTATAAATAAATCTACTTCATGCAGAAACCTGATATATGAGAAAACTGACATTGAAGGCTAGTGGAGCAATGATGGATTATTAATAAAAGGCATTGGGAAAATTGCCTATTCAAGAAATAATAAATTAAGCTGGACACTTAACACATAACAAACACAAAAATAAATTACAGATAATTTAAATATTTACATGAGAAATGAGAATTTTAAAACTGATAAAACATAAGATAGGAGAATCTCTTTATGACTTTTGCTAGTAAGGATTTCTTAAATAAGACATAGAAATTCAATTCGAAAAACAAAGAACAATCAACTTGATTACATGAAAAAAACTCTAATTTCTTTTCATCAAAAGACACAATGAAGAGAATGAAATGAGAATTTAGAAGCTGGCAAAAAGACATTTGCTACATGTATCTCACAATGAATTAGTACCCCCAATAAACAATAGGAAAAATATCCCATTGGTAATTATGGAAACAATGAGAACTCTCAAACATAGCTGTTAGAAATGTAAAATGGTGTGAGCTTTTTGGAAAACTGGAGTTACATAGTAAACTTGAACATGCCCATTACCTCTGACCCAATATTTCCACTCCTGTTTATAGCCAAAATAAATTTGCATCTGCATTTTAGGAGGAATATTCAAGGATACTTATGGTAGCAAAATCTAGAAACAATCCACTCTCCATCATTAGTAGAATGAATAAATTACAACATTTCAAAATTTGGAATAATTTAAAGCAGTGAAAATGAATGAACAACAGAATTGTACTTCACATGGGTGACTTTCAAAAAAATTCTGAGCCAAAAAGTGTCATTGATATACTATAAGACTACATATATACAAATTATTAAAAATAGCAAAATAAAAAAATATATATGTCTTGAGAGATATATACTCATCTGGTAGAACTATTTGGAAGCAAAGGAAATGACTAACATAATGTTCAAGAAAGAAGTTACCTGAGGGGGAAGTAGGTGGTGTGATGAGAAGGGGAACACACTGGGGCTTCTAATATACAAATAGTATGTCTTTAAAGCTGAGGAATAGGCCCATAATTCTTCATGTAGATAAGTATCTTGATTGGTTTGGCATATTTCATCATTAAAAATGAGTACCAATGTCTTATAAAATTGGGTCAAAATAGGTCACTTCATATCCACACTCCCTTGTTCAGTGCAGCATCATTCATAATCGCCTTAATAGGCAAGATATGGAATCAACCTAAGTGTTTATTAACAGTTGCATGAATAAAGAAAACATGATGTACATACATAATAAAACACTATTCAGCCTTAAAACAGGAAGTTCTGCAGTATGTGACATTAGTGAACCTAAATGTCATGTTAAGTGAAATAAATCAGACATAGAAAGATAAATATCACAAGATATGACTTCAATGTGGATTTCAAAAAAAGTTGAAATCATAAAAGCAAAGTAGAATGGTAGATGGCAGAAGTTTGAGGGTGAGGGGGTTGGAGAGATATTGGTGAATAATACAAAATTCCAGTTAGACAAGGGGAGTAAGTTCACGAGAACTACTGCACAATAAGGCATCAACAGCCTTGCTGTATTCTATTCTCAGAAACCTCTAAAAGAATATATTTTAAGTGTTCTGACCAAAAAAATAAATATGTGAGGGAATGCATATATTAATTTATTCAATTTATTCCTTCTTCAATGAATACATATTTCAAAACATCATGTTGTAATCATGATAAATATATATGCTTCATCAACTTAAAAATGAATAAGTAAATTTTAAAATGAAAAGAAAAAAAGCAACAAAAAAGGATGTAATCAAGCAAACTGTGAAAAAAATATTAGATGTCCATCTAATTACCTTTTGCCAATACTGAGCATGTGTAAACAACATAAACATTCAAATTAGAGGTTTGGTTTAAAAGATTACAGAATAAGAAAATCCATAGAAACAGAAAGTAGACTAGTGGTTTCCAGGAGCTGGCGGGGAGAGAAATGGGGAGTGGCTGCTAATACATGCAAGGTTTCTTTGGGAGTGAGAAGTGTTCTAAAATTAGATTATAGCGATGGTTGCACAATTGTGTGAATATATTAAAACCATCAAATTGTATACTTTTAAAAAACGATTGTCAAATTGGATGGGGAAGAGACAATTTTAAAAGATAGTTGGAAATTTGCTTCTCTATTTTAAGAAAAGAGAGACTGAAATGATTGTAGAAAACACATAGTGGATATAGTTTATGCAAGAAAGAGAAGATTACTTTAATCAATACATCAATATACAAACGAAAGTATAATCTTTGGATTTACATTAAAAGCTAGGCAAAACAATGGATATGCATATGTTTTAAAGTTAAAATCCTTACTGTGTATATTTTTATGATTTCCTGCCTTGCTAAACTTTTTCAGATAACCATCAAATGTTAATAATGAGCCCATCGTTTAAAAAAGATTAATCAGCTTTTTCATGTTTACTTCTACTTTATTTATCATCTTTGTATTTAAAAATAATCCTTTGTCAAAAGGAGATGCTCTCTAAAAATTACAACAGAAAGTGTTGGAAAAGCAAGCCCCATACTCCCTAGGCCACCAATCACAAGTGCCTTTAACTTGTCCTTTGTCCAACTCTCCACTTGGATCCCAGATTAATACTCTCAGCTCTGAGACAGAAGCAAAAAAATTATCTATCATTTATAAAGTTTAAACAACAAATAGATAAAATTTGCATCACTATAATAAAGCATTTACATAACAAGTAAGAGTAGAGGTCTTTTACTCTTTTCCCAAACCTTTAATGTAAAAAATAGCCAACAAATGAAAACTAGAACATCACTGTCTCAATCTAGTAAAGACTACCTTTTAAAAATCCACAGCTAATCAGCTTTTCATTGCTTTGATGAAATACTTGAGACAGACTAACTTTATAAAGAAAAGAGGTTGACTTTGTTCACAGTTAAGGTTTCAGGTCATGGTGCTGGCACTGACTCAGCTATAGTGTGGACCTTCCTGATTGTATCACATCATAGTGAATGGCAGAGGCCACAGGGACCACCTGTGGGAGGAAGAATCACATGACCATAGAGGAAGCAGTAAGGGACTGGAAGGAGTCAGTTCAGGATTTTGTAACAATCTTCATGAGAATTAGCCAGCATCCCACAAGAAATATCTTATTCCCTTTTGAGGGCCTGCCCCCAATTGAACTAGGAGCTCTGACTACGCCCCACCCCTTAAAGAATTTATCACCTCCGAACACTGCTGTCCTGGGGACCAAGGTCCCAACACAAGAACTTTTGAGGGCACAAACTATATCCAAACCATGGCAGAAGGTTCTGTGGAATTGTATCATTAGTTTCAACTGAAATATCAGTTCATTTTCTTTCCTATTACCTAGTGGATGGCAACTGGTGAAAACGAGTGAGTTGGTTATAGTTAAAACATATATCTGTAAACAGTGTGGTTGAAAATGTTAAATTCTGTTTGTAAGTACTGCCGCAGTCTGGCTGGGCACAAATGCCGCAGTCTGGCTGGGCACACAATCACGAGCCACCACACAGCTTGTAGATTCAAACAGCAACTCTTTATTCCCGAACTCACACCAGCCGTCTACAATCACGTTCTGGGGAAATCCACGTTCTCTGCCCAAATCCACTCCACTGGGCTTCTATCTCCAAAATATATTGTCTGAATCCCGTGAGAACTCAAGGGGAACTCAGGCAGCAGGATACGCCCTATTCCCAGGAGGAATAATCTTAAACCTGGAACGCCCTAAACTGGAGCGCCCTAAACCCAATTATCCTAAACCGGGAACATCCTAATCCACCCTGGTCCTTGAGCAAGGTCACCTACATTCAATGTCACTGCAAAATGTCCTATTTCCACGAGTCCTTCCACTAAGCAACATGGGGTACGCTGGCAAGGAAATTGTCATACCTACTTGGCTAATGGCTCCCAGCAAAGTACCTTCTGTTTTCTGGGACTACATATCTAACTTTTGAATACCATGTCTGTTTAATCATTGTTGACTATTATGACAGAGACTGCCTGCTTTTCTCCTTCCAAAATAACCTCTAGAAAACATTTCCTAATTCCCTTGCAGTTGGATATAGCCACATGACTAAGTTTTGGTCAGTGCAATAGAGATGGAAATGATGCACACAACTTCTAGTCCTATAAAACACCCACCATGAAAAACTCATAAATAGGATCTTCTGTGATACCCTCCCCTCTGTCTGACTTGGATGGAGATGACCCTAACGGGTAACCTGGGAGCCCCAAGTAAAGGCAATGGAGAATCCTTAGTCACAGACATAACTTGCGTAAGAGCCAGCCTGACCAGGCACATCTACACCAAACAATGCTACCAGGAAGGAATATACTCCACAATAAGGTGCATCAGAGGTGTTCGGGTTTGTCTGTAACAGTCACTACCATTCACCCTAGCCAAAATGAGAAATGCTATTTTTTGTTTGCAGGGGGTGTACAGGAATTGAACTCAGGGTCACTAGACCACTGAGCCACATCCCCAGCCCTACTTTGTATTTTATTTAGAGACAGGGCCTCACTGAGTTGCTTAGTGCTTCCCTTTTGCTGAGGCTGGCTTTGAATTCTGGATCCTCCTTGTCTCAAGCTTCCCGAACCGCTGGGATTACAGGTGTGCAGAAATGTTATTTTTTTTTTTAAATAGCAAGAAGGAGACTACAATTGGATGTCTTTCTCTTCTCCATAGAGACCAGGTCTGGGAAAGTTCCATATCCACCAGCTGGCTGGGCAGAGCCAGAGAAGGAAGAGGGCAACTCTGCTCATTTGCTGCTCAGTGATCTTTATCAGCTATAGAAAAGTCATCTTTGACAAAATTATATTGTTACATTGGGCCCCATCAGCCAATCAGTGATGGGACACAGGACTATTAGATGCTTGAACTGAATTGACATGTATTCTTTAATTCAGCAAATATTTATTGAGGAGCAACATTTACCTGTCAGAAATTATGGAAGTTTCTGAGAATACACTACAGTAAAAGTGCTTTCCAGAGTGGAAATACCCAATATATATATATATATATATATATATATATATATATATATATATATATATATATATANACAGATGTGTATAAGAGACAGTATATATATATAGCACCCAGCGTGAGTAATATCAGAAATATTGAAATTATCTAATTTAGAATTCATTAATTCCCAAAGCCCTATGTACTCTTGGATGATTTCTTTGTTTTCTTAGCTACATTTGGACTTTGCTCCTCTGCATGTGCATTAGAAATATATAATTCTGATCTTTCTTAAGATATGGCTGAGAATGTTACTACTAACAAAATATCCATGAACTTCACTGCATTTTTCTACCTGGATGCTTTAGGTGGCGTATGTGACTAATCCCTGCTAGTGAAGGAAGTCTGCATCCTGAATCCGAGGCCAACAAGAGTAGATGGGCATTTCTCACTTGCACTTTCTGTTTTCTAGACAAAACGCTGAAAGCAAAGGTTTCTGAGATTCCTGAGTTGCAAGATGGAAATCAGCTGGTCCCCAAGTCACAATTGGATGAGAGTCATTCAGGATTCTCACTTGACTCCCACTGAACTGTGCCATTAGTGAGCAATAAACATGGACTGTAGTAATCTAAAGAGATTTGGGACTTTATTTAATATAGCAGGATACTGACAAATACATATGACTGTGCTATGGACTAAGACAAAGAAAAGCAGTAACCATGAACAGGATTTATAAAAGGATTAGAAAAGAAATTAAGGAAAAAAGGTACAATCTCAGCCTCACTTGGATATTGTTGAAATTGGCAAGCAAAGATGCAAACTTAGCCCCTTCTAACACCTAAAGAACTTAAGGAGCTTCTTCCTTCCTTAAACTGATCATAAAAACGCAGCACGTAGCAGCTGAAATGGAAAGGTTTGCATCACCACATTCAAAGGCCTTATTTATTTACCATGTCTCTGTGGAAGTGTGAAAATTCAGCATTGAAATAATTGGAAAATTTCGTGAGTCGATGTGGAATTATTAATGATTTCTTTTTAGCACAAGGGAATTGATTTAACTGCAAAAGAGAATTAAAATCCTTTATTAATGTTGCTAATATAATTATCATTAAATATTATTAATACAGTAGTAGTAATATATGCAGTGATATTCTATAGGGAGAGTAAATGGGAAAAAAAAAATAAAGGCTTTGCCTAATTTGTTAGTTTGAAAGGGCATAGCTATTCCTCAGTGCAGGAGGTTTTTTGTATTATATTTATCAAAGAAATATGTTCTCTTCCCAAAGTCTGCTCGAGATAAAGGAAGCCAAGAAAGAGTACATAGGATGCAAACAGCTACTTTCCTCAACATGAACACTGAATGCTAGCGCAGAAAATATTGAAAAAATGATCTGCATGTTAATAAAGCAAGTTTCTACGCTTCCTTTTTCTATAAACAGTTTACCTAAATCAATGTCAAGGGCTTGAATGGTTTTCCCTTACTGTTTTTAAATTTTTCTGTCAATAATCAATAAATCTTCACTATTTATTCATAAAGAGCTACATTTGTTATTTTTAAAATATATGAGTTCTCTAAGAATTATGCTGACATCACTCCATTGATAGCTGCATTTATGAGCCAATTCAAAGTCCAAAATATTTACCTTGGCCACAGGGAGTATGCATTCACAGAGGTATTTTCTTGCAATATAATTTCCTATTTCTTATTAATCACCTTCCTGAGCTCCTCGTTTGCCAGCCTTTTGCTTTATTTCTGTACTTTCTCATCCATAAAATACACTTCCTAAAGGGAACAGCTTGTGCCGTTTGTTCATGACGACAAGTTTCAGTGCAAGCAAGCACAGTTGCTGGGTACTTTCAACCAACTCCCACTGTGATAAGATAAAATGTGTCTAAACACGGAATCATGATCTGCAGAGGTAGGCTAGGGCCAGCTTCACACTCTCAAAAATCTCATCATAACAACCTAGGATGGAGCTGAGTTCTGTTGAAAAAAATTTGCATAAGTTCCTCAATAATCACAAACCTTACTTCTTTAAATGTTCCTCAGACTAAGTTCCTACTACTGTGTAGTGAAATGCCAAGTGAAAATAAGCTTTTGGTATATTCAGAAAATCAAGGACTCCATTGTTGTATTTGGATATTAATTTGCCTTAAGCATGTAGATACAGTGTACTCAGACAACAAAACATGTCAGATTGAGGTCTTTTTTGTTGTTGTTTATTTGTTTTTTTATTTTTGCATTATATGGCATAAACAGTATCATGTTGTTCAATAATTAAAACCACGGGATCATAAAACATTTAGATCTATAAACATCTTAATATTATTATAATTGAATTCCTATATATTTTTTAAAGATTTTGTTTTAAAGATGGACACAATATCTTTATTTATTTTAATGTGGTGCAAAGGATAGAACCCAGCACCTCACATGTGTGAGGCAAGTGCTCTACAGCTAAGCTATAACTCCAGCCTCAAATTCCTATATTTTCTAAGGGGAAATAAAAACATCCCAGGAGGGAGCAGTGACTTCCTCAAGACTACTTAACTAATTCAAATAGAGCTGGGACCAGAAATGCAGATTGTTTGACATTTCTATGGTATGATCATTGCAAGAAGTTGACCAGTTGAGTCCTGAGTGAGGAGAAGCCAATTCACTTCCGCAATGATCCCTGGGAATACCAACTGGCAGCACTATTGGTTGGTTTGCTACAGGTGTTTGGAGAGGAACTTAAAGATGCACTTGTCTTTCAAAACTCACTGACTGTGTATTCAATAAAGCATGTTTATTAGGAGTTCAAGATGGTGAACTAGAGGGAGACTTGCACTCCTTGTCACTCCGTGACTTGAGATTCAAGCAGAGGAAATACCGTTTTACTGGGAGGCAGCCCTCACTGCCCACTGATCCCCTGCTGTTTGCCCTTCCGCCCACCAAGCAGACTCCCCGACTTTTACAGCAGATCACTGGCTGACTGCCACCAACCACCTGCCCATTTGCCTTCCTTTTGCCTGTGCATCACCCACAGCCTACTGTCCACCCACCAATCACCTACCATTTGTGGTGAATTGCCCATGGATTGCCTGCTGCCTGCTGCCTGCTACTGTCTGGAGGTCCACTGTCAGGGTTCCCGCAGGTTTGGTTACATTTAGCAGCCACCATGTTGGGACACCCAAGTCCAGGGCCAATTGACCTGCAGGTTTGCTGCTGCCACTGCTGCCAGCTTAGGGAGCAGCCACCTTGGTCTGGGGACACCTGCCATGTCCTGGAGATATATTGTTGGGATACCTGCAGATCTGGTTGTACCTGATGTCTTCCTGCTGGATGTGCTAGTGTTGCCTCTTTGTGGAGTGGCATTTTATGTGAGCACATCCCTGGTAGTCTCTCTGCAAGTTGAAATGGCCCTGAGATCTTGGGACTGTAGCAAGGCAAAGTCTGGGGAATCTGAAGCCCAGATCTGTTGGATTGCAGAATGGGTGTGCATGGGCATGTCTGGGCCTAGCAAGCCTCTGGAAAGCTGGAGATTGGGGACAGTTCCCTGGAGGGAGCACAGGTTGGAGAAAACTAGGCTGTGTCCAAATCAGTGAGTCCTAAAGTATGCAGGGACTGCAGGGGCCAGCTTCAGTGGGTAGACTGGAAGAGAGTATAGGGGCATCTAAGCAACTCAAACAAATGAAACTTCAGACAAACCCACCTATGGGTGAAGAAAGGAAGCTGAGAAATTTTTTGAAAGCCAACAAAAGCAATGATTCAATTTCCCATTGAGACTTCCATTTTTATTCCCCCTCTCTCTCATATCTCTGCCATCTTTGAATCCAAATATTTTTCATGCATCAATTTATTGAGGAATGGGATATCTGAATAGTATATTTCATTTTTGTTGTGTATTCTTATATTTTTGCTTTTTGTTTTAAATCTGTACATATTTTTTCTCTCACTTATCTGTCTCCCTGGATTCTCTTTCTGATTTCTCTCATGCTAACAGTGAACCTATATTAATTCCTCCTTTGCTTTTACTACAAATTTTACCTTTAAATTATATCCTTTTCCCTCATAAACATTACATCCTATACTACTTCTGTTCCCTCTTTGTCCATCATTTGAAATGATAAGCCCTTTTAGCAAACTTACTGATTATATTGTAGACAATGATTGAACACATCATTTATGTTTATTGGACAAAACTGTAGATGCCTTAATGGGGCTTTTTGGTATAAAGCTGTACATTGTTTGCATTGGGTGCTGTTAATATTGGTCTCCCCCCTTAAAGGTGAAGGTACTGGAAGCCTTCAGGGACACTATAAGTCTATAGGATACAAACTGTACTGCCTCAGATCCATACAGCTAGATGGGAAGACACACAAACAAAATGAAAACATAAGGGAACAAAGCTAGATATTCCAACAAAAGAATACATAGACAACACAGTAGAAGAAATATCAGAGAAGGAGTTTATAAGGTACATAATTAGACTGACCTTTGAAATAAAGAGAAAATATAAGAAGTGAAAGATCACTTCAATATAGAGGCAGAGACTATAAAAAGAATGAAGCAGAAATCCTCAAAATGAAAAAAAAATAAACCAAATTTTAAAATTCAATGGAAAATATACCCAACAGACTAGACCACTTGGAAGACAGAACCTAAGGCAATGATGACAAAACATATACTCTTGAAAATAAAGTTGACCATATAGAGAAGATGATAAGAAACCATGAACAGATCTTCCAAGAATTATGGGATAACATAAGAAGACCAAATTTGTCTATTTATTGGAATAGATGAACACATGGAGATACAAACCAAAGGAGTTTACAATCTTTTCTGTTGCGCCCCCTTGCCCGCAAGGAAGACGCAACACTCAGGAATCTTCTTTCAGTAGTTTATTTCAGGCCCTTGATAGTTCTTCTTCTCCCTCTCGGATGCCCCTCCCAGCCTTAATAAAGCATCTCAAGCCCCAATGCAAAGCAGCCACGTGGAGCTTTCTCATAGGGTGATGAAAAGTCATGCGCCAACTCTCCCAAATAAGGAGTTGTTTGTCACAGACCACAGCGGAGCCAGCGCCATCTTGTAATGGCGACCATAATTTGCATAAACGGCAGAAGCGGCTCACCACA
>NW_026000068.1:23936840-23996296 GCF_001458135.2 Marmota marmota marmota
ATATATATATATTTATGTGTGTGTATGTATATGATATGTATATTTTATGTGGTGCTGAGGATCGAACCCAGGGTCTTGCACATGTAAGGCAAGGCTCTACCGCTGAGTCCCATCAAGCAACCAAGAATTTTATACCCAGTAAAACTAAGCTTCAGATTTTTTTTTTTTTTTTTTTTTTTTTTTAAATTTTAATATTTTATTTTTAGTTATCGGCGGACACAACATCTTTGTCTTGTTTTGTTTGTATGTGGTGCTGAGGATCGAACCCGGGCCGCACGCATACCATGCGAGCGCGCTACCACTTGAGCCACATCCCCAGCCCCTAAGCTTCAGATTTGAAGATGAAATAAAAACCTCCCATGATAAACAAAAGTTAAAATAATTCACAAATAGAAAGCCTATACTACAGAACATTCTCACCAAAATATTCCATGAGGAACAAATGAAATAAAAAATTTAAAAAAAGAAAACCAGCAAGGAGAGGAACTACAACTAAAGACAAAGTAAATCAAAGGATACTTAGTTAAGTCCAGTTAAAAACCAAAATGACTGGGAATACAAATAATATCTCAATAATAAACCTGAATGTCAATGGCCTAAACTCATTAATCAAAAGACATAGACTGGCAGATTGTATTTTTTAAAAGACCCAACAATATGCTTCTTTTGAGATACTAATTTCCCGGGAAGATATCCACAGAATGAAGGTGAAAGGTTGGGAAAAATTATATCACTCACATGGACTGTGTAAACAAGAGGGTTTTCCATCCTCATATTATATAAAGTGGACTTCAAACCAAAGTTAGAAAGGTTAAAGAGGGACATTTCATACTGCTTAAGGGAATCATACATCACCACAACATAACAACTGTAAATATTTATGCCCAAAACAATGGAGCATCTATGTACATCAAACAAACCCTTCTCCGTTTCAAGAATCAAATAGACCTCAACACAATAATACTGGGTGACTTTAACACACCTCTCTCACCACTGGATAGATCTTCCAAACAAAAACTAAACAAAGAAACTGTAGAACTCAGTAATATAATCAATTATTTAAACTTAACAGACATATATAGAGTATGTCATCCATCATTGACCGAATATACTTTCTTCTCAGCAGCACGTGGATTCTTCTCTAAAATAGATCATATATTGTGCCAAAAAGCAATACTTAGCAAATACAAAAATATAGAAATACTATCCTGCATTCTATCAGATCGTAATGCAATGAAACTAGAAATCAATGATAAAATAAAAAATAGATGCTACTCCAATACCTGGAGACTAAATAACATACTATTGAATAACATATGGATAGCAGAAAAAATCAGGGAGGAAATAGAAAAAATACTTAGGGGTAAATGAGAACACTGATACAACATATCAAAATCTCTGGGACACTATGAAGGCAGTGCTAAGAGGAAAGTTCATTGCACTGAACTCATTCATTAAAACAACAAAAAGTCAACAAATAAATTACCTAATATTACATCTCAAAGCCCTAGAAAAAGAAGAACAAATCAATACCAAAAGCCGTAGAAGGCAGGAAATAATTAATATCAGCTGAAATCAATGAAATTGAATCATAAGAAATAATTTTTAAAAACTGACAAAACAAAATGTTGGTTCTTTGAAATAATAAATAAAATTGATAAACCCTTATCTACACTAACAAAGAGAAAGAGAGAAAACTCAAATTACTAAAATTTATGATGAAAAAGGAAATGTCACGATGGTCACTACAGAAATACAGAAGATAATTAGAAACTATTTTGAAAATTTATACTCAAATAAAATAGAAAATCTTGAAGACATCAACAAATTTCTAGAGACATATGATCTACACAAACAGAATCAGGAGAACATACACAATTTAAACAGATCAATTTCAAGCAATGAAATAGACGATGCCATCAAAACCTATCAACCAAGAAAAGCCCAGGACCAGACAGATTCTCAGCCGAGTTCTACAAGGCCTTCAAAGGAGAACTAATATCAATACTCCTCAAGATATTCCATAGAAATATAAAAGGAGAAAACTCTTTCAAACTCATTCTATGAAGCTAGTATCACCCTGATACCAAAACCAAAGAAAGACACATCAAGGAAAGAAAACTTCAGGCCAATATTCCTGATGAACATAGATGCAAAAATTCTCAATAAAATTCTGGCAAATTCCATACAAAAACATATTTTTAAAAAAAAAAAAAGTGTACCGTGATTAAGTGGAGTTCATCTCAGGGATGCAAGATTTGTTCAACATATGGAAATCAATAAATGTAATTCATCACATCAATAGACTAAACACAAGAATCGTATCATCTGAAGAGACACAGAAAAAGCATTTGACAAAATATAGCACCTATCAACCAAGAAAAGCCCAGGACCAGACAGATTCATGTTCAAAACACTAGAAAAACTAAGGATGATAGGCACATAACTCAACATTATAAAAACTATGCTAAGACCAAGGCCAATATCATTCTAAATGGAGAAAAATTGGAAGCATTCCCTCTAAGAACTGGAACAAGACAGGGATGCCCTCTTTCACCACTCCTATTCAACATAGTCCTTGAAGCTCTAGCCAGTGCAATCAGATAGAGGAAAGAAACTAAAGGGATAGTAATAGCAAATGAAGAACTCAAACTATCACTATTTGCTACAACATGATTCTATATTTAGAAGATCCAAAATATTCCACCAGAAAACTTCTAGAACTTACAAATGAATTCAGCAAAGTAGCAGGATATAAAATCAATTCCCATAAATCAAATGCATTTCTATACATCAGTGATGAATCCACTGCAAAAGAAATTAGGAAAACTACCCATTCACAATAGCCTCAAAAAAATAAAATAAAATACTTGAGAATCAATCTAACAGAAGAGGTGAATGATCTCTATAATGAAAACTACAGAATGCTAAAGAAAGAAATTGAAGAAGACTTTAGAAGATGGGAAGATCTCCCTTGTTCTTGGATAGACAGGATTAATATTATCAAAATGGCCATACTACCAAAAGTGTTATACAGATTTAATGCAATTCTTATTAAAATCCCAATGACATTCTTTATAGAACTTGAAGAAGCAATCATGAAATTCATTTGGAAAAATAAATAGCCAAAGCAATACTTAGTGAGAAAAGTGAAGTAGGAGGATCAGAATACCAGACCTTAAACTATACTAAAGAGCAATAGTAAGAAAAATAGCATGGTATTAGCACCAAAATAGACAGATAGACCAATGGTACAGAACAGAAGATGCAGAGACAAACCCACATAAATACAGGTATCTCATACTAGACAAAGGCACCAAAAACATACATTGGAAAAAAGATGGCCTCTTTAACAAATGGTGCTGGGAAAACTGGAAATGCTTATGTAGCAAAATTAAATTAAACCTCTATCTCTTACCCTGCACAAAAATCAATTCAAAGTTGATCACAGACTTAGGCACTAGAAAAGAGACCCTGTGCCTAGTAGAAGAAAAAGCAGGCCCAAATCTTCATCATGCCAGCTTAGGACCTGATTTCCTTAACAAGACTCTTGAAGTACAAGAAGTAAAATCAAGAATCAATAAATGGGATGGATTCAAATTATAAAGCTTCTTCTTAGCAAAGGAAACAATCAATAACGTGAAGAGAGAGCCTACAGAATGGGAAAAAAATCTTTACCACACACACTGCAGATAGAGCACTAATCTCCAGGATATATAAAGAACTCAAAAAACTTGACACCAAAACAAACAAACAAACAAACAAATAACCCTCCAATAAGTGGGCTAAGGAAATGAGCAGACACTTCACAGAAGAAATACAATTGATCAACAAACATGAAAAAATGTTCATCATCTCTAGCAATTACAGAAATGCAAATCAAAACTACTCTAAGATTTCATCTCACTCCAGTCAGAATGGCAATTATCAAGAATACAAGCAATAATAAGTGTTGGTGACGATGTGGGGGGAAAGGTACACTCATACATTGCTGGTGGGACTGCAAATTGGTGCAAACACTCTGGAAAGCACTATGGAGATTCCTAAGAAAACTTGGAGTGGAACCAACATTTGTCCCAGTTATCCTACTCCTTGGTTTATACCCAAAGGACTTAAAATCAGCATATTACAATGATGCAGCCATATCAATGTTTACAGCAGCTCAATTCACAATAGCTAAACTATGGAACCAACACTATCTGTGTCACTCTGCACCATGTATAGCCAGAGGAAGGAGAAGTTGTGCTCCATTTTTGTAGAATGTGTCAAAATGCATTCTACTGTCATGTGTAACTAATTAGAACAAAGTAAAAAAAAATTAAAAAAAATTAAGAGGTAAAGTAGAAAAAACAAAAACACGTTTACTAAGACTACATAGCCAGGCACAGTGGCACATAGCAATTCATGGGGGCTGAGGAAGGAAGATTACATGTTTGAGGCCAGCTTCGATAACTGTTCTGGTTTAGATATTTGATGTGTCCCCCAAAAGCTCATGTGTGAGACAATGCAAGTAAGTTTAGACAATAAAATGATTGGGTTATGACAGTCTTTACACAATCAGTCCTTTAATCCCCTAATAAGAATTAACTGGGCAGTAACTACAGATAGGAAGGATGTGGGTGGAGAAGGTAGGTGTACCTTTGGAGTTTATATCTTGTCCCTGGTGAGTGGAGCTCTGCTTCCTGGTGGCCACGTCCTGAGCTGCTTTCTTCTACCACACCCTTTTACCATTAGTGCTCTGCCTCATCCAGGACCAGAGAAATGGTATCAGCCATCTGTGGACTGAGACCTCTGAAATCACAAGCCCCCAAATAAACTTTTCTTCCTCTATGTTCTTCTTGTCAAGTCTTTCGTTCAGAGCAACAAAACAAATTTGACTATAATGGCAAGTTAGTGAGACCTTGTCCCAAAATAAAATAAAAAGAGGGCAGAGATAGCTCAGAGGCAGAGCACCCCTGGCAATCCCAGTACCGATGCGGGAGGGAGATTATACTAGGTAAAGTCAAAGAATCAGGGAATTTTGGCATTTTCTATTTTATTATTGAATAAAACACTTTAGAACATTGTCCTGAAAGCCACACCATGTCTTTTGCCTATTGTAAGTTGCATCTATATTCCTCCAAATACAATTGAGCAATAGAAAGCAAAAGGAAAAAACCTTTTAATTTTCAAGAGGAGAAAAGAAAAGGATAGCAAAGGGATTGTGAAAAAAGACCAGCCTCTTCATGGATACCTAGATAGAAAGGCCTGTTCCTTTATCCTTTTTATTCCCCCCACCCTTTTTTCTTCATTCTCCTTCCTCTCTCTTTTTCTTTCCCCAGGGCTTCCCAGTAATAAGTGGAAGTCTAGAGTATTTCCTTTTCTTCTTTTCTTTTTCAAGGCTCAAGGTATATGCAAATACAGAAGTGACAAATCAGGAATATATGTATATGTATACATATACATACACAGATGTATATATATAATGTTGGCATTTAACAATTTGATAATTTTAATACACACACAATGCAATATAATTATACCATTCATAAGATAATTATGTTATTTGAAAAGAATGACTGTATTTCATTGCACAATAGGCACTGTGATCTGAAACTATGAGTCTCAAATTGTAGGATGGATGCCATCTTTCTAAGCTGCATTTCTAACCTCTTTCTGTACTCTCTCTGTGATCAGATAAAAGAAGCCAGAAGATTTAATTTTAGTATACTTTTGTGCACATGCTGACCAAGTACCCTCTTGTCCCTTCTCCGTCCTGCCCCACCTTAGGCATTATTTACTTTCCTTTCCTTCCATTGCCTACACCCAGGATATTAAAACGCAGTTTTGAAATCACGGCCATTATCAGTCCCTTTTCTGAGTTTTAGCATCTGGTAGGGGAATGGGTCTAGATATTGTTCGGGTAATTGCAAACAGAAAAGAAGGACTCACTCAAGGGAGACTAAATGGCTATTCAGGGGAACAAAATCTAAGAGAAAACTGGGTCAGAAAGCAAAAGAGATGATCAATATTTTGATTTCAAGAGCAGATCTAAAGTCCAAGGAGAAACCTGAACAAAGAAGGGTGGAGGAGGGTGGGCATCAGGAGGGCAGACACGGAAATCAGAGCAGAGCAGATGCAGCAATGCAGTACACCATGGAGACCCCCAAAGGGACTGACCTTTTCCACCCACTTTTATTGGCCTCTCTAAAGTAAGGACATCTCATTTTTTTCCCTATCATCTTGAACTTGGATGGAGAGAAGTTTGGTTCAGAGGTCAGACAACAGTTGTAGAAAAAATGGACAAAACCATTCTCTCATCTTTCATCTTTTCATTCTCTCAAGACTAACAGTCAACTTTCATTACTAGGGCTGGTCATCTAGAGACCTCTTTCTTTATCCACTGATTGGACATTCTGATCTCTAGTGCTCTCTCTACCTATATAAACATGGGAAGAAAGAAAGAGTGAACTTCAAACCAGCCAGAATCTGACGTGGTAGGAAGTCTAAGGAAAACTATTTAACTCTAACCGTATTTTTTAACTGTATGAATGTAATTTCCCCACTCTCACTGGCCTTCTTAAATCAAATGTTTGAGAACTGGCAGTTGCACAAGCTTTATTTGGATAAAAGGCTATAGAAGTTGATACTCCTACTTCTTATATAAGTTTCACTCTAGGACTTCAGACTTCCTACTAGGTTTCTAGCCCTGGAATTTCATGTAAAATCACTATATATGTGCAACCTGTGGGGGGGGGATTATCTACAGAGTCCATTGAACCCCCCAAACAGGTCAGTGACCGTAAAACTATAAAAATATCTTATTTTAGACCTCATATTCCTTGTCTCCCCAGAGCAACTTCTTTCCAGGTTAAAAGATAATTTAATTTGTTCTTTTTACATATGTCAAACATCAAAATGTCCTAGACCAGTCAGAACACTCCATTTTAAACAGCCTCTTCCCACATTAGCTTGTTAGGTATAGCATGCAGAGCACAACCAGCTTCAAGCTCCAGGCAGGGAACCGGACTGTGGCATAATGGGCATAATGCACACTGCAGTAGGTGGGACTTCCATACACAAGAGTGTTCCAGGCAAGTGGAGTTTCAGTCTGGCACCATGCTTTAATCTTGTTCCATAAATTTATAGGACTGTAATAAGAAAAGGGACCTGAACTCAAGTTTCAGGTACACTTTTCCTCCAGGGGGCGGGGTGGGGGGGAGTGGATCCAATAAACATTGAGTCTTCCCTGCTAAAATGATTAAAATGAAGGACTCTCTCCCCTATTTTAGATAGCTTGAATATGGTCCTGCCAGGGAGCAGAGGTCTGGGCTGGATCAGAGGACCTCCCCAAGGATCTCTGAATTCCCAGAATTCTGTGCAGTTCAAGCATTTACTGTACATCACTCCAATCTACCTTGGAAATGGCTAGTGACAACCCCTTATGTTATGTTATGAGAACATGGCTTCCCTTTCAAAATCAATCTCTTGACAGGTTTCGAGGTCTTGAGGGACTGATGTACTTAGCACAGTTTTCTTACATTTCATTTGCACCTTAGTGCCCAACCCTTTATCTGGATTATTGTTTTCAAGCAGCCCAGTATTTGGCTGTCTCCCAGGGTTCTGATGACTACATGTAGAAGGATATAGCTGAAAGTGGAGAGGGCCATATAAATTGCACTTAGAAGTGTATACATTTGAAAATGCAATGGGACACATCCATCACTCCCAGACACTGAAATGATGATTTCACAGATCATGTAATTGTTTTGAACACCTTCTCTTGACATTCCACATCTGAACTTGTATATATTTTATTTATTGCAGCTATTTGAATCAGTTAAAATTTACCCCACTTTTCTGCAGGTGATTTATTTAGTGTTTATAAGGCCATTTTGACATCCTCTTCCATTTCTTTCACCAAAAAGATCTCACCCTTATGGTCTTAGTGGAGACATCATTTACAGCTAGAGAGGCATATCTGAAAATGCATTACCTTTAAATAGTAGGATTCATCATATCTGAGTTCATATGTCTGATAGCCAAAAAGTGCCATTTCATTTCAGAAGAAAAATTGCTTCTGTCAGTGTAAACAGAATGCATTATCCCCTTTTAATAACCATTCTTAAGTATGCTGCTGTATTACTTTTTCACAGCTGTATTCCAATAAGCTGTAGAGTAATTGCCAGTTCTCCTGTCTAATAGGTTCATTATTCTTTTGCCATAATTGCAGCCATTAAATGTTCAATTGTTAAATTTCCACTCCTACGTTTACTTAGTGTTACATTTTATAATGGGGCATGTCATTACAGCACCCCAGTGGCCATGGCTATTGTTCAAAGCATTTCTAAAAGTCAATGAGATCCCCATGAAATATGTCTTTGTTTTGTATTTGTTCAGATATCCACCTCTTCCCCCAAACTGCCCTTCCCTTTTGAAAACTTCTAGAAACAGATGCTCACAAATTGGTAGATTTTACTAGCTATCTGAGGACATGACCTAGTCTAGGAGTCATGAAGCTGAGGTCTAGATGTCTCTAAGCATTGCTTTCTCACTTTAGTGCCATGATTCATATACAACAATGTGATGTGGAAGATTTCACTAAGGAAATTAACACTGAAGAGTTAAAGATTTTTTCAAGAGCTCTGATGTATCTTTTGTCATGTTGAACTTGTGAGTCTTTTTCTTTGAATGGAAGACATAATCAGGCAGGGATTACAGGATTGCTACCCCAACACCGGTGATATCCATGATGATCAAGTGAAGTCCTTCCCTTTATTGCTTGAGATTTTGGCATATGTCACTTCCTAAGGTCTAGTCTCACCTGTTCTGTCTGATGCAGCAGATTGTACTACATAGAGAGGTTATATCAATGAAGATGGATAGGGAAATAATAAGAGACTTGAACTTATTGTATATAGTTGAACATCTTTCGTTTGCTTGGTTTTGTTTTGTTTGCTTGGTTTTGTTTTGTTTGCTTGTGGGTCTCAATGTAAGTGTGAAATGATGTTTTTTATAAGACATTCAGTATTGCTTAAGTACTCAAACATTTTTAACCAAAAGCTTTGATATAGGTCCCATTTCATTTTTAAAGAGTTTTCTAATCATCTTCTCATCAGTTAATCATCACTTCCAAGATTATTTTATTTCACTTCCATTCATTGCATCAGCTTTTATTTCCTTCTGGAGACAAAAATAATTTTTACAGTTAATGGATTAGCATTGTAATTTTGTCCAACTAATTCCAGCCCTACGTTCCTTTGGGAATCTACTATACTTTAGATTTAATTTTTTGGTATGCACAATAGAAGCCTTTTTAATAACAAGGTTTATGGTATCAGATGTGGCAAACCTCAAGTTTTACCCTTTACACCATAACTACTGTTACACATATCCAACCCTCTGCTCATTTGCCCTGATGTTATTAACAATAATAACAAACATTCCTTGAGTATTTACTCTCTTCCTGTCTCTGGACTATATGATTATATGCATTTTCTCATTTAATCCCTATGAGGTAGGTACATTTATTATTCCCACTGTATAGATAAGAAACTGAGACTAACTAACTTGCAAAAAGTCATAGCTAATAACTCTTCAGTACAGAACCACACTGACTTCTTTTTGACACATTGTAACTGGGGTACTGCTATGAATAGTGAAAGGAGCTTAAATGTATTCATAAAACAGAAAATGTTAAATAACTCTGAGGAATTCCATCACTCGCCTGGGCAGACAGATAGGGAAAACAACTTGCCACAGCTCACTAGGCAAAGCTCACACCCAGGAAAGAATTCTTCCACTGTCAATTTTCTTCCACAATAACCCTAATCACAAAATAGGCTTTTGTGAGTTTATTGACCCCAATAACTTTCCTGTAAAGAAAAACAAATTGACAAACATTTAACACATATATGTCATATCAAAACTGTCAAAGTGTCTCATCCCTAAATCTCTACCATATCAAAAACTCTGTCAATCAGGGTATTCCTATTGTTAATATTTTGGTAATATAAATCTTACAGTTATAATTTGATAGCTGATGATGAACACTGAATGATGCTTCTTTTTCTCTTCCTTGGCTATATTAGTTTTGCAACATTACCAAGAATGAATATTTGCTGTTGCCAACAAATTAGGCAGCTGTGTCACTTTGGAAAGAGATACATGGAGTAGGATAGTGTCACTTTAACAATCACATTCTTCCAAAGCAACACAGTAAATGCATCTTATTTTACTGGTCTACTAACAACACGATAACAAAGATGGGAAAAAAGAGGGCACAGCAGAGGGGTAGGGTCCATAAGAAAGCCATAATGTGTGATTAACAAAAAGAGGGGCATTACCTGATGAAGTCAAAGGAACCACTCAGAGAGAATGAGACTGAAATGGCTGCAGAAATAATTGGAGAAAGAGTGAAAAGATGAACGTCCACATGTCTGAAAGCAGGTTTCCTACCTGTCTCACTACACAGGTGATCTTTTGGTGATAACATATTTTAGAAAATGGTCAGCCACCAAAATGAAAAGTAGCAAAACATTTGTCAATCACAGAGTAGCTATCATTAAGGTTTGTACAGTGAAAGATAAAATTAGCTAATCAACTCTTTCAAGTTTTCTGAAAGGATTTGATATAAAGTAGTTATACAAAGGGGTTTTCTCTGTTCAGATTCTCTTTACCATTTGAGGTGTCAGAGGAAACTGACACAATGAAAAGAATATATACACAAGAGCCATCAATATAATGTACTTGGTATATTCAAAAGCTTTCATTACATCTCTGAGAAAGCTCTAGTAAGAAACATTGTGATGATTTATTTAAACTAACTATTCCAATGGCAGGAACATGTAAAAGTCCTTATTTCAGATAACTACCTATGAAGATTACAAATGATGAAACTGAGAAAGGGATCCTTTGGTGATCTCCCACCCATTCTATAGCAACATTGAGTGATTTAACTCCTTCTCAGATCCTTGTTTCTTAAAAAGAAAAACAAAGACAAACATGTTAAATAGGAGACATTAAAGAGACTTAGAAAATTCTAAACTGATTTTTACCCATACTTGATTCCATTCTTCTTCAAGTCCAACTCTGGAGTAATCCAGAAGCCACAGAAGGTTCATATTCCTCAAATATTACAAAAGCAATGTGAGAATCTCTTGGAGAGATGGAAAATAGCTGGTCCCCATTATGTGTTGGGGTAGGAAGGGATGGGAAAGCATCTAGAATGGAAGACAAGTGAAGAAGTGGGAGAAGGTTTTGTGGAGTTCATTTTACCCCCACCTGACATTACCCTAAATAGGGTAGAAAATCAGCAGCTCTAAAGCAACTGAGCATTCCATTGCTGGTGAAAAAATCCAATCTTTTTTCTATATTGATCGTATATCCTGCAAACTTGCTAACTTATCTTATTTTTAAACAAGGCCATGGTGTGTCTTTTTGTACATTTTAATATTTATGAAGTTGAAATGAATCTTAGAATCTAATTTATAATTATTACTTTCAAGGTAACAGTCCTCATCACCTGTGAATGAGTGAACACGGTCATTGTTACATGTGCTAACTGTAACTGTCGATTAAAATGTCTTTACAACAATTACACTATTATTAGGTTTTGGAAAGAAAAGTTACTGAGTACATGAAAAAGCATAGAAATAGAGCAAGAGAGCATATTAATATTCATTGTGGAAGTAAAAATTGAAATATATTTACTTGTAAAATAATAATCAAATATCCAAAAAGAAAAAAATACCCATAAGTGGTACAAATTGTGTGATGTTATTACTGCCACAAGTGCAGAATAATTATCTATCACATTTCATGTAATGAAACTGAGGTCAGGAGAACTTCTCTCAACACCACAATGTCCAGAAAAACTGACAAATCTCTCTACAGAAGCAAAAACTAAATCACACAGAATGTAGGAAAATTGTCAATGCAGTTTCAGAATTTAATTGGCATTTTTTTCTTTTTTAGTTGTAGAAAATAATGATGAGTTTTAACTATTGATTTAAAAAATTATAGACCCAGAAATGATGAATTGTAATAGTGCTTATTATCATAGTTGAAAAATGACAGCTGTGTTTCTTTTATTTCTTTTTCCTACTTTATTGTGCTGGCTGGGATCTCCAACAAATACTAAAAGAAGAGAGAATGAAAACTTATTCCCTTTTGTTGATTTCAAAGGCAAAGCTTTCAACATTTCACTTTAAATGTGAGATTTGGTAAAAAAAATTCATAAATGCTTCCATGTATTAAGAAACTTACTTAGGAATAATAGAAATCTATCTATTGGATTAAACAAAGGGAAATTAAAGGAAAGGAAGGGGAGGGGAATGGGAAAGATGGTAGAATTAATTGGTCATAACTTTCCTAGCCTTGTATTTGTATACACAGCCAGGGTAACTCCACATCATGTACAACCACAAGAATAGAATTCTAAATAAAATAAGTGAAACTGTCTATAAATTATTTTAATCTCTTTCATGTGTATAATTCCTATGTTCATTCCCTTTTATATTCTTCAGTGAATTTATGTCATTTCTTCTTGTTTCTTCATTCTTACAAGTTTGTCAATTATTTTAGTCTTTTCAAAGAAACTCTTGCCTTTTTTAATTATACAAACAAACATTTCACTCAAAATAATTTTTATTGAGTGCTAATATAATTTCTTTTTGAAACATGGGTTTACTTTAGAAGTGTTTAGTTTTAAATTTTCAAATGCTATACATAATTTTTAAGTTATTAATTCCTAGGTTAATTTTATTGTGCTGTGTATGATTTTAATTTTAGGATGTCTCTGTATGATGCAGATCCTTAAATACGTTTTGTGATTTGTGAACAAGAAAATTTTGAAATTTTGCTTGTGTTTGAAAGAATATATTTCATGTAATTGTTAGACATAGTGGTATATCTATGTCTGCTGTATGAATTTTGTTAATCCTTTTGCTTAACTCCAGGAAAAATCAGCCAACCTCGGTGTGACACTTGTTGTCCTTATTGATGAAACTGTATCGTAAAGAACAGAACTGGGTGAGAAATTACTCACAGACGGCTGTCTGTTCACACCCTCCAGTGGCATGTTCAGTCCTCACCAGTACTGTTACAGAGTTATTGGTCATAAACAATATTAACCTACTTCTATTATCCTTCTCCTACCAAGGTCAATCTCATGACAAGAGATTTTAGAACAGCATTATGTTGTCCTGACACAAGAATTTTTCTAAACATGAGCAAAGCAGCTAGTACATGTTAATTAAAAGAAATTTAACACCATACATTGCTGTGAACAATATGAATAATATTGTCTGATATGACACAAATGAAACGACATATTTGCTAGAAGCTGCTTCAGAAGCAACCAGACTGAAGTGCTTTGAGAATGTGAGCATCTCCCACCTGACACCTGCTGAAAAAACATTCTCCCATCATTGCAATCTGAGGAAGAATCTGAAATTATTGTGCATGAGAGAAATGAAAGCTGAGATGCAGATGAAATTTTTGTATGACTTCTCTTTTTATCTTGAAAGCTAATCACATTGTTGCATTGCCTCATTTCTAAATCCAAAGTTTAAAGACAATTTTTTTTCTCAATTTTATGGATGTAGGAAAAATTAAGGGCAAAAATGCTAGAAGGTTAAAATATATAAGTAAGGATATTAGCTTTAAGTCTACTTCTGGAAACAGTCAGACATAATCTTTTTTAAGCAATACCCAAAGCTTTAGTTTGCCTTGTTTAAATTGCATCATCACTGGAACACATTTTCAAGTCCGTGAGTTGAAGTGAAGCTTTGTCCTTATAGCAGTGCATTGCCATTAAAGAGAAAGGAAGACATGACAAAATTGGCTCCAGCATTTCAATCAGAGAATATAATATGTTCGCTATGGTATTGACAGATTGGCAAAATAATACCTGTGTCTCATCTGACCCTCATTCAAAGTGTCTATTTAAAGATGTAAAATGGTGACTATAGTGCCACCAACAGAACTGACAGTAATCAGTGGCACCAAGAAATGTGTGCCATTCCAAATGTTTAAAAACTGGTCACTTAAAATTTTAATAGTTAAATTATGATAATTACATTTTGATATACAATTTCAGATTTTATTCCCATATAATAGAGTTGATGGTATTCTGATGGCATTTATGTTTGGTCTCAACTTTGGTTGAATATCGATTTCAAAACCCTGCCAAAATGTACATTTAGTGTGCCTCTAGAATGTAAACTAGAGAAAATTTCTGTTTGTGTGCATCCAAAAACATGTTCCAGATTGCTCATAACAGCACTGCTCATAATTCTAAAAAACAGAAACACAAGTGCCAATCAATATGAAATTAAATAAATAAGCTATATATTCATATAATCAAATGCTTCTTAGAGGTGAATGTAAACAAACTATAGATGTAGACAATAATAGGAATGAAGCTTAAAAACAATTTAGTTGCGGGGGTGGGAATAAGTTGCCAAGTAATACATGTTGTATAATCCATCCATATAAATTCAAAACCAAACAAAATTAGATGTACATTGTCTGAACATACATATGTAGTTGGTAAGGCTATTTTTAAAAAGAGGACAGAAAGAATAATACAATTCAGGATTCTGAATAATATGCAACTCAGGATACCTCTGTCGTGGAGGCAGCCGACTGGAGCAGTTGAGGAGCATATAGAAAGCTGAGGTTAGTGGTTCTTGAGTTAGGCAATAAATTCATGAGTTTCACCAAATCAGTATGAAATAAAATGAAAATGGAGGGCTATATGTACACCAACTATGGCAGAGTTCCATAAGCCAAATATTATGATTAAAGCAATTCTATGTACCTGAGACCCATGAGAAAAAGCAAACACAACGGGGGAGTGATGACTCAAAAAGATCAGAATTGATGTCAGCTTCTCATCACTGTGTATTTGGGGCTCACGGTTTCAGAGGTTCAGTCCATAGTTGGTAGGCTCCATTACACTGGGCCCCAGGTGAGCAAAACATCATGGTGGAAGGGAATGACAGAGAAATATTCTCAGTTAATGGCAGCCAGGAAGCAGAGAGAGAGAGAGAGAGAGAGAAAGAGAAAGAGAAGCTATGTGTAAGGCATAGCCCAAGGACACACTCTCAGTGACCTACTTCCTACAAGCACACCTCAGTTGCCAACCCATTGCCCATTCAAATTATTAATCCATCAAACAGATACATCCACTAATGAGGATACAGCTCTCATAATCCTATCCCTTCACCTCTGAGCATTGCTACATTGTCTAATATATGAGCTATTTGAGGGACATTTCTAGATTCAAACTATGATACTAGGGCTTCCTAATTATGGCTACTACTAATGAATGAGAGAAGGGGCCATGACTGATAGCGTTTAAGGGATTGGCAATATTCTAGTTCTTAGTCTAGATGGCGGTTATGCAAGATGTCACATAGTAATTATTGGTTAAATTGTGCCTGTATGTTTTATACAGTTTCTTGTGTATAAAGTTTCATAATTTTGAAAGGTAAAAACACACACTGTTGAGAGCCACAGCCGAAGGGGCCCCAGCAAACTTCCAGCTGGCAGCAAACTTCCAGCTGCCGGCTGATGATTGGCTCACAGCGGCCCCAGCAACATCTAGCTGATCAATCCTCTCTGCGGTGATGCTCATTGGGCTGTTTCCCTGCCCTTTCAGACCACGGAGCTGCTCATTGGGGGACTTTTTTGGCTCCACCCACGTGACCCAGCCAATCGGCCTCAAGAGCAGGAGGATTGTGGGAGGTGGAGAGAAGCTTGTGTGGGAGAGAGAGGCTTGTGGAAAGCCGGTGGTGGCAGTTGAGGCTCTGAGGGTTTTTCCTGAGAGGCTGTTTTGTTTGGCGTGTGTGGTTCTAAAAATAAAGTTAGTTTCTTTTGACAAGTGGCTCCTGATTGTGCCCAGCCAGACTGCGGCACACACAGAGGAATAAATGCAAATGCAAGGACACATGGATAGTGCATATTCAGCTGTATATATTAAATACATTGTAGTAAGTTTTGTTGGAAGTGTACATGGTAGGAGTTAGGAGGCAGCAATTTTGCATTATGCAATAAGCTAGTAGCTTTGCCAATTTCCATTTATGTTCCATCTCTGTAACTGATGATGATATGAAGACTATTATACACTTAATGCTCAGGCTTAGAACAGTTCTATTGGATTCATACAACCAATGTGACCATTCTTATTATAAAAGATAATCTATATTACACATACTTATGATGATTCCCGAGCTAAAGCAATAAAATTTTTAAAAGTACTAAATAGCATTCCAACATATATTCTCTTTACCCCATTATTTACTAGTTTTATATCCCTTGACAAGTTATATTCCCATTACATTTTATTCAAAATATATTTATTATTTATTAAACTCAATTTTTTAAAACTAAAAAAATTATCCACAAGCCTTACAAACTAACATAACTATATATGGTTTTGCATGTTTTCTTTCCAATCTCATGCACATTTTAAACATATGCAATCATAATTTACATAATATCGTAATCCCACTGTTTCCTTTTAACATCATAATATAAGCATTTTTCCTTATCTTTCTTGGTCTTTATAATTTTAATGGCTGAATAATATCCTATAGACTATGTTTCATAATTTACTAAACAATTTCACAACTGTTTTTTACATATATTCTTTCTTAGAGACTTTTGTATTTGTTGTTAAAAAGCTGTTGTAATGAATACTTTCCTGCATAAAGATTTTCTGCTTCTGTGGAATTATTCCTTAGGATACATTCCCCAGGGTAACATTGCTGGGGTAAGGGTATGACCATCTCTACAGTTCTTGCTTTGTGTTAACATATTACTTTCAAGAGGATTATAGTAGTTTACAATTGTTTCCATAAAGGTAGAAAAGTGCCAATTTAAATATAACCAGCTGCATTTGTGAGATTATTCATCTCTGCTGTCCTACATTTTTTTTTTCTCCCAAGATAGTTTTTGACTCTGCTTTTCTCCTCTTTTGTAAAGTTAAAACTTCCCTGAATTGGGTTTGTCCAAAGTTTTTTCACCAATTATATTGACTGACAGCACAATAGTTGTTTTTCTTTTCTTTTCTTTTTTGATTGACAAGGAGGTTTATTATACATTGATATGATATCATATTTATTTATGACAATGACTTTTTTATTAGAGCTTTTTAGCTATACATAGTAGTTGTAGTTGTGTTCATCCCTACAAACTCATGCAACAGTTTTGATGTGGCCCAACCAAAACCATGTCGCTTCCTACCTCCCCACTTCCCCATCTCCATTATATGCTGCTCTTCTGTGGTCAGAGCTCATACTGGATGCCAAAATGCATTTGTTGTAAGAAATTCACATTGCACAGGATTCCTCCCTTGCCTAAGTGTATCTGAACAGTTTCTTAGCAAGATTTTTTCAAACATCTTCATTCCTAAGTGGACTTTCTTCATTGACTAATGAGCTTGGTTTTCTATTTTAAATAGGACCTTCACCCTCTTTCTACACTACATTTAGCATATACTATTGAAAAACATTTCTTTTCAAAGGTGCTTTCCTTTCTACCAGCCTTTCCATGTGCATGCTCAGGAGTTATTTCAAGCTAGCACCTGACTATTTCACTTTCTGATATTCCTTATTTTGAAGCACCACAGCATTAGAGGTCAGAACAATGATGCACTGACTATACCCATGCCTGAGCTTCTTTGTTCTAATGACAGCCCCCCACACAAGCATTTTGGTGGCATTGACTCCCTGTTTACTGAGCCCACCCAAAATACCCCAATCATGCACCTGCTAGTGAAACTCAAATGCAAAAATACACATAGCTAGTGGAAGTTTAGAGAAGGCAACAAAAATGACCTGAGAAATTTGGAAGCAATTTTATCATTTTCTAAGAAAAATTTCTAACTACATTAATTCCTAAATTCTTTCATATTTTTTCATTGTACTCGTCCAACCTTCTTTTTGTATTTTATCTACTTCTCAAGTATACAGTTGAATTCTGGTACTTTTTCAGAGTCCCATAAGTAAACAGAATCCCTGAAAAACTCTTTTCAACCCTAATGACTCATGGTACTGAAAATGGTTTATGTGGCAGCCTAAGAAAGGGACACCAACAAATATTGTTGATCAAAGAATTTAAAAGCATGTGTTTCATTGTACATGATGTTAAAATTCCAAGAGAAGATGACTTGTCCTTTTTTTCACATTCCATGTGTCAGATCAAACATCTGTCAGAATATGCTATAGAAGAAGGATGTAGAAACTTGCATTCACAAACCAGATTCTTACAAAACACATCTACCCCAGATTAGTTCTTATCTTTTTTTTTTCCTTGTTCCTGCTGAATATTTGGGAAGGGAATAGCCACTCCTTATGCTCAGCATACTAGGTTAACACACACACACACACACAAACACACACACACACACAGAGTCACTTTAACTGCTTTTAATCAACAACCGTGGCCTTTCATAGGATGGCTGCAGTTTTAATGATATTACATAATTTAAGAACATCTCACAAAATGGGCATAATAATGCTCCTTTTGACACCATTATCACCCTCTAATATCATTCCTTTGTGTCTGTTTAAACCTCAGATTAATTTTTATAGGCTAAAATATTAACTAGTAAGTATATGTCATTTCTATTTTGGAACTGTGGTTCCTACCTGAAATATTTTTCTTTTAGAACTAGCTATAAAATTGATGTGATTTCTGAACATTTGTATACTGAACTGTGAAAACCAATAAATTATATTGGATAGCTCTCTGACAACTCTAATTCTTTATAAGGAAAACTTTTAGCCTATTTTTTCTATGTAGAGTAGAAATTATTGTTAATAAGTTAACTCATTGTTAAACCTAGTGTTGTTAAACAAGTAACATAAGCTTGTTATTTGTTGCAGGGCTCAACATTCTGCAAAAGTAGGTAAGAGCCTTTGTCAGACTGAATGAGGAAATTCAAAATGCCATAACAAGGAAGATGCAAGTAGACATAGGAAGGACAGAGGCAGGCCTGGGGCATCAGAAAGGCTATGTGTGGCCAGACCAGGCCACACTCAGACAGCTCTGAGGGAAATCTGTTTTCCATATATTTTTGGATTTGTTTGTTGTTGTTTTTTCCATAACACTAGAATTTCAAAACTGTATTTCTCCTTCCTCAGCCATCAAAACAATTGCATTTTGGTTCATGGAATATGTGCATTTCTGAGCTCCAAGAGAAACAGAAAATGCTAAATGCTTCTAAAGAGGTAAAAACAGACTGTCAACAAATTGCTACTAGAAATCTCATACAAAACACTAAATTCTGAAAAACAATAGAGTGCTGTCTTCAACGAATATCTCTTTTGAACATGAATTTGTTTGCCAAACCAACAAATGAAGGAAAGATGGCATAGTTTTAGATGTGCAAAGATTTGGAAAGCATACCTCCCCCAGAACCATACCTGACAAAATTCAGCAAAATAAAATATACATCCAAGCAGAAGGAAGGCATGGGATAATGGAAAACAAATGTTGACCAAAGGGCCAATCAATTGTCTACATATGTGTTAATGAAAGTGTTAGGAAGCTTTCTGGCCATGATGACCAGCTAACAATTTCATCTTAAATAACTGGAAAACCAGGTAAAAACATCAGTTTTCAGCCACTAGACAATAGGCAATACAGGTTAGTGCTGGTTGAGAGTAAAAGGTGTGGGCGTCGGGGGACAAGTCTTACAATTTCCCGGTTTCTGCTTGGGGTGAGTTTCCAGGCTCAGTCCAGGAAGGAAGAAGCAAAATATCCCAGCAGTTCTGCTGAGTTGAGGAGACATTTCATAATTCATATGTGCCAAATGGCAAGAATTTGTGGAGCCAAATAGCAGAGAGGAGAGACTCACCCAAGGCACAGAATCAAGAGATCTGCAGAGTGATTCCAAATCTTTGCCTGAGTACCATGACACAAATTCATGGAAAAAGCAAATTCCTAAACCCCAAGAAGCAATAACGGAAAGGAGTAGATGGAGCAATCCCTGGAGTCTCACAGGACTGGGAATAGTTTAGTTCTAACCAGCCAGAGGGGGAAACCCTCTAATACCTGGCGCATTGGGCAGAATCCTCAGGACCACCCGAGTTATGGAGTGATCCATGATTAAAGACCATTCTGGATCTATATTCACAGAGTTTAAGGGTAAGCCCTCACAGAAGACTTATTTCAAGTAAATTAACTTCACCCCAGAATAAAGCCCAACATTATGTACTTGAATACAGAAGAATCCAGCACCTGACATTATAAAATTCAAAATATCTGGTTCTGATAAAAAATCATGAATCATTCAAAGAATCAGGAAAATACAACATTTAGCAAGAGAAAAATCAATTAGGGGGATGACATCAAAAACAACAGGGTAAAGAAATCCAAATTCCACCCCTCCATAAAAGCAATAATAACAAAAAATAAATAAAAAATAAAAACTTTCAGAATCAACTTTTCCAGAACTCTGGAAATTAACCAAAGACTTAAATCAACCTGGGATTAAGCCAGGACATCTCCTCCCAACTTCACTTTTGGGCAATTCTGAAACTGACTGAGTCAACACTAGCTTTCTGCTTCCCTGATGATGCAGGGTTTAATTGTAATTAAAAGTGTAGTGCCTTTTCTCGGCACCATCAGGAAGAAGGTGGGATTGTGAACCTTTGTTCTTGAGCAAGACATCCCGGCATACTGCTCGGTGCTAGCCTAGCTCTTGGTCTGTAATTACCTGTCACCTGCAGGAGCTATTAGTTTCCCTTTTCTTCCTCAAAGGACAAATGTGAAACACAGAAGCATCCATCAAGATGAGGGATTAAAAGTATTTTAAGAGATGTCATTATTTACATACCACATGGCCCTCGACCAGGGTGACAGATCCAAACAGTACCCCAGAGAAATCACAGCTTGAAATTTCAAAGTTTTATCCACCAAAGACTGGCAGCAGCATATAGAGGGCAGAAGGACAGGTGACAATAGAGAAAGAAAACTTGAAATATTTTGGCCTCTACCCATGTATTGTCGTGTAGAAACAGGCTTCAGGGAAAGAGTGTTAGACTGGTTGTACACACCGATCAATAAAAGCAAAGGTAAGAAAATGAATGTTCACTGAGTGCAAGCTACTTTTAATAATAATCACATCTGTTCTTTACAACAGCTCTACAAGGTAGGTAAACCTGCCTCCATTTTACAGAGGACAAAACCGAGACCCTGAGAGAGACAAGGTAACAGGACTCAAAATCATTTCTTTCAGATGCAGGATTCAAATAATTTCTTCCTTTCTACAACTCCTAATCTCTCTTAACATTCAGCACCTACTCAGTTTATACAAGTATATACAAGTTTTTCCCAGTTACCAACTAGATATTTCGGGCAAAAGAAGATTCCCACATATTTCCCATCTTGAAGATATTTGTCTGAGTGAAAGGTGGTGACTTAGATTCTGAAACTCTGTCTCTTTCTCTCTTTCTCCCTCTTTCTCTCATTCATCACTAGTCAATAATATATGAGGACAGAAGAAAGGGTGAAAATAAACTCTGAGAAGGCATGAAAGTCAGATTTTCTACTTATAATTGGCCTCCATCGAGAGCTAAGTGCATGTGAGAAAGTGTGGAGCAAGACGTTTATGTACAATTATCAGGAAAATAATTTCTTGGAGAGGACACCTGGTTATTCTGTGTCACTGCTCCTGCCTGAGACCCTGTGCTACTTATTTTCTTATTTTAATAAGATTCTACCACAGTCTGACAACATAACCCTTACATCTATGAATAAACCACTGCATTCCAGACTCTACTGCACATTTCCAATAATTAGCTAATTCCTACTAACTGACAAAATTCTGGGGAAAGTAAGTAATTTTTGTCACAAATGCTAGCAAGTAGAAATGTTAAATAGCATTGCCACACACCACAAACCACAAGGTAGCTGTTTTTCTAGTTTCTCTCCTTTTTCTTTCTCATTCTTTCTTGTTCTATCGATCATCTATCTGTCTACCATTTATCTATCTACCTTCCTTATTTTCTGCTCACACTGTCTTTTTTCTCTCTCCCTCTTTCCAACATCAACATCAACATCAACATCTCTTTCCAACATCAACACTGCTAGTGGCTAATAGAGTTTTCTTGTTCCTAATTAAAAAAAAAAAAATCCAAAAGTGCATGTGGGTTTTCTTCTTCCCAAGAGCCCATTGCTAGATTCTGCGTATGCATTACTTACCTTGGAATAAGTTAATACCTCTAGCTGATCTGAATAAACTTTTTCTAGGGTAATGGTTTGAACTCCTGGCTCAAGTCATTACCATCTCTCTTAAGGACCACTTTAATGAACTCTGTAGTGGCATCACTAGTTACTCTGCTCTCCCCTGCAATCAATTCTCACTCGGCAGGTAGAGTTTGGGGATTTTTAAATGCGCAAATCCATTCTTGCTATTCCCTATTTAAAACACTTCAGTCGCTTTGACCACACATAGAAAGAACTAGCAGAGAACAACTGGCCCTTTTCCTCCTTCTCTAACCTCATCCCATACTTCTCTCCCTGTCCCATCTACTGCAGTTAAGGCCATTTCTGTTCCTGTAGCCCAAAACCACACTGGTTCCCTCACTGAGCATTTGCATTGGCTGGTATCTCTACCAGGAATGCTCTTCCTTAATCTTCCCATTGCTGAGAGCCACGGCCGAGTCTGTATGGCCCCTGGCATTTTGCCAACAGTATTGATTGACAGGCGAGGCATTACTATCCGCCTCTGCCGCAACTTTTGAGTTCTCGCACTATTTTGGAGTTCTCGTGGGGATTTCCGGGGATTCCCCGAGAGTTCCCATTGGTTGGGGAAGTGCAGGAGGAGGGATTTCCGAGAGAGATATTTCCGGCTGGGGGTTTTTCCTGGAGAAGCCTCGTGGCGTTCGGGAGGATTCCCCGGGAGCTGTGTGAAGTGTTTTCCTGCAGTTTAAAAATAAAGTTTGTTCCTGCTTCAGTGGCTCGTGATTTGTGCCCAGCCAGACTGCGGCATCCCATGGCTAGTTTGTTTTGCCATTTGATCCACTGTTTAGCAGTATTTTGTGAAAGAAGCCCCTCTGCCCATCCACCTGTGGTGCTTTCTTCATATTTTCTTGTTTCTTTATTTTCTCTTCTCTTTACCCATCCCCCACTGGAAAGAGTGCCTCAATAAAGTCTGTATTTGCCTCTTTTGTCCACAATTTGCCATGCCTAGAATAGTGCTTGGCACACAATAGGTGCTTAATGTGCAGCAGATGAATACCCATTCATGATATTGCTTGATGGGGCACAGTTTCCTAACTGTAACCATGTAACCATGTTTATGCCTGTGTGTATCATGTATATGTACAGAGAAAACATTAAGATAGCAAAAATGGTAACAGTGGTTAGTATTTCTAGATAATTACAAACACTTCTCCTTTTATTCTTTTATGCAATATCTTAATTTCTAAATGTTCTTCAATTCCAATTACCAAGCCAGGTCTTACTCCCTAATATTTCTTTCTTTTTTGTCAGAGCTGGGTATGGAACCCAGGGCCTCATACATGCTGCTACTGAGCTATAGCCCAGTACCATCCCCAATATTTTTGTTGACTCCACGTAGTGGTGCAAAACAAGGACTAGTCTGGCTCTAGAGCCTAGTATTGTCCCCCTCAATGTGAAGGTTATGGCACCTGGGAGACCAGCAACTAAGTAGCTCCCCTCATTCTGGCATGTATGAGAGCACAGATGACACACTAACACACTAAGACAACCACAGATTCAAGCAAAAATCTAGCTGACAATTAAATGCATATCCCAGTGGGCTTTCAAGCACAAACAGAAACAAGGTGTATACAAATCACATGAACCCGAGCCCCTAGCAGAGAGCTTGAAGCATGCATACACTCAATAAACCTCTGTTGAACAGAATGGAATATTACAGGGTTTATTGTCCACAATAAAATAAGAGACAGAACACACGGCTTGATGTCCCTATCTTGGAACAGCTCCAAGGTCTGTGCCCTTGGCAAAATGACCCCATCAACTGGTAAACTTTGTGATTTGAAGAGGATGGAAATTGTGCAATGAAAGTAAAGGTAGCCATGGCCCTGGTGTCATTTTGCTGTCACTTCCAAGATATCTACTTCTCACTTCACAATGAGGAGCTGGCAGGACAGCTCAACTGGAAAGAAAAATTAGATGCTTTTGAGTTTTGCCTTTCTTAACAGTTCTTCAGGGGCCCATGGCATTCAGCTGCGACCACTGTCATTTTCCCTTTCCCAGTAATGACAGCCAAATCAGCTCTGGTTATGCAGTTATGCAAAATCAATTGTTCAATACCATAATTATCAGCCATACTGGAGAAATTGAATTTAACGATGAGAGTCAGCAAGCCCAATGCATATGATATATTGGGGAGAAAAGCATGAGTTGTTAACTGTTCAGTGAACATACTCGGGCCTCTGAAATTTTCATTATGATGAATTGTTGACCCAGGAGAGATTTTCTGGCCTGTCCGCTATCATATCGTTCTGCTAGGGCAATTCCAGAGTAGGCAATGGTGGCTGTTACTGAAACCTGAGGGGAGGGGGGAAATGAAGCTAAACATTACCAAGCTAAGGCACAGCCTGTTTTCAGATCAATAATCAGCACTTGTGCAAGTGATGTTGGAATATATAGAATGAGTCTCTCTGGTTCATTTTTATTAAGGTGAAGTGGATTTTATTGCAGCTGTTATGATCAATTGATGGCAAATAAGGAGAGGGAACCTCCACAGAGAAAAGGAGGGGCTCCTCTCAAGGGCAGCTAGGAATCCATCACGTCAGTCTAATCGCTCCCAATACACTATGATCCTGGGGATTCTTGCACCAGTGGGTTTCCATCTGGACAGGAGCAAAGGGAACAGCGTGAGCTTCAAAACTGCAGAAAGTTTCCCGTGAATTTCTCCCTCCGCAGTCTTACTTAAAAGTATTGTGTGAGATAACAAAACGAACATTGTTATGGCTGAAGCTGGAATCATAATCACATGTTTTCCACTCAAGTTCAGCATAATTATACACAACTCTGCCCCATAGGGTGGGGGTGAGTCTGTAAACAAAACGATACAGATTCTTGGAGAGAAATTGAAAACAGATGGGAAATGTATGATTGCTTTTACAAACACGACAATGAGGTACCAATAGGACACGGGACTGAGCTCTCTTGTCAACATTTGTGCCACCTCAGCTTTCACTTGTCTGCGGAGGACATAAACGATCCTGAAGACAACAGCTTCATGGTGAGGCCTCATTAAGTCCCTCATCACTTATTTCAAGTTGACTGAGTTCAGAAGTTCTCTGTTTTTGACATTCTCTTCCCATCCTGGGACACCTTGCTTCCTGACACTGCTGGGCTAGCCCTGGCACCACCCTGACAACACGCCTTGCCCCTAGTCCACCTGTTGCTGTCCCACCTCACTGTTGGCCTCATGACTTTCATGCACCTTGAGATGGCTTTTGCTGGCCTCTATCAGAATTCTCTGCCAAACTTATTAAAACACAGGTTGCTGGGCCCCAACCCAGAATTTCCCTGTCCCCTGTATTACTCCTCACCCATAACTCTACAGAGTGTACCCTGCCACTCACAAGCCATGTAAGCATACAAAATGGCTTAACCTCTCAGTGTTTGAGTAATATAAGAATAATTACAGTAAAGCTCTCACCAGGCATTATGAAAATTAAATTAGATAATGTAAAACACTTAGCACCATGACTTATGAACATTAGTTTTCAATAAACATTATTATTGCTCTCTTTCTTTTTTAATCATAGCATACAATTTCCTTTTAGGAAACCAATTTCCTCTGCTTTTCAGTTCATTGGGTCAGGTAGTGTTGACAGAGAATCTCATGCCTCCATTCCTTCTCTCTGGCACATGACAAGCCAGGTCAAATCTGTCCCTCTGTCTCTTTGGTTGTAGTGATTGATTGAAGGATTGTTGCATCATTGCAATTTATGCAGGGCTTTTGGGAAAAGGAAGGTTCTTTCCACTGGATTTTCTGAGTGGTAAGATGTAAACTTGAGGCTGTTGATTGCTACAAGAAAAGGCTTTTTCTGGAAATGAAGACAGCACAACTAAAATCATTGGGAAAGAGAGAACATGCAGTAGAGTCTAGATTACAGGGTTTGAACACCTTTATCCATTTGTGCCTGCAAATAATCACTCCAAGTGATTGGCAATAGAAATAATTCTGATTGATCAAGCTGCTCTGCTCCTTGCATCTCCAGGACACAAATGGGCAAAGCCATGATAGTATCCACCACTATTAATTATGCAAAAGAACTGCTCAGTGTCTTAACTTATTTTTAAGTCACCCCAAACCCAAATGCCCCCAATACATGGAGGAGCATGTCCTCAGCTGTACTGGTGCTTTGCAACCAGGTTTGCACTCTGATGAGGCAGCTCTTCTTTGTAAGGTAAACAGTGTCCTGAAGGTCACATCTTTTCCCATTCCTAGTAAAAATCCCCTCTACCACCCATATACTCATGGAACTACCATGGAGGGAGAGGTGCAACAGTAGAGCCCCTTAACCATCCTCTAGCCCCACACACCATTCCATGAGATGGAAGTGAAGAGATGCCTCATAATGAACCATCAGACTTTCACTGACTACTTTCCTTCCAGAGACAATGAGCACTGCTCCAAGGGTACTTCACATCTCTGGTTTCCTCACACACCATCTGATAACCAAATTGACCATTTTCATTCATCACCACTTTCCTCCTTTTTCTCCCCAAACATCCACACTGCCCTCTAACATCTAGACTGCTATCAGTAATCTCCCCTCATCTTAACCTCTTCTCTGAAACTTCTGACTATAAGTCACCGGTCATCAGAGCATGTTCCATGAATCAGCAGCATGAGCAACATCTGGGAACATTTTAGAAATGCACATGGTCTGCCCCTACCCCAACCTGCTAAATCAAAAACTCTGGGATAGGGCCCAGTAATCTGTGTTTTAATAAGTTCTGCAGAGGATTCTGATGCTCTAAAGGAACCAGGATTTCCACTAGAAATTCTGCTTTCCTAGCAGCTCTCCCAAGATTGGAGTTTCCCCCATATCTACCTTGCCCTAAATCTCAGGCATAGGAGTAGGTGTCTTGTTTGCTCTGTTTTGCTATTCCCAAACCACTTGTTCCCCTTTTCCTCAGACCCATTAAAGCATAAGTCATCAAAATCTGGCACCTTCTATTTTTCCTACCAATATCCAGGTCCCTGCTCCTTAGTCATGGAGGCTATAACATCTTAACCTCTGTCTTCATCTCCACCTCTGGTCTTGAAGTGATTCTAATTCACTATTATACCCAGGGAGGATCAGTAGCGATTTCCTAAATGAATGCCTTCCACTTCAGCACCTCCTTCCCATGTGAATTTGTTATTTCACAAATAACAAACACAACCTCTCAAACATCCTACTCTTCAAATACTCCTTCTACTCTCCAGCTCTCTTACGCTGGTTTTTCCAGTTCAACTCTCCTTTGACCCTATAGGAATGGCTCCACACCTACACTTTTTCACTTACCTCACGATATCCATACCTCTCTCTTCAACCTCAATCCTGCCATGAGCTACATACAATCAAGACTACCTGTGAGATAATTCCATTTAGATGTCTAAAAAGCTACCTCAAACTTAGTATATTTTAAACTAACCTCTTTTTTTTCCCTCAGTGTTCCCTAATCTTAGCAAGTGGCACCACTATCTAGGAAGTTCAAACCCAAACCCCAATGTCACCATCTTCCATTTTTCTCTTTTAAACATATCATTTATTCAATCCTTTAGCAAGTACTGCAGACCTGACTATCAATGCACATTCCACTCCAGACAGTGCTCACCATCTCCAGCTTCTAATCTTCAGTTAGCTCTTATTGAGACAAATGCATTAGTTCTGAATTGTTTCCCTGCTTCCCTTTTAGCCACCCCAGTTCCATCCTCCAGACTGAAGCCAGAGATGTCCTTAATGCTTAAATCACGTCACCCACCACTGTCTTTCCATTGCAAGAGTATCAGGGAAGGCTTAATTTTCTGCCAACCTCATCTTCTCCTTGATCTCTCTCTCACTTAATATATTCTAGCCACACAGGCTTCCTTTCTGTCCCTTGAACACATCATTATCTTTACCATGCTGCAAGGTCTTTGCACATGTTGTCCCCTCTGCCCAGAGTCCTCCACATGCCAAATATTAGTTTGGCGATCTTCTTGTCACGGTTTAGATCTTAGATCAAATCACATCATCTCAGAGAGTCCTTTGCTAATGCTCTAAAGAATCTTCATTCCTCTAAGTAATCCCATTCTAACTTCCCATTCTGTATGTTTTTAGTATTTAGTAATATAAAAATGTGTTGTTACAATAAATCTTCTATCTCATCATTCCCCACATATCAAAATAATGAAAACCCTATGAGGTCAGGAACTTAGAATGCATAGTTCCTCCTTTATCTCAAACCTAGAACAATACTGAATGCAAAGCAGATTCTAAATAAGTATTTGTTGAAAATGAAATCAATAAAATTAAATTGAGAAAATGGCCTGCAATTTAACACTGTACTGACAGATAAAGTGGTATACTTCCAGAACAATAAAATACATACACTATTCAAAGAAGATGTTTGGGTGCATTGTAGAGTAAAGCTTTTGAATACATTTGAAGCAGCCATTTTCATACAAACTTTGTGATCGTCTAAATGGGTATGCTGATATTTCAGCTTAATAGCTATAAATAACTTCTTTATTTCTATGTTATGGCAGGACAGCTATCCAACATCATGTTCTGACATAACCCAGAGCTAGCACAGTGACGTTTGTAATTGTTTTAAGAGACCCAGAGTTCAGACATTTTACTAATCATTCCCAACTGGAACAGTTTTACTAGACATGATCCTTGCACTATATGTCAATATGACAAGGCTAACACTGGGACAGTTAAATGAGTATTTCAAGGGTGCACGTGCCACCAAGGTGGTCAAAGATAGCATGCCAAATATTGGTTGGCAGCCTCTGCAATTTTAATCTGTCATTTTTTTCAGCACATGTTTATAGAGACATAAAAAAATGACTGATGAATTGAAATGAATTGTTGGAAATCATTAGCTAACAATTGACAGAGCTTGCCTGGAGCTGTACATACAGTGGAATTGTACTGTCTTTCTAATCAATGTTTAAATTTACCCTGTACCATGAGTGTTTAGGTAGTACAAGGACGTGTTTGACAGTATCCATTTTTGTTTAGAACCTGAGGAAAATATGAAAACATTGAGCAGAAGGGAATTTCTGTTTATAGTCAGAAACAAATATTAGTCCTTAAAATTATATCCTATAAAAAATAGGATAAATCTCCCATAGTAGCCTGTCCTCCTCCTTCTATGACTTGCTACCCCTTAAGTTAGATAAGCCCCAAAGACCAAATTCTTTAATCATCATTTTATCCCCAGTGCATATATAATGCCTGCCTAATGCATGAGAGGAACATAGGTAAGTACTTGATATGTAACAGGCATGCAATGATGACTTAATCAATCAGTGATTGCATGGGTTATTAATCAAATTGTCTCTAAGATAGAAGATGGCATTAGGGATTTAAAACTTGCTTTTTCAAACACAGAAGATGTGATGTCAAGAGTTCCAAGAAGAACACAAATAGTGAAAAATCTCTTGGAATTTCTTATGAAATAAAAACAATGATTTAAAGAACTTCATTTTTATATGTTAGCACATATAGACTGCCTAAAGCATATGTTTGCTGCACTCCTTTTTAAAAATATATTTTTTATTAGAGCATCATAATTATACATAATAATTGGGTTAATTTTGACAAAATCATACACACAAGGAATTTGACTTCAAGCCCCATCCTCCCTTTTCCTCTACCCTTTTAAACTTCCTTTCTTCTGCATATTCATAAAAGTGAAATTTCCTTTGGTATCTTTCAAAATGAACTTAAAGTAATTTTGTGAAATCCATTTCCTTTATCATCCCTTCTCTCTTCTTTCCCTCTTCCCTCTCCCTCTTCTACTTCTCTGCATCCTTAGTTGACTGCATTTATTCTATGCTTCTTCAGAGCTCAGTGAATAGTTGATTCCAGCCAAGTCCCTTTATATACCCAAGGTTTTCTAATGATTCAAAAAATCTCACCGCTTCCACCCATTGCTTTTTTCCCTAACTCATGTCTTATTCATCAATTTATTCATCCATCTCTATTGCTTTTTTAATGAATGGCATTGCTATTTCGAGCATTCTTTTCATCAGATAGTAAGATCTCAGTATCAATTCAGAATTTTCTCTAGCAATTTATTTCATCTCATTGTGGTAAGAATGTGTAATATGAGATATACCTTAACACATTTTTAAGTGCTTGATACCTTGCCAATGACCATAAGCATAATGTTGTGCAGCATATCTCTAAAGTTTGTTTATATTACTTGATAAAAACTTTATGGCTGCCAATTTCCATCCTCATGTCACTGGTACGTGGCAACCACCATTCCACCCGGAATCTATGAATTTGACTATGTTAGAAATCTCACAAAAATTGTCAGTTTTTTGAGTATTTGTCTTTCTGTGTATGGCTTATTTCAGTTTACAATATATAAATGCGCACACACCCAAAGAAGTTACACAAGAAAAAGAGAAAGGAATGTCCATATTTAAAAAATCAATAAAACTCAAAAGAAGACAGCAAAGGAAGAAAAGATAGTAAAAACACAAAAATATGAAACACCCCAAAAATGGCATTTTAAAATCTTTCCTAATAAAAGTAACCACTTTAAATATAATGGGATTAACATTCTTAATCAAAAGACATAGAATGAATGATAAAAAATATAAGATCCAACGATATACTATATACAAGAAACTCACTTTAATTTTAAGGACACACATTCTGAAAGTGAAGGGATGGATAAAGGTATTTCATGCAAATGATAAAAAACAAAAGATAGAAGAGGTGACTTTTACATGTTTTATAATAATAAAAGTGTCAATCCACTGGGAAGATATAACCTATGCATTTAAGATAAGAGCATCTAAATATATAAAGCATAAAGCAAACATTGAAACAACTGAAAGGATAGAGAGCAATACAATAATTGTAGAAGGCTTTAATACTCTAGTTTCAATAATGGACAGAATACCCAGGCAGAAGATCAATAAGTAAACATAGTATTTAAAGAATACTGTAGTGCAAATGGATCTGATATAAATATTAAGCTTTCTACCCAATAGCAGCAGAATACACATCCTTCTCAAGCACACATGGATCTTTCTCTAGGAGAGATCACATGTTAGGTCACAAAACAAGACCACACATTTAAGAAGAATGAAATCAAGTATCTAATCCACAATGGAATGAATAGCAGAAAGAAAATGAGAAAATTCACAAATATGTGACAATTAAACACCATATTCTTGAATATACATTGTGTTAAAGAAGAAATCAAAAAAGTAAATTAGAAAATGCTTGGAGACAACTGAAACAAAACTACAACAAACCAAAATCATAAAAAAAATGGACACAGTAAAACAGTGTCAAGGGGGAGGGTCCTAAAGACGAATAGCTAAGTTAAAAAAAAAAGAAGAAGAAGAAGAAGAAGAAGAAGAAGAAGAAGAAGAAGAAGAAGAAGAAGAAGAAAAACACATAACCACCTAATTTTATACTTCCAGGAATAAGATAAGCTCAAAGTTAGAAAATGAAGGAAATAAAGACTAAAACAAAATAAATTAAATAGAAAACAGAAAATAACCAATGAAACTAGAAGTGTTTTTTAAGAGAAAAAAAAATGGTAAAATGTTTAAATCCATTTTGGGCTATTACAACAGAATTCCTGAGGCTGCATAATTTATAAAGAACAGATTTATTTCTTAGAGTTCTAGAAGTGGGGCAGTCCACAGTCAAGGGGCCCACACCTGTCAAGGAACATCTTGCGGCATCATCCCCTGTGAAAGAGGCAAAGGCAGGGTAGCACATGCAAAAGAGAGAGAAAGGAAGAAGACCAATCATCCTTTTGTGAGGAAGCCACTCCCATGATAACTTACCTCTCCTTTGATAATGGCATCATTTACTCATGAGGGTTGAACCCTAATGATCTAACACCTCTTAAAGGGCCCACCTCTCCAAACTGTTGTTTTGGGCATTAAACATAAACTTTAGGGGTATACATTTAAATCATAGCACAAACTCTTAGCTACACTAAGAAAAAGGAAGGAAGGAAAGAAGGGGGGAAAGAAGGAAGAAAGAAAAGATCAAAATAAATAAAATCAGAAACCATATCGGAGACTGCAACACGTACTACAGAAATTTTACAGAAATAAAATGGACATAAGAGACTAGAGACTACTATAAACAATTAAATGCCAACAAATTGAATACACTAGAAACTATAGAAAAATTTCTAGAACAAACAACATATCAGTCGTAAATCAGGACTTGAAAATTTGAAAAGCCTATAAATAATATGGAGATTGACTTAGTAATAAAAAAAAACTTCCCAACAAAGAAAAATTCAGGAACAGATGGCTTCACTGGAGAATTCTACCAATCGTTTAAAGAACTAACACCAATTCTTTTCAAACTCTTCCAAAAAAATTCAGAAAGGAACTCTTCCAAACTCAGTTTACAGGCCAACATTACCCTAGTACCAAAGCCAAAAATAGATCATAAGAAAAGAAATCTAAGAGTCTGGTACTGTAGCTCAGTGGTACAGCACTTGCCTAACATGTGTGAGACCTTGGACTTGGTCCCCAGCATCACTGCAACACAGCAACAGCAACAATATCAAAGCAAAGAAAGAAAGAATAAACAAAATAGGTCAACATCTTGATGAAGATAGATGTGAATAGTCTCAGTAAAATACTAGCAAACCAAATTCAATAGCCCATTAGAAGGATCATACATCATAAGCAAATGGAATTTATCTTTAGGAGGCGAAGACGGTTCAACATACGAAAATCAATATATAGGATACACTACATTAACAGAATAAGAAGATGAAATCACACTATCTTCTCAATGGATGCAGAAGAAAGCATTTGACCAAATTCAACATACTTTTGTGATTAAAAACTCAGTGAACTAGGAATAGAAGGAAATTACCTCCACATAATAAAAGTCACATATGAAAAGTCCACAATTAATATCATGCTGAGTGGTTAAAAACTAAAAGCTTTTCCTCCAAAAAGCAAGAAAGTGGAAAGGGTGCCTACCCCTGTCACTTCTATTTAACATAATACTGGAATTCCTAGTCAAAGAAATTAGGTGAGATAAAGAAAGGAAAAAAGAAAGCAAAATCAGAAGAAAAGGAAAAAAATCCTGTTTGCAGATGACATGATCTTATATGTAGAAAAACCTTAAAAATTCAACAAAACATTTTTTTTACCAAATCAATTTATACACTAGCAATTAACTACCTGTAAAGGAAATTAGAAAAACATTCTCATTCAGAATATTACCAAAAAGAATAAAATACCTGGAAATAAACTTACATAAGGAGTTAAAAACTTGTACATTAAATACTACAAAATATAGATGGAAGAAATTAAATGAGCCACAAATAAATGGCAAAACCACTCATGTTCACGGATTAAAAGATATAGAAGTTTTGGAATTTACACATTGCCTAAGACAGTCTGAATGTTTATATATCCTACCCCCAAATTCATACATTAAAATCCTAACCTCAATATGATGGTGTTAGGAGGAAATTGGACCTTAAAGAGGGGACGCTAATTAATGGGATCAGTACCCTCAGAAAAGAGGCCCTGGAGAGATCCCTCACCCCTTCTGCCAGTGAGGTTATAGTAAGAAGTTGGCTTTCTATGAGAAATTAGCTTTTAGCAGACATGCAAGATGCTGGTGCCTTGATCTTGATGGTTCTGAACTCCAGAACTGTAAGAAATAAATTTCTGTTGCTTATAAACCAGTCTATGGTATTTTGTTACAGCATTCAGAATCGACTAAGGTAATGAAAAGAAATTTATAAATTCAATGCCACTCTTAACAAATTTAAATATTTTACAGAAATCTTTGATAACAACTCAAAAAAATCACATAGAACCACAAAAGACCATAAATACAAAAGTCAGTCTTGAGGAAGAACATAGCTGGAGGCATCATATATTCTTATTTAAAAAATGTTTTATAAAGCTACATCAGTCAGTATGGTACTGGCATAAGGACATCCATATAGACCCATGGAACAGTATGGGGAGTTCAGAAATAAATCCATATACATATGATCAATTGATCTTTGACAAAAGTGTTAAGAATACACAAGGGAGAAAGGATAGGCTTATCGACAAATTGTGTTTGAGAAACTGAATACCTACATTCAAGAGAAGGAAGTTAGACTTTATCTTACACCATGAAAACAAAAGTCAAATAACAAAGACTAAAGATTTAAACTGAAGACTTGAAATATAAAATTCCTTGAAGAAAACACAAGGGGAAAACCTCATGCCATTGTTATTGGCAGTAAGTTCATGGACACAACATCAAAAATACAGGCAACAAAAGCAAACATAGAACAAGAGGGGTGATATCAAACTGAAAATCTTCTGCACACCACAGGAAATAACCAACAAAGTAAAAAGGTGACCCACACAGTTTGAGAAAATATTTGCAAACCATATACCTAATAAAAGGTTAAACTCTAAAATATGTAAGGAAATCCTGTAATAGTAGTTTCAAAAAAAAGTAATAAAATGAAAACTTAGGGTCATTTAAAACCCCATTTAAAATAGGCTAACAATCAGGTACACATGTTTTTCAAAGAAAACATACAAATTGCCAATAGGTATATGGGGAAAAAGTATCCTTCATCAGCAGGGAAATGCAAATCAAACCACAATGAGATATTGCCTCACACCCATCAGGATGGTTGATTATATAGAAACAAGAACAACAACAACAACAAAAAACTCTTAAGTGTTGTTGGGGATGCAGTGGATATTGGACCCCATTCACTCTATTGGTGGGAGTACAAATTGGTACAAACTACTATGGAAATAGTATGGCAATTCATCAAAAAATTAAAACTAGAGCTACCATATGACCTAACAATTCCAGTTATAGTTATTTATTTAAAACATAAAATCAAAACATTGCAGGATATTAGGACCATGTTCATTGCTGCACTATCACAATTGCTAGGAAATGCAAACAAACTAAGTCACACAAAGATGCATGAATAAAGAAAATGTAATGTGCATGCACACACATGTGTACACATACATACAAATGGAATAGTCTACAGCCTCAAAAAAGAAGGTATTTCTGTATGTACCAACATGGATGAACTTTGGGAACGTACATTTTCCCTTTGTTTGGAATATTGGTGATTGACTCTTTATTTTCCATGTTAATGTCTGCATGTTAGATAAAGTGAGCTCCTCTTCTAGTCTTCAAAGACTGGCTTTATAGAGAAGAAAACCCACCAATAAACCCATTGAGGTTATGAGACCTTCTGTTAACTCTTATCCTCCTCAGGAAGAAGGAGGCAGCTGTGATTTTGTTGGCTTGCTCCACAACAAAACAATGGGGGAGCTATATAATCTACCTGTCCAAGCTGTCATCTCCACTTTAACACCATTGAAGACCCTTGGTTGGTCTAGTTCTTTAGATAGTACCAGACACGTTGGATTACTACATGTGTGGATCAATGCCTTCTCTTCCCAGGGCATATGGGAGACCTGGAATTTTCCATCCACTCACTCTTTACTAAGCAGGGGAGAGATTAGTAGCACCTACTGGCTGAAAATAAACACTTTGTTCTTCTCCAGATGCCGAGACAGCACAATCACCATCAGGTCTCCAAGACTGGCAAAAAGAGAGCCAGGCCTCTAAAGAGTCTTGCCGAAGTTGAAGTGCTGAACATGTAAACCAAGTTCCTACCTCCCCTGGGTGAAACTCCAGGCTACATAGCCTTTCCTCATCACATGGTGCTACACGGCATCCAGACGTCAGAGAGTACCTCAAATTTCCTTACTGGGCTTTGGTGAGTCTGGTTTTATTTTAACCCAGCATGCACAGCCTTTCAGTTAGTTTCGGATTTCTCACAAAGGTAATTTGCCTATGAATTGTAGCTGAATTAGTGTTCTATGGTAGCGAAGAGGGTCCAGGTCTTCCTATTTCATCTTGTTACTGAAATCACTCCCAGGACATTTATACCAAGCACATACTGCAAGCCCAGCATGATGGTCATAATTTTAGATGCATCATTGCTTTTGATCATCACAATGTTCTCACAGGTGGGTTTTTATTATCATCCAGATTTTGCAGACAAGGAAATTTAGGTTTAGAAAAGTTGAATAATTTGTTCAAGATCACAAAATTAGCAAGTGAAAGCAGGAATTCTAATCCAGATCTGTCTAACTACTAAACCATGTTTAAAGCACCATGATATTCTGCTTCTGCACAGAAGGTAAAGAAAAGTAAGGAAAAGAGAAGAGAGATAAGTCATCACTTCTTCAGAGCACTTTTCTGATGCTTTGGGGTAGTAGCAATATTACCAATCAAGTAAGGGTTAAATTTGGGGTTATAGATAGGAGATATTCCCTTCGAGATAACATGAAGTCCTAACATGGATTCTGTAGATAAGACATATCCTTATACTGAGTATGTCACATATATTCCATGCATGTATGCCTTAAAGAGTGTTATATGCTGCATGAACAAGATCAATGTAGAGTCACTTAATTGAAAATAAGCATATATTTAGAATTCTCAAGAAATACTGGGAACAGTCATTTGATACAGTCTGGAGTCTAGAAAAAGCTTCCTAAAGAAGCTAATGTGTAGGAGTTAGGTATCAGAATTAAATTGATAAGGGATTTCAAAGCTTAAGGAACAGGATGTACAAAAACTCAAAGACTTGAAGTTATATTGTTGGTACAAAAACCTAAAAATACTTGAGTATTCCTCAAGTCTTTAAATTAGAAATTAGAGTGAGTAGATCACTAGGAAGAGCATATGCCTACATTCTCCTGAGATGGTCTAGTTTTATATCTGTTGTTCCAACTCAGTTATCAATTAGCACCTCCCTCCACTTCATACTAAAACATATCTTGGTTTGGGTTATAAATTTATAGTCAACTTATGATCACCCTGTAGATGAGACCACCTAGTAAAAAAAAAAAAAAAAGCCAGATCACAGAGACACTTATGTCATACTAAGAAGTTTCTAGAAGTGTGCAAGATTTACCACTGATATAGGAGATATGATTTTAGGTAATATAAATAACCTTTTAAATATTAATAGTTATGTATAAATTTTAATGGGTATTAAGGAGAAACATAGCTAGCCCCCAATTCACGATTTCACCAATTTAATTGCCCTGGATAGACTAAAATACTGATAATGCATCCTACCCAAACCCGTGAATTCAGGCTTAGGGCTCTGAGAGGAAATCTTGGAACCAACTAATACTTCTCTCACAAGTCTTTGAAAGACTGAGAAGAACACGTGCTCTGAATTGGTTGTATAGAGTCTCCTATGTTGAATGTCTGTGTGTATCAATGCACTATTTTCAAGAAGACACTGCAGATAACTTTAAGTGGTATAAGACTATGACACAAAGAAGAATGAATTATGGTATTTACTGGCAAATGGATGGAACTGGAGACTATCTGCTAAGTGATGCCCATCCTCCCAAACCAAAGGCCAAATGTTCTCTCGGACATGTGGATGCTAACACACAATAAGGGTAGGGGAAGAATAGAAGTTTATTGGATTAGGCAAAGGGGAATGAAGGGAAGAGAGGATGGGATTAGAAGAGACAGTAGAATGAATTGGACAGAGCTTTCCTGTGTTCATATATGAATACACAACCGGTGAAACTCTGTATCATGTACAACCACAAGAATGGGATCCTAATGAGAATAAATTATGTTCTATGTATGTATAATTACTACACTCTACTGTCCTGTATATCTAAAAAGAACAAATTTTAAAAATTAGAATAAAGAGACTATGGCGCCAAAATGCAAAGACTATGAAAATAGCTGAACACTAGGAAGCACTTAGTGGGAAACAGGAAGCCGTGGGAAGGTTCTAGCAGGGATTTCCATAGATATCTCACTACTTTTCTCCTCTCATAAAGCTCTTCACTCTGGTCCTGGGTTGTCACGAAGGAAGAAATACTGAGGGGAGAAAATCTGGGAAATAAATTATTTTAATAATTCAGGTAAAAATGTGGTAAAGCTTTTAAGCCAAAAAAGTAGTGGTGAGCTGGAAAGAAGAGAAATCTTTTAGATATATTTGAAAGTTAAAATCAACAGAACATGATGCTTGAGCAGAGGTGAGAGAGAAAAAAAAAGTGATATAATTTGAGTCCTAAGTCTCTGCCTCAGACTACTGAGCAGAAAGTGGTTCCACCAACCAAGACCAGGACTGTAGTCTGGGGACTATAGAAGCAGCAAGTTTAAACTGGAAGACAATGAATTCACCAGCTGTCCAGGTACAACATGATCACATAGAAAGAGGACACAGATGAGTTGTCTAGAAAAGAGCATCAGATATAGATTCAGAAGAATTTGGTTCGAATTTTAGTTTTGAAACTTACTCCTAGAAAAATGTGCATAATATATTAGAAGGTTGTTGTGAGAATTAAATGAGAGGCTATGTGCAAAAGCACTTGTAAATTGTGAAGTGTCAGTTGTTATTTTGAAGTAAATAAACAGAAGTGATAATGAATTCTAAGAGTTTGGAGATAATAAGGCTCAGAGGCACACTTAGGGAGGCAGACCGCATGCTCTTCTCTTACTGTGCTGTACTTAAACTGCCTCCCACTGATGGGAATCTATTTTTTTTAACTCTCTAGAGAAAGTAACCTTATTAACACATTTTAGAATTTCAAAATTCTATTTTACAATATGTTGCTTAATTTCACGGTGTTCCAACTCCTTTTATTTCAAATTCTTGGGTCCTTCATATTCTTGAAAATACTCCGTGAGGGCTTTCAACCTTTTCTTCAGGGACCAAATGAGACTATCTTTTAAGCAGTCTACAAGCTATTGCATGCATGTGTTTCTCAGAGTACTAAGTACTAAGAATTCCTCACCACTTTAAGCCCTTTATGAAAAAAAAAGGTTCTGAATTAAAATAATTTACTGTATACTGTATTTTTTCAAACCTAAATATCAAACTTTGCCACTTATAATTTATGTGAACTTAGATCACTTGCAGGCCATCAACATTTATCTTCTTAATCCACTAGACGTGAACTCAGTGATATCTGCTGTAACTCTATCACAGGTCAATGGTGGGGCCAGGGTGATAAGAAGAACTAAAGAGAGGAACAAAGGAAATGAAGGCACTAGGCAAATTGTAAATACCTACACTGTGCAAGAAATGTTTATCATGCATTCTCTTACCTGACCTTCTCTACAGCCTCGGGAGGCACATTTGCACCTATAATGTCACCATTTCAGAGATAGGAAGAAACAGACAGGAAAAGGTCAAATCATATGCTCGAGATCTTATAGCGAATCAGCGATGGTGCCAAATCCCAAATCTTCTCACTCTTATTCATGCATTCACTCATTAAATGTGCTCTTTTGAGCTCTTGCTATATGTGACACATTAGATGCTTGGGAAAAATAAAGTTCCTGCCCTCCCTGATGTCTTTCCCACCCCTTGCCAGATCTCACTGACTATTAGGAAAAAGAAATAAATAAGGCCCTTGAGATTTAGGAATAATTCCCACACCAGCAAGTTTGTCAGACTCGGGTTATCTGTATGCTTTATATATCAGAAGCTTTAAATAACTGCTGTGATGAATCATCAAAAAATTCTAATGAATCTGGAAGAAAATTGTAGCCCATATTTTATAACTTGATAAAAGTACAAGTTGCTTGACCAATACCCTCACCAAAATGGTATTCTCAGGGTTTCTCACCAATAGAAACAATAAGATGGCCATTGGCTCCTTTTCTGCCCAAAGATAAGGAAATAGAAATCTATTCAGTTAAGATTTTAGGGAAATTATTGTTTTCCTGATAGAAAAGGATAGACTTTGCCAGCATATCTCTTTTCTTTTCTTTCTCTCCCCTCAATTGCCCCACTGCAGCATGATTTCTTCTCATAATTGAATATGATGCCCAAAAAGAAAAAAGTCATCTTTTGAGCATAAGGAAGAAAGTCACGCAGTAGGGATGTCAAAGCAGAAAGGTGGGCAGAGCCTGAGTTCTAGACTTCATCATGGAGCCATTTTTTTTTCACTTGCCAAACAACAAAAAAAACAAAACAAAATATATTATGAAAACAAATAAACAAAATAACGTCAGTACATAATGAAAATAAAGCCCTGTTTATTAAACCAGTGAGGTCAGCCTTCTGTTACATGCAGCCAGACACAATTGCCAGTATAAAAGCAACCCTTGTTTTATTAGCAATGAGGGGACTGACCAGCATTCTCTGACATAAAAGAACATTGATAAATGTCACAGAACCTCTTAAACTTTGATTTTCTTTCTGTACTATGTTGGCAATTTAGGAGCAATCAATGAAAATAATCTATAATAATAAATGTTCTTCATTGAGAACTTTATAATTTCAATTGATAGGGCTGCTAGATCACAATTTCAGCAATGGTGTAAGGGTGATTGGCTGGTGTCTGTGAAGAATTATTCCCTGTGTGCCTTCATCCTATTTATGTGATGCTCCTCCACTGACGTGACACACAGAGTGTCTTTATTTACTTCAGGGTGTATATGAGATATTAGAGACCCAGTATCGCAGAACAGATGTCTATGTAGTCTGATGATAGGGATGCAAGACAGGTTTTCTCGAAGATTAGTCTGTTTATATGGAGTTATAGATTCACACCATCTGGATTCAAATACAAGCATGCTTTAATGTCTTGGTCCTGCTGAGATCCAGTAGAAGTAAGAATGAAGGATCCCTGCCAAGCAAGAGATTAAGGTTTCAAGTTTCTCACCACTCCAGGCAGGGTATGAAGCATCCTGCTGGTGGGTGTTCTTCCGATAACCACAGTCCTCTGAGATCTTTGGAACACTTTTTCAGTGGGTCCCAACTGGTATGAGAGCAGAGCATTGGCTGGCTGAGTGTCTGCTGCCTCGGGCTCTCCTGGAGAGTTGGCCATAGCACCCTCTTCTAACGAAGCTCACTGTTGGTAGTCCTGGCCCTGATCAGAAGTGTCAATGTGATCAGAGAATGAGTGTCTAGTTTCATCAGCAGAACCTAAGTACTGATGTGTTGTACTGACACATCTCGAAAGTGGCCAGCCATTCAAGGACAAAAAGCCTCAACTAAGGTAACTCATTCTCCAAGCTTTTAAAAACATGTCCCTAAAAGTCAACCATACATTGCTTTTCAAAAATAGCATTGTGACTAAAGTTCAAACTGATATATTACATTCTGATAGCAACAGCTGGTTTTATACCCAAGACGAAAATTGTAATATTTTTATACCATTTCAGGATTCAATCTGAGGAAAGGAAGAAAAAAAAAGAAAGAGGATTTCTGTGCCTTCTTACCAAGATAACACCCAATAAAAATCAAACAATATTGAATAAACCTTTTGCAGATTTTCAGTGAAATAAGGAATCCTTACTTAAATAGAGAGGAAAAATTCATTTTATTTAATGAATATTTTGAATGCTGATTCTATTGAGTCTGGTGCTTTCAATTTTATTATCTGATTATATGGTTCATTCTTAACTGTGCACATGAGAGTTTTGCATCGTAGAGGTTGTGAGAGGCAAGTTTTTACCCTGGCCTGAATCTCCAGCCAGGCAACATGTTGCCTGGCTGCTCTCTTCCCCTATATTTTTTATTTCCCTTTCTCCTACACTCTTTCCATCTAACCCACCTGCTGCCAAATATCTTTTAAATGCAGAAGGAATACACACTAATTTTACTATTAGCTTAAGCAAAGCAAATAAGATGCAAATCCTCTGCAAAAGAAGTCATACAGTGCATTCCAAAGCCCAGTTCCATGTGCAATATTAAAACGATGTACTATTTGGTATGATTCATGGCTCTGTTCTCCTTCCATTAATTCAGAGTTAATTATATGATGTCTTCTTTTCTGCACCTAAGATTCTAGAATTGAATCCAGCCTGCTCAGGGACCCTGCTTTTCTTTGCTACTCTCAACAGTCACCATCATTGTACCAATAATATACACAAAAAGTCAAATTGTTGGCCACTCACCCCCAATTCCACAAGCAATTTGCCTGGTGCTTGTATATGACCTTCAAGATCTAAACTGAATTCACAAGATACAGGCACCTCTTCAGATCACCAAGTTCACGTGTCAGTTCAAAATTTCACAACAACTAGATGAAAAGATGATAGAGTCATTCTGAAAACAACATATAAGGACCCAAACTGATCTCCAGAGAGAGCATCTCATAACCCAAAGTTTGTACCATGGAATTCTTCTAAAGCAATTAGGATTCACTGACTCTCCAAGTCTCTCCCTCTCATTCAGATATCTGTTTGCTTGTCTGGGTTAATTTTCCTAGGCATTTTTCATTTATCTTTATCTTTTCTTCTTCCTTTTTCTCCTCCTTCTCCCCTTGGTTTTCTTTCTCTTTTTCTTCTTTCATCTTTCTATCCCCAATTTCTTCAAGTCCTATGACTTTCTTTGTCCCAAATGACATTTGTGAATGCTTCCAATTTAAGTCCAAAAGCAAATTTAATTTTTTGGCTGCTTATGGAGATGGTATGCATAAAATGTTGGCCAGTGCCTTTCTAGTATGTAAATCTGATCATATCACACTGCTGCACAGAATTCTTCAATTGCTCTTATTATGCACTCCAAATAAAATCAACTTCCTTAGCATGGGCTGCATGTATCCATTCAATCAAACAAATGCATTTTTACTGAGAGAATGTTATGTGCCAGACATGATTCTAGCACACAGAGATATAATATTAAGCAAAACATCTCATTTCTTCATGGAATTTATGCTGCAATAGAAGAGAGACAGAGAAGCAATAAAAATATATGAGTAATATAATTTCTGATATGAAGTATGAAAAAAATAAAGAAGTTACAAGGAAAGAGAGTGAATGGGGTGGGCCCTCTGTAGTTTGAATGGCTAAGGATAAAATCTTAGAGGCAGTGACATTTGACCTGCAACATGAATGATAATGAACTCTTTAGATCAAATTGTTAAGTACCTGTGAAATTCAGTAATGTGAATAAACTTGCTACTTTAAGATATGAACTTTACTTTGTAAGAATTGTTTTGAGTAACAATCTAACTTGTCTATTTCTATATACTGCTTTTTTAAAAAAATATTTTTTTAGTTGTAGATGGACACAATATCTTTATTTTATTTATTTATTTTTTTATGTGGTGCTGAGAATCAAACTCAGTGCCTCACACATGCGAGGCAAGCACTCAAACACTGAGCTACAACCTCAGCCCATATATACTGCTTCTTTTAGAAAAATTTTTTGTATTTGTGCATATCCTTTAAATTAATATAATCTTATAGTCTAAAAGAGAAATTCCCCTCCTTCCAGTAAATCCTGCTACTCAAAGTATAAGCCTTACTGGGCTTGAAACCTCTAAGTGTTATGAGACCTGGTATGAATGGATTCCCTTTTCAAGTAGAAAATGAAAACATCTAATGTGTAAGACCCCTTCCCAATCTAAAATGCATAAAATGTCATTATTTAATTTTAATTTTATGTTTACCATCTACAGAAAAAAAAAACCTAAGAGGATATATAAAAATATATAGTAGCTAAGGAAATAATATCTTAAGAGCATGGAAGCTATTGAACTTAATTAATAGCATATTAATGTGCATTAACAATACTTGATGAACTTACAAAGTTTTAAAAATTAATTTGTGGCTTAACGTATTCTAGATTATCTGTGCTAAGAGACTTAGAATTTTGGTTCTTTATGAATTTCAATGGTGATGATTTTCGAAAACCTAAAGAATGACCTTAACTTGGAAGTTGCAAATGAAATAAATAAGGGAATAATAATATAAGTAATGATAACTAACCCTGAATAAAATCTTATTAAGAACCATTCTCTGTTGAAAGTTTCTATATGTGAAAATTAATTAATTTATCAACAACACTGAGGTAGATAATCATGCCCTTATTACATGTGAAGAAATCAAAGTCTGAGATTTTAGTACTCCAGAACTATTCAATGGAAAACCTGGGATTGATCCTCAGCAGTTCAATGTTGGAGCCTATACTTTTATTACTACTCTGTAGTACACTCTCTAGATGAAGTCAAATTCACATTTAATAGAGCTAAGCAAAAGAAAGGAACTAGAAAAGTTCTTACTTCTTTTAAAGTTTTTATTTGAAGATACATACATCTCCACATTAAAATAAGCAGTATTTCCTTTAGAGTAAGAGCTAAGTACACCATATAATACCCTTTGGTGAGTTAAAAATATACAGGTAAAATAAGAGAAAAAAATGAAATTCAAATAGCTCTTCAAGACCTTAGTATGAGGGAAAGGATCAAAACAAAAACTGAAAATGACAAAGCAAGTACATAACACCAATAATTAACTTCAAAGAGAGGAGTAAAAGAGGAAGGAGTTCAATTCACACCCATGCTAAAATGAGCTAGATCTATGACCAATTTCTGGTTTGATGGGCATAACTTAATAAAGGTGTGATCAGTAGACTCACACCAAAGAGCAGTGAGATGGGACTGCAGGTACTCTATTACATGTGTCCAGTGAGCATCATGAAAAATCCTGCTGAAGGACAATTATGCATAAGAAATGCAATTTCACACGGGGTTGTCTTTTATACCCATAAAAGGTAAGCGAGACACTAAGAAATAAAGATTATGATATAAAATGTATGCTGCTGGTTCTAAGAGATACTTTTGAAAAAAAAAAAAAAACAGGGAAAGAAGTGTATATCTACCCTTCTGAAAGGGGGAAATTGCATTAGGTCTACTACAATAACTCACCAGAAGAAGAGAAGACCCAGTAGGCACTGAAATCCAGACTATTATTGCTCAGCGAATAGACCCTGATGGCAGATGCTTAGAGGAGGGATTACTGCCATCACTCTGCCTATTACTGACCAGTGGCCTGGACCTAACAGGCAAAGCCTCATGGGGAACATCTCCCTGCCTAAGTCTTCATGATAAAAGGATACCTATTGACTTCCCCCAGTGTTTTTCACAGTTCCACAGTCTACATTCAGCCTGGTCCGTGTTGTTTTCTTGCAGTTAGAAAGGTCTATTTACATCCTGCTCAAGTCAATTTTAAAATCTTTACTATGTCCAAGGCATTTGAAATTGGACATTAGCAGTAGGATGCAAAAATAAATAAAATGTAGTCTCTGTTCTCAAAAAATCTGACTAAAATATGTAATTATAATCCAAGACAAAATGAAATTCATTCTAACGTCATCCCTACAGAGAAGCTATAGGACAGATTCTTTAAATTTTGTGTGTCACATGGAATTAGGATGTATCACTCAGTTGCATCAGACAGTTGACAGACAACCCTGGCAAATGTGAGCAGAAAATGAATTTAATAAAAGGTTATTAGGCAGCTTACAAAATATCTAGGAGAGTCAGGCATGGCAACTCTTCAGACAAAAGCAGTGTCCAAAATCACATGCTGCAAAGCTGGTCTGCAAAACAGATTCCATGATGTGTTTTTCCAAGCCCGGGATGGAAGACACAGCATTCTGACCACAGAACCATTCTCTGCTGCCTCTAAAAACTGGATGTTGCCACTGCCACTCTCACCAGAGTAGAGTCTGTTTAGTCCCTGTCGCTCCCCTCCCCAGCATCCAGCTGTAAGCCTGAAGTAGCTATCTCTCCATGTCAGCGATGGGGTCATGTGTCCACACCTTAGCATCCAGGGTCTGGGAAAACAATCATATTTGCTGTCTCTCTAGTAAGAACCAGCTTTTCACTATTTGATTGCAGTTTCACACACACACACACACACACCATGAAGGGTATTCAGACACTGAGAGGCCAAAATTCATTGCAACAGTTCACAACATTGAGCTGGACACCCCACTTCAGGGGAGGAGACCCGTAGGCAATCCATTTTGGCTTGTCTGTTCTCTTTTTTGTTGTTGGTGGTGAGACAATACTTTATATCACATGTTACCACCTTTTATTTCCTATATCTTGGAGTATTTTCAGTTTCCTTTGGTGAAACAATCTAAGCTGGGACTCTCAGATTTATTTAATCGTGCTATTTTCGTTTGTGCTCAGGATGATAAGCAAGACTATATTGAAGGGCTAAATGTTTAATTAAATGAAAAAAAAATAGTAATCCTTTTAAATTAGAAGACAGTGTGGAAGAAAACTAACAGTTGAAAATAATTTATAGACATAGACACTTCATCTCCCAAACAAAATGCATTTGAGACTATAGATGCAGAGGTGACACAGCTATCTGTTTTCTGGGAAAGGACAATATAAAATATAATAAAGAAGGCAGAATTATTTCAGGCAATGGGAAAGTGCATTTCATAAGATAGTATGGACCAGGTTTCCCTAAGAGGCTCTGATTCACTAATAAACACTCCCTTGATGTCCATTAAGTGGAAAACTTTTACTAACTAAAAGAATTTTAAATCAAATGATCACGGAGCACAAAGGGTGATACAAAGAGTCAAGGCATTCCCTCTGAATTTCAGACTCATACATAAAAATATCTCCTAGAAATCGTTCTTTGATACCTCCAGTACATAACACTCAACACCCCTGTAACTGAATCTGTTATCTTCTCACCAATCCCTACTCTCTTTGTAATGTTTCCTTGGACGTCCTCATGCTCCCAGGCAACCAATGAGATACCAGCAGATTACGGGCAGGTCTCCCTTGTCTAATCTGTCACAATACTCCTCAAATTTTATGCCTTACTATGTTTTTGGTCTGTCTGTTTCTCTCTGCCCTCATCACCATACCCTGGTGCAAGTCCCAATCTCAGAGCCATCAGGACTTGTGGTCATCCTTGTGTGTCTCCAGCTCTGGACCTGGTGGTCTGAGAGCCATCCCCATGTAGCAGTCAGAAGTGTGAAACAGATCACTGATCATGGCTCTTCCTTCTGTGTGTTTTCAAAACCAGATTCATCTGGTTTTGAATTCTGACTTCTCCACTTACTAAGATGGTCTTGGGCAAGATACTCAACCTCTGTAGGCCTCAGCATCTACATTTTAAGATGAAAAAAAAAATGATGCTATTAAAAATGGAGATTTCCCTAAGTATTAACTGAGAAAATGTGTCAAAAGCACCTACCCCATTAGCCAGCATAAAGCAAATCCTTTGGTGAAACTTTCCATAATCATTATCAAGAATTAAAGTCTGGTGTGTCTTCCCAAACAGGGCAGAATTCTAATATAAAGTTCTCTCTGTTTTTCTAATAAAGAAACAGAAAGGACAATGGATAAAGTATTATTTGCATGCCATAGGAGTATCTTGTAACTAATGACACCCTTGGCATCTCCTAAGGGAAAAGGGGGCTGTTTACTCCTTACAGGGAGCTGTGTGCCAATGCAGGAAAAAAAAAAGGAAAGGAAATGAAAAAAATCCACTGAGATGCATGAGGAGTGACAGCAGCAACAGCTGCAGCACCATTAAATGTTTTACAGGTATTCATTCATTTATGTATTCATCAAACATTTATTAAGCACCTACCATGTGCTCTATGCTCCTTGATAAGAATACCAAGACTGGAATTTAAAGCATACTTAGAGAAGCTCACGGCTTGTCCGGGAAAACCACCATACAATGTGCTTTATATGACAACAGAAATACATCCCACATCCTCTGAGACCTACAAGACTTCTGTAGGGAGGGGAAGGAACAGACAGAATGACAAGAGCATGAGGAAGATGGAAGGGAAGGAAGGACGTCCAAGACAGCAGCCCACTGACAGACTCAGATATGGGAGAACTCCTGGTGGACAAGACAGCAATGGGTCGAAGGTGATGTGGCTCAGACAGGTGCACCCAGCTGTGGCAGGCCCATGGTTATACTGAGACACCAATCTGGGGCAATTACAAGTTTAATGCCATTGCCTCTGGAGTTCAGGTTCATCTGAGGTGCCTTCTGGATCATGTGTCTCTCTAGTATCCAAGCTTGGTCATTCAAAACACCAGTGTTCTTGTAGCCCCCTCATCACCAAAATGCACAAAAGGAGTGAAATTGGCCCTTCTTTGGGGCTTCCACCTGACCAAACTCCCCAAAAGACTCAATACAGTGCAGCATTTTGGAGGGATAGCAGAGGCCCCAAAGGGAGGAACTTGTAAAGGGTCACGTTTCAAGCAAATTGTATCCTTGTGCCAAATAATGGGAGGATTTTCCAGATGGTCTCAGTGACTCCCAGGGTCATTCACTCCATTTGTATCTGAGATCTTGTATCTGAGATTTGTATCTGAGATCTCTTTCTGCTCCCTTTCTTTCTTCTTCCTCTACCTTCTCTTCTCTACACCATTCCTCCTTTCTCTGTCCAGTCACTCAAATGATTATTTAAGAAATAACCTCCTCCCCATAAAACTTCCTCTTGTATGTTCTTGCCTCTGTTACTCATGGAATTCTCTTACCCCAGACATCAAAAATCCCAGAGAAAAAAGGAGGGAATATGACTCCCTCAATTCCAATCTTTTCTCCTTCTCAATAACACCAGCAGGTCCCCAGATTTTTTATAATAGCACAGTAATATTAGCTAAGTTTTAATTTCAGACTTGTGTCTACCTGTAAGACCTTCAGAAAGTTATTTAATCTCTTTGTGCCCTGGCTCCTTCATACATAATGTGGAGAGAATCATACTATCTACCTGACATTGTTTAATGAATGAATAAATTAATACATATAAAGTGCTTGGAATAATACCCAGCATATGGTGGGTTGTAACTATTATCATTATTTCCTATGAAGTAAGCACACTTCACAGAAAAAAATAATTATTAATTTTTATAAGAAAAAATCCATATTTTTGGAGGAGAGAACATTTTGGCTGTTGGCATAATATTGGACTAACCCCCTAGGTTCACTATTGTACCCGCCTCCACACCTCACACTGAGAAACCCTTGGGCTATTCCTGCCCGCCAGAGTCTGGCTGAGGTGTGAGGCAGACCAACATCTGGATATTCTCCTTGTTGCCCAGGAGGAAAGACAACAGCTGGGATGCTATGATTCAATTAAAAGCTTTGTTCTCTTGCAGCCAGTTAATAGTATCTTTCTTTTTTTTTTAATTTATTTTTTTTTTAGTTTTCGGCGGACACAACATCTTTGTTTGTATGTGGTGCTGAGGATCGAACCCCGGACGCACGCATGCCAGGCGAGCACGCTACCACTTGAGCCACATCCCCAGCCCCAGTTAATAGTATCTTAAGATCATCGTGAGGGCCTATGGATCAGACCAGGGAGCTCAGATTTTGATCCAGAACTAGTAGCTCCACCAAGATTCTTGAAAGAGAAAATGATGATCAAAGTTTCATGTCAGAAAAGGAATTCTGGAAGCATTTTATATGGATGAATTGAAATGAAGGTAAGAGAGGTTGGAGGCAGGGAGGCAGTATATAGTATACTACTGAAATATTCCAGGCAACAGATGATGACCCTTGGCCTCAAGCACGGCAAAAGAAATGGATTTCTTCTGAAATGGATATAATAGAACTCAGATATATAAGAGAAAAGCAGGAAATGCTTAGCTTAGTGGAGTGGATGATAATGCTTTCAACTGAGACAGGAACTAAAAGCATCTGGAGGATGGAAAACTAGCCCTCCTATCCTCATGTTGAGTTTGAGGTATCTCTGCATGGAGATATTGGAAATATGTATCTTCCCTTTGGAAGATCCAAGGGAGAAAGATGTAAAGGTATCACCATATAAGGGAGGGACAAAGTCATCAAAAGGATTGCCCAAGAACAAGACGTGAAGTTGGAGAGAAAAAGGAGCAAGGATGAAATTCTTATGTTCCAGGTAGATGAATTAGATCAAGTGTAAGCAAGAGACAGTTTGGTCAGGAAGAAAGTAGGAGAACCAGAAAGGGTAGTGTTATACAGAAGCTAAGAGATAAGGGACATTCAAATTCACTCATTAAATCCAGTATTTATAGAACTTCTACTACTAGCAGGGCACTTAGTACAGCTACAAAAACTACACCTGCAGACAAAGAAGATGAGCCCCTGCTTTCATGAAATTATATCCTGGGGGAGTTAAGGGATAAGTTGATAGATGCTTTGAAAACATCTAGAGTAGGTAAGGAGATTGAAAATGATGGGCAAAACCAGTGCCATTTTAGATAGCAGTGTTTAGAAAGGGTTACTTTAAGAAGTGATGTTCCACAGAGATATGAATGCAGGAAGAGCCATGCAAATATCTGGGAAAATAATGTTCAAGGGGCAAGGGTAACAGCATATGCAAAGATCATGGAGTAGCACTGCTGTTTGCAGAACAGTAGGTAGGTCAGTGGAGCCAGACAATAAGTAAGGGAGATGGAACAGGAAATGAGACAAGAGAGTTGGCCTTGGGCCAGACCATGCAGGGTCTTCCATGAGAGGTCAAGTACAATGCAATTGTATTCAACAATTAACAGAGCATTGATGACCACCATGAGAGCCATTCAGTCAAGTGTTGTGGAAAGAAGCCAAATCAATGCAGGAATTTAACAGTGGATTGCACAAGAGGAAGGAGAAATAGCTCCTACAAACTCTCCTTCAAGATGTATGTCACCCACCCAAAGAAGAAATGGCAGAGCCTAGTGGGAGTGCAGCCTGGACACAGGGCTGGAAAAGTCCTTGCTAAGAGCTATGACATTTAAAAAGGCAGAAAGCCTATGAGAGAGTCTGAGAGTTCCTGCATCTATTAAGGGTGGAGGCAGAAACTTGGAAGCTGGTCAGGCCAGAAAGGAAACCATACAACAAATGGGAAGAGACAAGAGAGAAATAAGTGGCAGTTGGGAAGCTGATGACCAAGCACTATTGCCAACATCTGGTGTGAAGAAATTGGTGGTTGACAGGGAATCCCACACTGCACAATCTCTATGCATTTAACCTTATAAATTCACAACTAATTAAATCCATGTACAATTTGTCCACATCCAACTATTTCCTTTGTGTCCGGAGTTCGGGTAAAGCAGCTCTTTCAAACACCGTTAACTGATAGATACTTAAAATTGAAAGTATTTCAGCTTCAGTTATCAGGATACTACAGAATCAAGATTAAGAATGCAATCTCCAGCACCAGACTGCCTGGGTTTGAACCCTCTGACATTTACCAGCTCTCTTGTCTTTAAACAAGTTATTTAACCTCTCTCTCTCTCTGCCTCATTTGTCCTCACTATAAAATGGAAGTAATTATTACTACCCTAGTATTACATCTACCTTCATAGGATTGTTATTAATATTTATAAATCACTTAGAAAAGGGTCTATCAATATAATTTCTGTATTAATATTTGTTAAAAAACGAAATTCTCAGCTTGGGAATGTGACTCAGTGGTACAGTGATGAGGCTTTGTGTTTGATCCTCAGTATCACAAAAAAAATTTTTAAATTCTCTTTTGGACATTAATTAGTCTAATTTTCATAAAAAGCTATACTAAAGGTTTTCCTCTTTCCAAATAAAAATAAATAAAGCAGTGGATAAGTAAGTGACTACTATATTCTGAATGTTACTGTCCTCCCAAATTTCATGTGCTGAAACTAATCCCCAATGCAGGGGTATCAGGATTGGAGGAGGTTTTGGTGGTGATTAGCTCAGGAAGGCAGAGCCCTCATGGGTGGGGATTAGTGCCATTATGTGCCCCTTTTACCACATGAGACACAATGAGTAGGTGCCATCTATGAGGAATAGGCCCTCACCAGACACCCAATAAGAAAGTGTTTTCCTCCTGGACTTCCCAGCCTCAAGAACCAACCCCAGTTCATGGTCTTTTTCTTGCCGCACCCTGAATGGACTAAAACATTGAATTTTCCAAGACCCCACAGCAACAACGCATAGGAACCCATGTTTTACCTGACCCCAAAGCATGTCCTTTCATTAAATCATGCTGCAATACAAAGCTCTTCCCTTGCAGAAGCTACGCCTATGTGGTAAATTCCAGATGCAGAAGGTCATTTATGTGCTTAATGTGATTTCTTTTTGAGTGGTTTATGTAGTGTTTCCATATACATCCTGGCTATCAAATCCAAATCACATTATACACACATACACACTTGCATGAACACACACACACACACACACACACAAACACCGATCTCAACACTGAATCACAGCTCAGGTTTTGAGGTTAAGTTTAAAGTATTTTAGTTTTGGTTTGGTTGTTTTAAACCTTTAATGGTATTTGATACATTAACTTTCTGCCACCCTGCAGTATTTTCAAAATGTCAGCTGAAATGATTGATTTGTACTCACCTTTTAGAAGGTTGCTCAAGTCCTACCACAAAACACAGATGACTGATGAGAAAAATGAGCCAATTCCCCTAGCTACCTTAGGAATTCCCTCCATATACACATAGCACATTTCCATTCTGGACCTCTTGCTGGCACGTGGATTTGCAGCTACAATCTGGGCTTTCTAAACCCAGGCCAGACTGCCCTGAGGATATTATCACAGATCTGTAGTAAAGGGGGAGAAGCAGGATTAAAAACATGCACACACACACACTCACTCCCAGGCACATCTGAGTAAGTTAGCTGAGGTTTCCTTATGAGAAAGAATTATGTCATCAGAGATTTAAGATCATCTGATGTTCAGAATCACAGAAACATAGTCTCTGGGGGCCTGTCTTGTGGATTCAATACCCAGCCTCAACACCTAGCAGCAGATAAACCCAGTCAACTTTTAAACCCAGTACTTTAGTTTCCTTGCCTATAAACTAAAGATTGTTTCAATCTTACAGTCTTTTGTGGGGAGTAATTGAATTTATACACATAAAATATTTACAACATGCCTGGCACATAACACTCCAAACACATAACCCACTAGGACACCATGACAGTTTTCTCTTTTGATTCTTTTGGTTTTGGAAATATCCTGTACTTTTAGAAACCATCAAATTAACTCATGGTTGTTCAAGTTGTTTATATTTTTTGGTACCTTTAGTCATTTGTTTTAATATTTCTACTTGGCAAATTTAAAAGTTTAAATGATGTCGCTAGCACACAGTAGTTATTGATTCTTATTTATTTTCTCAGTCACTGTTGTTTTAACATGCTTACTTGACAAAAGGAAAGTTTACAAGTCTCTGTCAGTCTCCAAATTAATTTTTAATATTTACTAGACCATAAAATCCCCAAGTTTGGGTTATCATTATTCAACCTTGGAAATTCCTTCAATAAAATAGCTGCACTGCCTGCTCATGTGCGGCCATGAGTTGCAGGACATTCAATTTAATTCAAGCAATGGGATAGAGGAATACAATCCAGACAGGCTAGGGTAACTCCTGGGACAATTTTGCCAACCCATGTAATTAAAGGCTGCAGCAGTTATTCGGGCAAGGCAGAAAGATGATCGTGAGCTTAAGTAATAAAAGTAGTTTAATAATTCTAGTATTTAAGAATGCAAGAGAGCAATGTTTCCATTTGCTTTATAAAATATATAGTTGGCCTAAGAATTTCCTTTTAAATGCAAATGAACATCATGGTTGTCTGAATTAACTCTACCCAGAAATATATAGAAAATCTTCTATTGAACCTTAAACTTCTTAAAATCTTAAACTTCTGTGAGTATGTTCATGGTCTGCTATAACTACTATCATGGTAAAACTGTTAAATAGTATTTGTTCCTCATACAGTATTCCCTTGAATATTGTTAGTTTCCTGGGGCTGCCATAACAAAGTAGCTTAAACAGACAGACCATGCCTAGTTCTGTAGAATGAAAGCCTGAGTTCAAGGTGACAGCTGACTATGCTCCCTCTAAAGGCCTGCAGACCTTTCTCCAAACTTCTAGTATTTATCTGGTCTATGACAGAATAACTCCAATCTTCCTATGGCATTCTCCCTGTGTGTGTCTGTCTCTGTGTCCAAATTTTCACCTTTTATAAGGATGCATTGGGAGTTTAGCCTACCCTGGTATGACCTTGTCTCAACTTACTATATATGCAACATCCCTGTTTCCAAAGAAGACTACATTCTGAGGTACTGGGAGTTAGGGCTTCAATATATGAATTTGGGGAGGTTTAATTCAACCAACATCAAATGCTCTTCCAAAACAGGGTTCTAAGGACAACATCATTGTAAAATTTTATAAATTCTAATTTATTACCCACCTTACAAAGCCCGTTGATGTATCAAAAATGTCAAGTCACTTTAAAAAAAAAAAAACTATGAAACGCAGTGATTTTCAAATTTAGTTGACTTGGGAATTTATTTTCCTAAGGGATACTCATTTAAATCCCACTAGTGTTCCATGGAATTCCTCTCAGAGAACACAAGCCCAAGGTGAGAGCAGCCCAATACCTAAACCACTCTCTACAACAGTGAAAATAAATTCCAGGGAAGCCAACAAGCCTCTGACAATCCATAACCCTCTCGCCTAGTCTGGTTTCTTTGGAAGAACAGCTAAAGTGTTACCAAGTCCTGGACATAGAAGCTCTTGGAGGCAATTACGACAGATTCAAAATCAAGTGGCAAAGAGAGACGCCATCATTAACCGAGGAGGGGAAAAACATGACGCTGACATTCCGCCAAACCTCTTTAAATGAGGTCGTGCACTCAAGTGCAGACTATTGCTGATTACTGGCAGTGCGGGGAGAAACTGGTAGGAAACAATAGAGCCTGGTGCTGGCTGTTTCGTAAGTGGAAGGAAAATGAGAGGCGGACGGGCTCCAGAGCTGCCCTGGCTGCTGCCGCTAATCAGATCCACAGCTGGCTGCCTCGGGCAAGAGCCGCAGCAGGTCTCCGGGCCCCAGGCACACACGGACCGGAGCTCGCTGCCGCCCTGGCAACCGCAGCGCGGTGGGTTGTAGCCCGGCTAATCCTGCTCTGCACATCCCCCTGCTTGACGGAGCAGGAGAGAAGTCACTGTGCAGCGGCTGTTGTGCTTTCCTTTTCAAGCAGCTGCTGCTTTATTGGACGCCTGACTTTGCGATTAACTTTGGCTTATTTTTTGCCATATGCCTTTCCCAAAGCTGCTTTAGTTCCGGGTGCAAGCTGAGCGCGTGCGATTTCATTAATCCGGGACTGTCTGCTCTCAGCAGCTCGGTTCACCACTGCGTCTGCAATTGGCATTTTGCTCGCCTCCTTTGGCCTGGCTAGAACAATTGCTGGCCTATTTGTCTCGACAGGCTCATTATCGATTTAGCCCATGGACTCATATCAGACACTGCAGAGGCACCGACTTCCTCTGACCTGATAGAAAAAAAAAAATATGCTAAATATGACAACACCTGTGGAGTCTTCTTTGGTCCTGACATGGAAAGGGGACAAACGAACAATTGCAGTGCAGAAGAGAAGAAAGACAACCAGGGGCATTTAACTGGAAAGCACACTAGCCTTAGGTATGTGGAGATGTGGGAAGTGATATCTGAATTTTGATGACAAACAAATATTGAATAAATCATTTGAGAACAGATGGGGAAAATATACAAAGTCTTTGTTGAAAAGAAAAAAAAAAACCTCAACTGAGCTCTTCCAGGTACACATAAAAGGGGATGTGATCCTATAATAGAAGGCAATTGGCATCCTCTGGTTAAAATTAGGCTTTGCAAGCAAACTTCTGGGGCATTCAATTCCATCCTCTAAATCCCAAACATATCCACACGAAACAGCTGCTTACCAGGTTAAACGATTAGCTGAGCAGAAAGATCAAAGATTGAGATGCCAATAAAATGTGTCATGAAACTCAAGCAAGCAGCATCTGTAAGATAAGACGGAGCTCCCACTTGGCCATTATTTGAAGCCATAGAAGGTCCATTTACTTCCCCTATCCCACACCCCAAAAGACTCAAATGCACATACCCATACATACACACAAACATATGCATGCATGCATGCACACTCATACATATGCATGCATGCATGCACACACATACACATGCGCGCGCATGCACACACACACACACACATACACAGCAATATAGTTGGGGTTTCTGCTATCCCATTTAGAAAAAGAAGGAAAAATGTGCTGCTTTCACAAAGGACTGTTCATGAACTTATCTTCCCCATTCATTACACCTTAAGGGGAGATATGGACCAAAATTAACATATTGGGAGAAACTATGGGAAAATGTTTCGGGTCCTCCTGGTGAGCATGACGGTTGCATAAAATTGAATTGTTCTTCAGTCAGCAACATATCATAAATTTTGCCTTAGAAACCAAACCAAAGTATTGCAGAAAGCTCAGAGACCAGGAAGGAAAACAAAACACGGGAGGGTGGTTAGTGATTCCCTCCAAGAGGTCTAGGGTGTTCTTTAAAACAGCATCATTATGACAGCCTCCCTGCAGGGCTTTTTCTAAGCAATTCCTCCTAAATGCCTCAGAGTCGAAACATCTTTTCAGTTCAAGGAAGAATGAATATCTGAGATAGAATACAAAACCTCTTTGGGATCTATGAACCAGAGGGTGGTGCAGGAGGGCATTTGATTCTAGGCATTAGAATTGCTTCAAGAGATAAAATATGGTGGAAATACAATTTTGTTTTGGCAAAGTTTGCAGTATTTTGTAAAGCTTTTATAGGCAAAGAGAAAAAAAAAATAATTCTAACTGCATTTTTCTTCCCTGCCACAAAGTCACCCATTTTTTAAATTGTTGTTTACACTAAAAATATGCTCACGACAGCACAGAAGAGCTGAGATGGTGCATTTCTATTAAAACATACTTTATTTTGTTACTGAAACTAAATGTAAGTGTGGCAGCTATGGGCCCCTCTGATCGCTTTCAGAAGGCAATATTCTCTAATCCAGTGATTTTCAGTCTTGGCTGAACATTGGTGTCAGTCACCTAGAAAGTTTTATTTAAAAAAAAAAAAGTGATGCCTGTATCCTCCCAACCAGAAATTATGGTTTATAATTGGTCTGGCACTGGGAATTTTTTTAAGCTCCCATGTGATTCTAATTTTCAGAGAAGGCTGAAAACCAATTCAAGTCTAACCCCTAGAATTTGGGTTTATAATTATTTCAGATATATTTTTCTAGTATCCCCTTCTAGCCCCCTCCCTACTCCTGCTCCCAGGATTCCCCACGGACCTCTCTCCTGAACCACCTCCAATATCAAGAGTCTCTGAGTTGCAAAACAGTGAATGGCCTGATGCGTTTTACAGCATGAACTAGAACAGCTCCTGTTTTCTACTGCCTGATCTCTCAGTCTCCCCAAATTCAGTACACCAGTCCATGTGTCAGATAGATGAGAATTTGACAAGAGAGTTAAGGCAGTTTCAGAAAGTAGTTACAAATCTAGAAAAGAACAGAAGGTTCACTAAATTGGGCTTTCCTGAGCCTTGAAAGGAAGGTACCCCTAGTGGGTGTTTCCCTCGCTCTTTACCAGGGCTCCCTGCCATCAGTAGCAAGCTCCTTTCCAAAAGGTCTGCCATCTAAGGGCTAGGGATAGAGCTCAGTTGGTAGAGCGCTTGCCTCGCATGCACAAGGTCCTGGGTTCGATCCCCAGCACCACACCAAAAAAAAAAAAAAAAACCTAACATTTCTCAGTAGAAATCTCCATCTTCTCTAGGAAAACTCAACCTCCTCCCACTCCCAGATGTTCCTTACTCCCATCTCATGTATTATAACCCAAATGGCATTTCTGCAGCTTGAAAAGTGTTCCTATGTGTATGCCAGGTGGGGAGTGAGACTCTTAGTCTTCCCCACTTTTACTCTCCAGGGGAGAAATGGGGCCTAGTCCTACAAGCAGGGAAGGTCCTGGATGATCCAGCTAGGTTTTCTTTCCTGTAATTCATCTCTACAGTAGTGGTTGTACAGTGATGTCAACTAGGACTTCTCAGTTAGGCAATTTATCTATCCCAAAGGAGATAATTTGTTCCTTCCTACTCCCTACAAACCACAGGGCTCTCAAACATAAGTGACTTCAGACAGAATTCAGAGTGACGGAAAAATAAAAAATGAGTTGATGGTGAAAATTACTGTGGTGTTCAAATAAAGCACATTTTATGATGTCATCTCACTGTACCCAGTTTTTGAACTCTGACCTACATACGTAGTGAAACAAAGAATATTTCCTCATTCGACCTTCAAGGTGCATGTCCTAGACTTGGAGGTAATAGAAGTTGCTACTATGCTCAAAAAGGTGTTTTCTTGTTCCTGCAGAAGGAGGAGAGGCCACCTGAATTATCAAAGGGTTACATTAGCACTAGTGAGTACACTCTCTGTCCCCTATTCAATGACACCACACTTATCTTCAATTTCTGCTCCTTGATCCATCAAACTTCCCACTTCCATTCCCCTGACACCTATTTATATCTCAAGTTCCAATTTAAGTGTTACTTTTTATACCATAACCCTCTCTGCCACACTTTCAGGCTAGTTTGGACTTCTCGTAACACTTTGCATATATGGGTTCATAGAACACTTCATAATTTCAAATATCAGTTCTAGGTACACTGACAAGTATAGAAACAATTTAAAAGTTAGATGACACTGATTGTCAGTGAGGTTGTATAATAAGATAAACTGCTCAACACTGTTGGACATAGTAATGACATAGAAATTCAATTATGTGGTATAAACCACCGAGAAATGATTTCAACTATGTGCAATGAAATATTGATAAGAATGTCCATAGCAGTATCATTATTATGCACATCATCAGGGACATGGATAATTAAAACATATCAATTAAAGTATATTCATAAAATAGCCTACTATGTAACACTAAAAAAAAGCTACATGTACTAAAGGATCAATCTCATAAGCAATTCTAAGAGAAAAAATAAAGTCATGGAAAACTATTTGCAGCAAAATATAATTTATGTAACATTTTAATATATGTAAAAAATTTTCAGCTTGTTTAGGAATATATACAGATATAGTAGTTGTTTTACTTTGCCAGGGCTGCTATAACAAAAAGTACTATAAACAAATGGCTTAAACAACAGAAATTTATTGTCTCCCAATACTGGAGACTAGAAATCTCAGACCAAGGTATCAATTGGATTGGCTTTTTCTGAGGTTGTAAAGGAAAATCGCTTTCCTCTCTTCTAACTTCAGGTAGTTTTCTGATAATCTTTGCTGTTTCTTGGCTTGTAAGTGCATCAGCCCAACATCTTTCTTCATTTTCAGTTATTGTTATTCTGCCTCTGTGCGTATGGGTCCAAATTTCCCTTTTCATAAGATCACAGGCATATTGCTTTGGGCCCACACTAATGATTGAGTCTTAATTTGTTCATTTGCAAAGAACTTATTTCTAATAAGATCACAGTGAGGAGTTAGGATTTAAACATTCTAAAGGGGGTACATTTCAACTCCTAACATAAATGTATGAAGAAACACATGGCTACTTGGAGTATAGCTCAGTGAAAAAGGGCTTGTCTGGCATGTATAAGGCTTTGGGTTCCATCTCCAGCAAAATATAT
>NW_026000068.1:23996558-24004686 GCF_001458135.2 Marmota marmota marmota
CCTATATATATATATATATATATATATATATATATATATATATATATATATATATATACACACATATTATATATATGCAACAAATGATAAATTAAGGGAATTAGTTACTTTGGGGATAATTAAAAATTAAGTGTTCAGAAAGAAGTTAACAGGGTCTTCAACTACAATGGAAATATTTTATTTTTAAAAGCTGACCATAACTGGAAATTAGAGCCCCTGTGCATGTGTGGGGTGGGGGCTTGTTTTTGATACACACACAAACACACAAAATATACAGTCACACAAAGTATATATCCCTATTTCAAATGGAAGGAATAGGAGCATAGAAAGAAGGGATGGAAGCAAAATTAGACTAAAACCCAGCCAGACAAACATTAGGTCCTATAGTTCTATGTCCAGCATCTGGAACACATGGCGGCAAAATGTGAGTTCCAAATGGCTTCTGTAGTTCCATCCCTGTGGCCGCGCTTCTTTCAGCACACATGAGCTCTCTCTCAGCCTGCCTCTGTTCACAGACAGAAGCTTTCCTCAGAAGATGTTCCACATTACTGGCATCTCTCAATCTGGGAGGTCTCCACTGCAGCTTCAGCTTCCCTCTTAGAATTTTATGTGTCATTCTCTTAGGGGATGCCTACAGGGATTCCAGCCCTGCCACATTTTGCCTGGTCTCCAGTGTCTTCCTTTGAAAATTTGATGGAAGTCTCTTTGACTCCCTAACTCCAGGTTCCTGCATTCCTGACAATTTAGTGTCACATAGATAAAGCCATGGCCTGTCAACAATTTGAATAGTGGTTGAGCTCCCTTGGACCATGGATGCCGTGGTCTCTAAGTGCCTGGGAAGCCAAGCATGGTCAATTGAATCCTAAGGAAACTTCCTAGATGCTTCTGTGTGAACAGGATGTCTCTTTTCAAAGGAGTTTTACATTTTACACCCTTGAACCTGTGATGGGCATGTTTTTGCTGATTTCTGAGGTGCCCCCAAGGCATCTTTCCTGTCATCTCTGTGCAAAATAGTTAGTTTCTCTGTAAAGATTATAATCTCTTCAACAATCAGAACTTCATTGGCCTCAATTTTACATGTACTTTTCTGGCCAAATTTAAGTTTTTAAAAATTTTCTTCTCTGTTTTATGTTCCTGATTCTCCCAGTAAACCTAATTGAAAACTGCCAGCAATACTCACGATACTGCCTAAATGCTGGGCTGACTTAAAACCTCCAGTAGATTAATTAGTCTATCACCTTTAAGTTCAGCCTTATACAAAGTCTGAGGACATGGGCAAAATGCAGACAAGTTCTTTGCCAAAATATGACACTTGTGACCTCTAGTCCAATTCCCAATTGAGTCCTCCTTCTCCTCTGAAACCTCATGAGCATGGTCTTTACTGTCCACATTCCTCGCAGCCTTCTGGTCTTCTTAGTTCACACCAGAATCACCCATTAAGCTCCACTTACAACATTCTAAGACTTCTCTATCCTGCATTTCCAAACTTTTCCAAAGTTCTTCCACACACAAATTACAAAAGCTTTGGAGCATCATGATCAGGTATGTTACAGCAACAATTCCTGTGTTAATCAGCTTTTCATATCTGTGACTAAGATAACTGACCAGAGCAATTTAGAGGAGGAAACATTTATTTCGAGCTCATGGTTTCAGAACTTCAGTCCATGGTCAGCCAATACCTTCAGTGGGCCCAAGACATGGCAGAGGAAAGCTGCTCACCTCATGATAGCCAGAAAACAGAGAGAGAATAGAAGCTTCAGGGACAATACATATAATCCCCAGAGCATGCCTCCAGTGACTCATTTTCTCTAGCCATGCCCCATCCTCCTGTAGTTACCACTTGGCTGGTCCATTTAAATTATCAATCCATGAAATGCACTACTTTGGTTACAGCTCTCATAATCTAATCATTTCACCTCTAAACATTTCTGAATTAACACAGAGGCTTTTATGAGACATTTCACACCCAAAGAATTGTGGCATATAACAAATCTTCAGATTAATTAATGAGTTGGACATCATTATCATTACCTATGTATGAGGAAACTGAGGAGCAAATGAGGAATCGGAGTAAGTCATCATTATTGCACAGGTAATCAGCTGAGTTGGCATTTTAACTCCAGTGCTCTAACCTTCCAAATATCATCATCCCTATTTCTTGGTGTGTAGGAGGAAAACTTAAGGCTCCGTAAATCTGAAGAGACATTGCTTCTTTATTCTTGTCACTCGATACTTAGTTATTTGGGCAGAGATACACAGACATTCATAGGCCTTGGCATCTTTACTGACAAACCCATTTTTCAAGGAAGTTAGAGATCAAGATATTAATATGTGGAGATCTGTAACTATCCCAATCACAGTGCTTGTCCCCACATGAATCTGTTCTGGGTGAAGGTAGTCAGCCTTAAAGAATTACAGTGATCACATCTTTCTTATGACAAAATCATATAAATAAAGAACTGGAAGGATCTAAAAGGAAGAAAAAGGTATCATACAGCACATCACTAGGATTGAGGTGGCTAGTAAGTGTGTTCAATTCCCAATTCTCTCTTATTATTTGGAAATTATCTCTTGGTCCACAGAAGTGGCTCTTCTCATCAAGTTTATACTATGTCTTTAATTCCTCTGTTGGGGTTGATTAGACCAGGCATGGACACCAGACCAAAGCTTACAAGTATATGTGGATGAGAATCTGGGTCTGAGAAGTATCAGTCTCTGAAGCTGAATCAAACTTCAGTCTCAGAATATAGATACTCTGGGGTGTCCATATTCTGGGATAGGAAGTCCAGGAAAAAAAGGTATTTAAAGAGAGAGAAGCAGAGCAGGCATTCCAATGACTCGCAATAAGAAAAGATATAGAGAAAGGAAAAACCCAAAGACTTTTCAAGTTCTCATTTCTGTTCCTTCCTTATACCATTCCAGATATTTCTGTTCTTTGGCTTTGTGAAAGATACCATGACCTTATAAATTTCAAGTTAGTTTGTTACTTGAGCTAGTTTATTACTTGAGTTAGTTTGTTGCAAGATCAAGTTAGTTTCTGTTACTTGAGCTCTTTGGTTAAAGAGACCTGACTAATATAGCTTGGCAGATGGTGGTAACAAAGCACAAAAGAGAAAGGAACTGACTTTCGCAGCTAGCAGGTGGCAGGAGGGATGCACCCCATCTTATTCTTTCAGCCTCGCCCACTCACTACCTTTACATCCCACTCTGCAGACAAATTTCCATTTTTTTCAATGCAGAGTGAGAAACAAATGAAAGAAACAAATCCTTCTAAATTATTAGTCTACGCCAAATGGAGCTGGATAGCCTCCAGCTACCCACTCAGCCACCTTCAAGCAGCTGTCCCCAAGAGCTAAATGGGAACAAATAAGCCAGTAAGAATTTTACTTTGGGTGCACACAAGATCCAGAGAAGTGAGACACAGAAGCAGACAAGGGAGTATAAAGGGCTTTAGGTTTGAACGACAAAGTAGGAACCAGCAAAAAGGCAGGAGTGGGCAGAACCACCAAATATCTTCTTTAACCTCATTAAGGGCCATATTGTCACTATTGAATGAGTCAGTGATAGTTTGCAGTTGAGAAAGAAAAAAAGCCAAATGCATTTATTGATGTGTCTCCTTGTCTACCAACTACTCCACCCACACTGGCAACAGGTTTATGGATAAACAACATTGTCTTTAAGGAATTACACAGAACTAAACTGTGTTGGAATGATGAATACCAATAGTCTTGAATTTTGTACTACAGTTACTAGCCTGATGCCTAGTAGATTTGGTTTAGATTTGGTGCTTAATACCCTCTGCTGAATGTAATTAAAACCAAACTGAATGTGCTGTTAAGATGACCAGCTTAGACATGTCCTCCTGACTTAGCCACTAAAGCTAAATGTTTTAGAGGCTAAGTCAAGAGGACTTTAAAATGTTTAATATTACTACACAAAGCCTATGTTTCCCCCCCAAAAGGGAAAAAAACATGTTCAAAAATGTTCAAAATGTTGTCCCTACACTGTAGCATAACTAGAAGACAAAACTATAGAAAGAAGTCCTGAAACACCCAGATTATAAAGAGACAGCTTCAGCACTGAGCAAAGTAAGACAATGAAGTATTCCCTACAAAAAAATTGGGAACACAGTGCTTCTCCACTATGCAATCCACCCATGGTCCCTTCCATACTCTCCACATGTGTGCCAACATAAAGGTTTTCATTGTTTGGTTAAGAGAGCTTATGACGGCTGGGAGTGTAGCTCAGTGATAGACCACTTACCTACAAAAAAAAAGGGCTTGTGGGTTCCCCAGAAGGGTTGAGAAATGAGGGAATGCCCAGTTGAGACACTTCAAAGGGAGCTCAGCAAAGCTGCACTTCTGACAGACAACCCACCAATGGTAGATGGCCTGGAAACAATTACCAAAAAGACTCCACCTGAAATCAAGAACAACAAAAGGGCTAACATGACTGTAGCCAAGATGATGGGCATTGCTTCCCAGAATCCTGGTGGATGGTCTGCATGACTGGTCTTGCTTACCTGAGGCCCCATTCCATTGATAAGGGTGGCATTAGTCTCCATTTCCCTACCTGTGGCTTCCTTAGTGGCGACCCTCCCCCAGCTCCTTCTCTAAGCCTAGATCCATTTTCTGTTCCTTTCCAGGTCTCAGTAACCCTCACTTCAAGCCAGGACCATCTGAATCTTTTTGCTTCCCTTTCTACATGACATTGGGATTCTGGAATAATCTTTAGGTACTGCATGTTTGAGAGCTTTCCTTATAATTCTCAGTGCCTAGCCATCCATCTATCCATCTTTGTATTTCTCTCCCTCAGCAATGGGGATGGATCCATGGCTTAGGTATGCTGGGTAAACACTCTATCACTGAACTACACCTCCAATCCTCTTCTCTTAATTAATCCCTTCTATCTCAAAAAAAAATTGCCTTTCAAATGTTTCTGTCATGGATTCCATTAGCCTTTTTTGTAAGTTAAAAAACTTCACTTGGCCCTTTTTACTCTTCATTTCTGCTATAACAATTTTTATTTCTTTCAAGGCAGGATAGATGCCTCCAACACCCTAAAGAACATTTCATTCATTTTCAGGAAAATGCTGATGACAAAAGTAAACATTTATTGACATTATCTTTATGTAACATCTTAACAGGAATCAGGAGACTAGCATTTTGCAAGATATTTTTGAAGGAAGAAAACTTAGTAATATTATTTCTATAAGATTGTACCTAAAGGGATTTCAGAGCAGGTTGTAAACAAGAATTTTAAAAGGCTGTAGTCTTTGCTAACACTTTATAACCAGAATCTGAAATCCCTGAATCCTAGGTCCTATTTAGGCTTCTAAGTTACAGAGACGCTCAGGAGAGACCTCAAAAAAATATAAGCTCTTAGTCACTTGCTGGATTTTGCTCCAATTTTTTTCCCACATGATTTTTAATCTGGTGAACTGCGTTAGTATGTATGAAAACTGCAAGAATAAATTTTCAGGCAAAAATCAAGGATAGAAGTTAAGATCTTACCTTCACCTTAGAGCCTTTAACTCCTTGATCTTCTAAATGATGATCGGCCTAATAAATGAGGTATCCTCCAATATCAGTGGAGATGGAAGGAATGGGAATGAAAGAGAAGAACAGAGGAGATAGAAATGAAGGAAAAGATAACTTTTATGTCTCTTCTGTCCTCCAACTCAGTTATATCCTTATCAAAGTAACCTCACTGTATATGACTTGAATGTTCTGTGTTGTCCTTTATCTAACTAAATTTCCTTTTCCTTATACTGCCCACTGGGGTAGCGATTAGCTACCTGTGGCTATTTAAATTCAAATTTCAGCTAAAATTGAATTCAGTTCCTCAGTCATACTATCCACATTGTAAGAAGTCAGCAGCTAGATGTGATTAATGGCTACCTTTTGGAAATTATAGATGCAGAACATTTCCATCATTACAGAAAATACTAACAAACAGTGTATAATCTAAGCAATATAGAGAAGAGGAGAAAAATGGAATTCTGTCGAGTTTAGTAAGTATGACTCAGTGGTGGTGGTGGTAGTCATAGCCTGGCATTTATTGAGCACCCACCTAGGAAGGTACAGGGTTGTTTCCATTTTACAGACAGGGACAGAAAGGTTATATAATATGTCCAAGCTTACACAGCTAAGAGTAGTGGAACCAAGTTTGAATTCAGGTCATTGAGTTCCAAGAACTCATTCTCTTAACCACTATGCTCTAGTGTGTGACATAAAAAAGGATCCCCAGAACCAGAAAGAGGAGTTGCTCATACTCGGTCAGACAGAGCCTATTACAGCAGTGGTATTTGAACAACAAAGGCTAGGCAAAAGCACTGGCTGCAGGTTTCCATCACCTACTTAGAGGGAAGGGTTCAGACATCATCAGTACCAGTAACCAGCAGTGTGTCCTTTATGCACATATTTTCAGATGTCAGCATGTTATAAAATGAATGCTCATTAATTATCCATAATCTCTAATAATCCTTTAACTGTCATCCAAGACTTCCTAAATTTTAAAATTTACGGAGGTGGGGATCATGTATGTCTTTGACATGACTGTATCATCATATTTATATCAATATTTAATCAAGTACAGAGTATATAGTAGCCTCTCTAATAGCATTTTTGTAAGAACAATAAAGGAAAAATAAAACTAATATAACCAAGTTTTGTTATGCAAAGATATGTGATAGTGGGATACACCTGATTATTAAAGTCAGACTGTAGTGTGTACTATAGGCAAAACCATGCACTCAGTACCCTTTGTTCAGAATGTCCTTTAACTTAATGGATATTTGTTGATTTGGCATTCAGTCTGCATCCCCCTTCCTAAGATAGGTACCAAAGTTCCTATTTGGGAATTGACTTCTTCCACATTGATAGACTTGGATTATAGTCAAGGAAATGTTTCCTCTTCTAGGTGAATGGCAAACCAACATGACCAGTCAAACTCTGCTTTTGGCTGAGAATGCCGAGTGGAGCAGAACAAACATGGTTATGCATTTGGAACAGATTCACTGTAGCTATGAAGCCTTTCAGGTTATTCTTTGGTTGCCATTCCTGGATCCCTGGCACATTCTTCATTTCTGCCTTTTCTGAAAATGTTTTCTCAGTCTTCCCTTCAGTTCTATGGGTACCCTGTATCCTTCCTAAACAAAACAAAGCAAAATAAAATAAAATAATTTTCTACTTAGCCAAGTTGATTTCACTTTCCTTACACCAAAAAATTCAACCAACTCATCTAAAGAGACCTTTCCCTATTTGTATGTGCTCAGCATCTCAGCACCACCACACAACTTAGGGTTGACTATGTAATTTGAGGGATCCAGTGCAAAATGAATGTGGGAGCTACTTATAAAAATCAGGGGAAAAGTATTAAGATATTAAAATATAAACCTATTTTTCTTCTATAACCTCTCTGAGCACTCATCATGGAGTGCTATTTAGTGCTCTAAGTAAAGAAAAATCATGAACTTAGATTATAAATTTTACCATTTATATTTATTGTACAATGTCTTTTTAATGCAAATATCAGAGTATTTAACTGACATGCAAAATTACCAAAATTATACAACTCTTATTTCATGGCTCATATATGTAGCAGAATAATGGAAACATAGATCCACACTTATTCTATCCTCCTGGGGTATTAGGAAAGCTACATATGGATGAAGCAAACATATACTTCCTTCATTTCCTCTGCTCAGACACCTATACCAGTATCCCAATGGCTTTTACTGAAAAAAAAAGTCCAAGGATAAAATTATTGAGAATTTCAAGACAGTAACAGCAGACTCTAACCACTTCTAGACATGAGACCCTATACTACTGTAGGCCAAATACTATAAAAGCCAGACCTGATATCAAAACTTTCATTTGAAGCAATAGCAGTCAAACCACCTATCTTCTCATCAGCTCTTGTTCTAATGTCTGTTTGACCTGTAATCACATCACTGCAAAGAGTTATCTCTGGTTGTTCACTCCAGTATTCTTTTTGCAGAATTCAGGGAGAGTAAAAGGAGATGGAGTTTCAAATAAATGTTCTATGTTTTCCCTGTTTAGGTGAGTTTCAGAGATGTTTCTATAACCCCTCTGAAGAAGAAACGGCGGGGGGGGGGGGGGGGAAA
>NW_026000068.1:24004710-24027210 GCF_001458135.2 Marmota marmota marmota
TAAAAAAAAAAAAAAAAAAAAAAACAAAAACTATTTCCTTCTAAAAGGAAAAGGAAACAAAACATTTGTTTAACTTATTTATCCACGCATTCTGTTTTTACCAAACTACTCTACATAAGCACTATATTAAGTCATGGGCTACATTTGTGAAGAAGAATAATAGCAGCAGACACTTGCCTAGTTTACATAGGCATCAGGCGCTAATCTAACAAATACTAAATCATGCATTTCTCCCATATCCCTGTGAAGTAGCTATTACTATCATCCTTGCCATATGGCTCAAGAGACTGAACTTCCCCAAGGTTACAGAGCTACCAGGTAGAGAAGCTGGAATTTAAACACAGGAATCCTAGCTTCAGAGCCAAGTTCTCAACTAACACACTTACACAGAGATTGATTGGTACAGTCTCAACCTCATGGAGCTTTTCAGTTTATCAAGGGAGACAGACATTAAACAAATAATGTTAATGGATATTAAGGGCTAGAAGTTCAATGTATGATGAGAATAAACCAAGGGGAAATAATCCTCTCTCTTTCTCTTTTCCCAGAATATCTTGCTCCTCCTCCTCTTTGGTACAAAGTCCCTTTTGCATTCATGATCTGTTTTTGTTTTTGTTTTCTCACTGATTAAACGTGGAACAAGCATTTGCCTTGTGTTGGATCTATGCTATCTTCAGCATGATACATCTGGAAGTCCATAAATTCTCCATAGGAAAAATTAATTCTGGCCCATGTAAATAGCAAAACTATGAAACATGCCTAGAAATCAGGTATTGATTTCCTAGCTGCTTCTTGGTGAGCATTTTCAAAATTCTTCTGTTACTATTTTATATTTTTCTTGCTGCTATTATTTTCCTGGAAAACTGTTTCATTAATTTGAGGATTTAAAATGACAATGTGAAAGGAGAATTATATAACTTTTCCATATTATAAAAACCTTCATGTGTGGGAGCAATGATTGGAGCTCAATCTCCATTGCTCATTGTGAGCCCCAAAGCCTAATTAACACTGGCTTGTAATCAAGGCTATTCTTCTCGTGGCTACTTCCTTCATGGGTCTGCAACCCAGCACTTCTGACCCTGCCTCATGTTTTCAAGTTCACACAATAGATCTTTTCTAAAACGTCTCTTTTTCCCCTATGAGAATAAGCTTGTGGTATTAGCCATCTCCCCCACTGCTTTTCTTTGCACATTCTTTTTTTTTTTATTATTATTATTCCTAGGACTCTCTCTGGAATGAAAATACTTTTTCTATTTTGCAAAGGCTTCCTTTCACAATGGAAAAATTGGAGTTTGGTACTCAGTAAAGTGGAGGCCCTCTGACAGTCAAATGATTAGAAAGCACTTTGTTGAGAATTCTAATCCCCTGCCCCACTGTGAGCACAGGATTATTCCCCAGAACACGTTCAAGGGGCCCTGCAGGGAAGTGGAAGTTCACAGGGCTCAGAGGGAGATGGATTTAATGTCAAATTCTAAATCCATCACTTTTCAGCGTTTGACCTTGGATGAGTACGCTGAATGTGCAAAGCCTCAGTTTCCTCATCTGCAAGATAGAGAGACACTAATGTCTCCTTTGAAGAGCTGTTTTTACAATTTGGCGTGTACAGACAGTGCCCACGGCAAGTGCATCCTTTTATTATTGGGAAAGTGGGGGTAAAGGTCAAGATCAGGGTGTTGGGTATCAGGCAGAGAGGGTTAAAAAAAGGCAAAAGAGGGCATTATAAAGAGCAGCAGTCCTCTGGAGGTCTGGGAGTACAGTGACCACAGTACAATCACCAAGAGAGGACTAGGAAGAGGCTCTGTTAGGAAATTCACCCCTGGAATCAGACATACCTGGGTTCAATCAAGTCTCTGCCATTTATTGGTTGTTTCATATATTCTTCTCCAATAGTTTGGGGAAATTGATTCTGTTTCAAAGGGTAATTATGAGAATTAAATTGGGTATTTGCAAAGTGCTTAATTGGGTATTTGCAAAGTGGTACACAGTAAGCTCTCAAAAACTGGTAACTCTTTCTATTAATCCTGGTAGCAACTAGATATCTGTTTTATCTTCAGTGAATTTCTCCTGAAGACTTAATTTTCTTATCTGTAAAATGGGTGTAGTAGGAACTGTCTCATGTTGCTATAGTCAAACTTGAGACAACTCATTTAAAAACTGATGGCATTGTACTTGACCCCTTGTGGGTAGTGAATAATTGTGTCCCCTCTTTCTGACTCTCAGTCACAATATACCTGGAGGCTTCCCTTTTGACTTTGTGAAAATGTACCTCCATAAATGAATACTGCCACTTCTACCCATGTCTCAAGAATTCTCGCTCAATACTTCTCTGTGACTCTTAGAAGCTCTGTGTTTTTCTATGTTATTCTCAGAACCTGGAAGATGTGCCTGAAGTTTTCCAGAAAGGTGGTCCTTTCCAAAACCATGAGTCCTACACTTCTGTTAGCAATTTCCACACCATGTTCTCCATAGGATAGAAATGCATTTCAGTACTTCAATTGCAATGAGTCTTACCAGAAATTTCTTTTTTCTTGTTGACAGGAAAACTCAGGGTTCTGGGAGGGATGAAATGCTGCAGTAAACAAAGCATTTGAAAGAAGAAATTTCACAAGGAAAGCAGGAGAGGACGGTTTCTAAAGGAAACAAACTTCTGATTTTTCACTGAACTTTAAAAAATGAATGAACTCCTTCCAGATGTAGCTTCTGTGCTTCTCCCTTTGTGTCTGTCTGTCTCTCTCTCTCTCCTCCCCCACCTCTCTTTCCTCTCTGTTCCCTTTTCTCTCTCTTACCTCCCTTCCCTCTTTCCTTCCCGTTCTGATTATTTGTTTTCCTCCATTCAAATGACTACTGCTGTCTCTGTTTTCACTCAGAATGTTTTTGACTGCTTCCCAACCCCCCACCCCATAGTTCAGGTATATGTGGTTTTTATTGCCTTTGCAGTCCGTGTGCTGACACAGCACCAACCCTCCTCCATTTCCCAGTTATATCAAATACTATGCAGAAAACTCATCCTACTCAATGTCAAATGCCACCTCCACTTTGAATATGCATTACTTTTCTTCAGGATAGGTTTCACTCTTTCCCATCATCACAAACCCCCACAACACACACACACACACACACACACACACACACACATAACCTGATCAGTAAATCAAGAAACTGCCTATTCTTCCTTTAGAGAAGCATGGAAATATTATATGGTAAAAGCTAGATGAGTGCAGGGTGAATTAGTGCTCAAAATCTAGGAAGAATGGAAACTTATCTAATCAGATTTTTCCCCCTGAAACTTATCCCAGCATTTGAATTTGTAAAGTGAATGAATAATTTGGTGAGAAATATATTTCTCAGAGGATTTTCATAGTTCCCAGCTTCTCTTTAGGCTGAATATTTCAACTTAGAACAATCTCTCCTCTGGCCATTGTAGAACTTGAGGTCCAGGGAAACAGAATTGACTCACTACAGAATGCACACACAGCTGATGGAGACACATGAACTTGCAGAAATATTAAGGGAGTCTGTCATCACCTCCATTTGAACCCAATACAGAGATCTGGTATCAACTGTCACAGGATTGAGGAGCTAATTTGTAATCTGTGACCAAAATTATTACAGAATCTACTTGTAAAGTGCCCCCCAACCTGACCCCAAACAAATAATTCTTTGGAGATGCCAACAGTGAAATGATTTAGATTTAGTATATAATAACTGTATTGCTATGCCTCTGTATACCCTCTGGGGTATATTTTCCTTGCAGGAAGTTTGTGTATAACTAACATTCATCATCTCTGAATTCCTAGACCAGTGCACACAGCAGGGCCTCAATAAATGCTTTTTGAGGTGAACCAAACTGAGTGGAAGTTAACTAAACCAATCTTAATGAGTGACATTCAAGATGAATTGATTGAAGTTTCAAGCTGCAACAAGTCTTGTCATATTCCACTATGTCCTCCCAGCCATATAGCTTCCCTTTTTTTTTACCCCTTTTGTAACAATATAATGCGTGTTACATCTATTTGGCTTGTTGCTTAGCTGAATTGTGCAGGCAATGCTATATCACCAGACTGTGAGTTCAGACAGTCAATTTATGTGCAAGCTGGAAGGATCCTGGGAAGCAGTCATGTTGCACTAAAGTAGTTTTGTCCTGACAGGAGCCCATTTGTAATGAGCTCCATCACTCCCAGGAAGATTGGCCTTTCTGACACCAAAACATGGCTATTCTTTGGAGCATCATTTCTCATAGGAAATGAGGGAAAATTGGGGATCTTGGTTTCTCTCCCTTTCCATACTTGATTTTTGAACCTTGAACAAATCACTAAACCTCTATGGATCTACCAGTGATACCTTGAATCTCTGTTTTTACATGTTATCTGTTCTTCCCTTAATGCAGTTCTTCAGGTGAGATATTACTATCCTTGCTGTACAGATTTTTCAAAAGCATACACTTCTTGAGTTTAACCACATGCATGGCACTGTTGCAGGAGATGGGATGATCAAATTAAAGCCAAGAGGAGTTTTGTAGTAAGGCCACCACCTAAAAACTTCTTCCACCAACAGTTAATATTTTCACAAAGGTTTTTAAAATAATCTTTAACAAATTGGGCTGATCAGGAGAAGAAATAAAAGACCAAGTTCCACAGGGGGCTATACTGCTTACTATTTTGTGCCTACATTAAAGAGAAAAAAACCCCCAACTTATCCTATTGATAATGATCTAGGATTTTTAGTCAATCTTTTCACTGAAAACAACAAAAAGTCAGTATGAAATATAAAAAGCATCTTTCTAAAGTGCCTAAGAGCTAACAACAGCCCAAGAATGACTCAGTCTGAATATAGAAGGAGGTAAAGATCCAGAGGAATAAATCCAGTACTCAAAGTTGCTTTTGTCTTTAGCACATTTGGATGAAAAAGCTGCAAAGACAAATTGTGTTTCTGATAGCCTTGAAATATGGGAGGGAAAATAAGACCTCCATGTCTGTCCCATCTGGGAAGTCTGACAACTCTCCACATTGACACGGGGACTCCAAAGTGCCTCAAGAATGAACCAGAAATAAACCAACCCTTGAGGGACTTGCAGCCCAGGTTTATAGCAACGAGGAGGTCTATGGAGCCTCAAAATTTAAACTCTGAATAATGTCATTCAAGATCAGTATTTCTCCAGGCCTCAAGATGAGACCAAAAAAAATTCTCTTTAGAGGGAAATATCATTTTCCTAGGTCTTCATTAACTTACCTAAATATCTCTTTAAATATAGCATGTAGTTCATAACTAGGCAATAAGGAAACATGGTACTATACACAAGACAAGAAGAAAAAGAAAAAAAAACAGATAACAGAAAAACTCACAATTTTAATGTGGAATTCACAGGTCAGGATTTGAGTGGAAGAAGCCTGTGGGGAGGTTGAGAAGTGAGGCAGGGAAGGAATGAGGAAAGACAGCTAGCAAGGGTTGTACTGCCAAGCTAGTTACCTCTAGGAGGCTGGAGCTCAGTCCTGCTGGGGCACTCCAGGGTCAGGAAAAACACAAGCCACAGATTTATCTACTTTAGGGATAAGACAGCAAAAGCAAAGCTATTCCCAGGGGATGAAGGTGATGTTAGTTGTCCAGAATTTGTGGGTTTGGGTTATTAGAAAAAGCTTTCAAAAAGATGCAGGTGTTGGCAGTGAGCAATTTGGACTGGTACGCACTGAAATGGTAAGGTCTGCAGGCAACAAGAGTATCTTCTACACTCTCAAAGAATTGATATGTCCAAATTAACAGACATAAATGATAAAACAACACATTTTGCTCTGTATTTTAAAAAAAATTTAAAAGCATGCTAGAAAATAACTACAAAAAAAACAAGAATCTATAAAAAGATTTGCGAAGAACCAAATAGAACTGCTAAAACTTAAATTACAATAACCAAAATTAAAAGCCAAGTTGTCGTATATACACTATGTTAGATCCAGCTGAAGAGATAATTAGTGAACCAGAAGGAGAATCCGAAATATCGTACAAAATGTAGCACGAAGAAGGCAAGTACACATAGTAAAAAGGGAAAATACATAGAAGCTACAATGAGATCATCCGACAGACGTTAATCAGATTCTCATAAAGAGAAGAGAGAGAGAATGGAAGCACTATTTGAAGACAATGGCAGCTGATTTTCCAGATATGGAAAAATTGAACTCAAGACTTGTGGCTCCAAATGGTATGTGCCTTTCTTGTACTTGAAAGAAACAGATCTCTTCAGCACAGCTTTCTTTATTTTACTCTCCCTTATCTATTACTTCATGTACCATCTGTATTTGCCTTCTTAAGAGTGTGTAACATCCTGGTCCTCAGAGGAATGGAGATGATGCAGCTCCTTAGTCCCTTTAGAAAGAAATGAGGTAGAGAACCTAGGAAGAGACTCACTATGGATTCACTATAATCAACGCCAAGAGATAGATCCTACAATAAAGTGTCTTTTAAAATAGTGTTGTGGGGGGACATGAAGCAGGAAGCAAACTAATTCTGCTATAGGAGCTTGGAAAACCTTCACTGGGGAGGTGAGACTTCAACTATGTCGTGCAGAGTCAGAGGAGTGAGTGGGAGTTTGTCTGCCTAATAAGGTGGAATAGGTATCCTAGGCAGAAGGAAGATGTATGTTGACATCAAGACATTATCATTCACAGAATGTTTGAGGAAAGATAAGCAATTCATGTGGCTGGAGGATAGATTATATGATAGGTGAGGGGGTATGTCTGCCATGAAAGCAATATGGCATTTAGTGTAGTGGCCACCCCTTTAAGGAATTAAAGTATTCCGGCAATACTCAAACTGGGGTCCACAGACCCTTAACACAAGATCCTTAAGGGAGGGAACACTCTTGGGAAAATTCTCAAAAAACATTGATGTGGCTGCATCACTATAGTATGCTGATTTTAAGTCCTTTGGGTATAAACCTAGGCATGGGTTAACTAAGTCAAATAGTTGTTCCATTCCAGGTTTTCTAAGGAATCTCCACACTGCTTCCCAGAGTAATTGCACCAATTTGCAGTCCTACCCACAATGTATAAGTGAACCTTTTTCCACACATCCTCGCCAACATTTATTATTACCTGTATTCTTGATAATTGCCATTCTGACTAGAGATGGAATTTCAGTGTAGTTTTAATTTGCATTTCTCTAATTGCTAGAGATGTTAAATATTTTTTTCATATTTTTTGACTATTCATATTTCTTCTTCTGTGAAGTGCCTGTTCAGTTCCTTTGCCCATTTATTAATTGGATTATTTGTTTTGTGGGTTTTTTTTTTTTGGTGTTAAATTTTTGAGTTCTTTTTATATCCTGGAGATTAATGCTCTATCTGAGAAGCAGGTGGTAAAGATTTTCTCCCATTCAGTAGGCTCCCTGTTCATGTTCTTGATTGTTTCCTTTGTTGTGAAGAAGCTTTTTAGTTTGATGCCATCCCATTTATTGGCACATCAATATTTATAGCAGCTCAATTCATAGCCAAGCTATGGAACCAACCATGGTGCCCTTTAACAGATGAATGGATAAAGAAAATGTGGTATATACACACAATAGAATATTACTCAGCCATAAAGAAGAAAGAAATTATAGCATTTGCCAATAAGTGGATGGAACTGGAGAATATCATTCTAACCTAAATAAACCACCCTCCCACCGCCCCCCCAAAAAAGCAAAGCCAAATGTTCTGTGGATCTAAACAATAACAAGGGAGGATCAGGAGGAGAAGTATAAAAGTTTCTCGGATTAGACAAAAGGGAATGAAGGGAAGGGAGGTGGGATGGGAGTAGAAAAGACAGCAGAATAAATTGGACATAACATTCCTGTGCTCATATATGAATTCATGACCAGAGGAATTTCACATCATGTTTAACTATAAGAATGGAATCAAAACTATAATGGATTGTACTCCATGTATGTATAATATGTCAAAATATATCCTATATAATGCATATATAAAAACAACAAATTTAAAAAAATTATCAGAAAGCCTTTTTTCCCCCTCATTTTGATGAGACTCTAAACAAAAGAAAACAAAAACACACAAAACTTCTAAAATGAATACATGTATGCTTTGGATCATTTAATTACTACCATAATTGGAGTCCATGGTTACATTATGGTCACCTTGGATGCAGTGTGGGAGTTGACAACTCATTTGTAAATAAATGATTTTTGTAAATAAATGATCATGGCAGTTACAAGACAGTCAAGAGTGGCGGGGCCCATGTATTCTAGAGGTTATATGCCCCAGCTTAAAAGTATTAAAATATGATTTCAAAAGGTATAACTGTGCAGTCCAAACAAAATACTGCACCACCAGCTTGCAACCCTGACCTAAAGTGACAGTTTTTAACTTTTAATGGGTTAGTAAATGCATTTGATTGTATGGGGTGAGATCAACATGTCCAAATGACAAAATGATTATTGTCCTATGCTGAGTTCATTGTATTTGTGTGGAATCATTTTACCAGTTATAATGACACTGATAATTAAAATAAGACACATTTTCCTAGGATGTGATTTTGTCTCTTAAGGTAGACAATAAACTGGGACTTTAATGTGAAATTGTGATAAGAACATTGCACAGAGGAGCAGCTCCTTTTAAATGTTTCTAGCTTATAACAAAGGAACAAATTTATGAAGTTAAATATTTATTTATGCCAACTAAAGGCCAAATAACATCCTGGGACACTACATAAAGGTAGTTTTCTACCGAGTCTGAATATGCTTTCTTCCAAATTTCAGACACAATGGAAATAATGACAGAAAACCTGATTTGCGGTCAAGTCATGCCAACATATTTTGAACAGATCACTTATTATAGTATTTACTGATATCTTTCCTCTGGCTCTGTGCTGGGGCCATAAATATCTTTTCAACAAGTATAAGAAACAAAAATTAACTTGAAATATTATTTTCCTGTTCACAAATCTTATAATAATTGGATTAGGTAATCATTTAATACAGACTTAAATATGCCATAATGATAACCTTATCTTCAAGCAAACAAGATAGTCGCCCAGGGATCAAGGGACAGTTCATTAAAATTGAATATGATTATTCTACAGACAAAAATAAAATAAGTAGGTAGTCTGAATATGCTAAAATAGTAAACAAATAAGTAACAATGCTTAACTCCACTGTGAACAACCTTCTTAAGTAAACAGCATTGCTCTCTTCAGTATTTTAAATTAAAGGTACAGAAACAAAGATAGAACATACAAGTATACAAAAATTTTCTTTCTACTATTAATCTTTCACACTAATGTTAATTAGAATTTTATCTGTTTTACCATTTTGCTTATATTTAATTGTATGCAGTCCTACACCACATGCCATTTTTATATGTATTTCCTAGTCGTTGATGGACCTTTATTTTATTTATTTATTTATATGTGGTGCTGAGAATTGAACCCAGTGCCTCACACATGCCAGGCAAGTGCTCTACCACTGAGCCACAGCTCCAGACCCAGCACATGCCATTTTGATCAATATTAGACCCACTTAACACAGTGGTTCCTTAAAATTATATCACCTAGTGATACAGCTGTCTTAGTTTACATTCTGTTATATTCACAGAATGATGAAATTGTCTAATGGTACACTTCTCAGAATATTTGTCCATCATGAAGCAACACATGATTATGTTTATTTTGGGGTTAGATTTTTATATATTACCTATGAGAAATAAAAATTGTCACACATAGTCTTATGTGCTTATAGATTTTGTTGATGTTATAATAAATAATTTTAAGTCCACTGGGAATCCAGAAATTTTTTTTAAACAGAAACACTATCATAGGATACTGAAAGATTTAAAATGAGGAACATACATATAGGTGATCTAATTTTTATTTTAAATTTACCTTCAGAAAGTATGTGAAGGTTAGGAGACAGACAGGCACAGTCTGAGGCAGCAGTTCAGATAGGAAGCTGTTGCAGTTTTCCTATTGAGAGGTAATGAGATGTTAACAGAAGATGTTGCTTTGGGATACAGAGGGTAGGCGGGGAATGTGACATGCCAGCTGGGTCCCTTGTGGTTCACCTCCTGCTATGTACAACAAGTTGAGGCATATTTTTGCAAGGGCACATGTCAAAGGCTAAGGAATAAGCTTTATTGGGGAACAAGATAACTTACAAACTGGGATAAGAAGTCAAGAAAGAAAAAGGTCTCTACATCTTAATACTGCTCCACAGAGCATTATGTTACAGACTAAGCTCTGCCAGATATGCATTTTGGGTTTATGTCCCAGTGGAAATATGCACCCCCCCAATTTCCATGACTCTCTCTCCTAATAGAAAATCTTGAGAAAACAAACTTGTCATTGGAGGAATAGACAAGGTACCTGGTACAACATTGCCTGAATTGGAAGTGCCACCAATTTAGGAATTGACTGGAAATGCCAACTCTTAAGAATCTGGAAGGCTTGGGGAAACACATGGTGCAGTTGACCCAAATGAAGGGAAGAAACCTCTTGATCCATGGGAAATGAAGCTTGGGTAGAGATCCTTCCTGTAGGAGAACAACCACTGGTTCCAGCTAATTCATTATTCAAATAAGGGTGAGTTTCCAGCATTACTGTTGGGCTGTTCTGTTCATTACACTACAATTCAGAAGTTATTACTTAGAAGCAATTAGCTAGACTTGGCTGTTAATTTGGGGTGTCAGTGAGATGGGGGAAGAGGAGTGGAGAATGACTTTGAAGTTTATACTTTGGCTAATTGAGTGTATGATGGCTTCATTCATTGAAATAAGCGATACAAGAGAATAGGCTTCATGGGAGGAGAGATGACATATTCACTTTTGGATATGCTGAGTTTGAGGTTTCTATGAGACTTTTCATTTGAAAGACATGGAGGGCTGAGGGTACCAATTTAAAAGTCAAAAATATTAGTTACAATTGAACTAGTTAGTTACAATTGGAAGGAGAATGACAATGACTTTGTTCTACATAGATGGGGAAGCCAAGGGAATTTTCACATTGAGAAGGCAATTTCAGGGAAGTAGATTAGCTGTTGAATGGGGTGGAGGTCAGGCATGGAAAGGGAGGGGAAAAAAAAACATAATCTAAAAAATAAAGAGTTTAGATTTTGGAATAAAATATTATTTTAGAAGCCAAAGAGCTGTCAACAAAATGAACCATTTAGACAATGTGAGAATTTTCAGGAAAGCAGTGAAAGCATATTTTGCCATTGTTTGAGAAATGGCTGAGTTAGAATAAAAATGACTTCTTTTCAGGAAGTTTGCAGATGAAGAGGAGAGAAAGAGGTAAGATGAGCTAGGAACCAAAGGGGAGGGAAATATTTTACTTATGTTTCTTATATTTATGAGACTCTGGGGTTCACATTATATCAGAAATATGGAAGAAAGTCAGGTCATGTTTGCCAGCCTCAATTTTTTTCCAAGGATAATTATTTTTAACACACCAAAAAAGTTTACTTCAATGATAAGATACATCTTCAAAATAGTTTCTCTATTTCAATACCCTTCTACTGATCTCCTTGACTTCATTTCAGTCTATCTAAATCAGCCCTCCCCTTAACTTCCCAAGACCATGCCAATCTATTCAAAGTAAAAATCCAGCCACCCTATTCAGATTTTCCATGATCTGGTTCTGGCCCAGATTCGAATATCCACTAAGCACATGTACATTGCACTCATCCTTGTGCAGTCTAGGGTGAGATGCTGAGAACTGAATGAGCATTTGTACCACAGCATGGTGTCACCCACCACCAGGAAGAGCCTTGCAAAACAGGTCTAGAGAGTTCCTCAGCATGGTGTTGACTGAGCTGAGACCCAAGGGAGTGTCAGGAGTTGCCTGCATCTTTTGTAAAATGCCTCCACTCTGCCCTGGCCTTTCACTTTCAGATTTCCATGTCTTTGTATGTGTTGTTCATCCAGTTGAAATCTCTGCCTTTATCCTCATCAGTCTGAAGAACTCTTATTTGTCTTCCAGACATTACACACCACCTTCCCTTGAAATCTTCTCTTTTTTTTTTTTTCAGAGTAGAAATTAGACGTTTATTAAAGGACAGCAGAAAAGACTTCTCCCGGAGGAAGAAGGGGACCCAAAAGGTGGAATCCGTTTGGCAGGCAAATGTGTTCCCCTTTTTATAGGTTTGGTGATGGAATGCCCGGGGAAGGGTTAGGACACAGGTCTGAAACCTTCTCTTACACCTAGGCTTCTAAGCTAAGTTCAATGCCCCAAATTTGTGGTCTCAGCAGAGGCTGCAATTCCTTCTCCATAGACCTTGTCACCGCATATATCTATGTGTGTGCTTTTCAAGGGCAGGATATGTCTTTAGTTCCTTCTAGTGTGGTGCCTGGAATATGGGAAATGTTCAGTAAATGGCCAAATGAATACAAGTTGCTTGACAAGTCTATTCTGGAACATTTTTAGATTTGGGGCAAGGGAGTGATGTGATGCTTGGAAAACTTATTTATCTCTCTGATTTTCTCTAGCTCTGTACTTGACTATGGATTATTAAGGTCTTTTACCACAATAATATCTTGTTACTATTAGATTCTGTGTCTGTGAGCACATATGATATTTGACTGCTGAAACACATCTTCTGTGGCAGAGTCTGATGAATTCATTCGTCATTCAACTAATATTTATTACATATTTACTTTATACAAGGACCTCTGCTTAGTGTAATTATCAACCAAGCAGATAAAGGACTTGTCCTCATGGAATTCATGATCTAAGGAAGGAAACAGTGAAGAAATAAACTTATGTGTAAATGTGATTTGGAATAAGAGCAAGGGAAGAAAAAAATAACATGATTCAGGAAGAGCGATGAACAGAAGAGACCTAATTAAGATTGTGGGGTCAGGAGCTGGGGTTGTGGTCCAGTGGTAGAGCACTTGCCTGGCATGTGTGAGGCACTGGGTTCAATTCTCAGCACTACATATAAATAAATGAACAAAATAAAGGTCCATTGACAATTAAAATACATTTAAAAAAAAAAAAAAGATTATGGGGTCAGAGTAGGCCTCTATGGGGAAATGGTTAAAACTAAGACCTAGTGGAGTGAGTATAGGAAATCATTTCTTGCTAAGGGAGGCATTGAAGGAGACCCTTTGACAGGAAAGTTGGTGCATTCAGAGCCTGGTGAAGGAGGGGCAAATTCCATAGGATGAAATTGAAGAGGTTGTCAGAGGGTGTTGTGATTTATGGGCCAGGCTAATGACTGAGAAAAGTTATTGAAGGGCTTTGAATAAGAAAATTATATAACCATTTTCTGTTTGAAGGATCACTTGCATATGGTGTAGAAAAATGGATGTGAAGAAGCAAGAGGGAATAAGAGAGCCTGATTAGATTTATTGGTTAGAAATTTGGTTTGGTTGCTTATAATAGAAAATCCCAGAGAAGAATGGAAGAAGCACATACAGTTAGGAGCTTGCTCTATTCTCCTGTAAGTGAAGCCAGGAAAGGCTATATGGGGGAATGCAAGGGCTCAGAGGCTTCCTTGTTTGTCTGAGCCAATCTCCTATGGGATGGTTATCCCATAAGATAATACATTTGACAATCCAAGCACCTTTCAGTCAGGAAGAAGGGCGAAGCATTAAGACAAAAATAAAGCAGCATATCATCACCTTAATACAACTGCCCCAGAATCCCGTCTAAGAAGTTTTAATCACATTTCACTGCCCAGAACTATGTGACAAGGCCTCCTCGATTTGCAAGAGAACCTGAGAAAAGTAGATTTTTCTTTTAAAACGAAGTCTATTACCAGCCTACCCTCAAAATCAGGCTTTGTAAGGAAGAAAAAGTGGATATTTGATGGGCAGCAAGTTGCCTGTGTCCCTGTCCAGCCCTTTTCATCTTTTGGAAGGGAGGGTAAGCATGGTTCACTCATATGAAAGATGTAGCTGTACTGTGCTAACAGTAGCATACTGTTGTTTCTAAGATTAATCATGGGCAGTGAAATGTACTTGAATAGTAAAGGAAGCCTAGCAAACATTGTAAATTGGCTCTCTCAAAACCCACCCAGTTTTCTTCTAACCTGCTTTCCTGAACTAGATTCCTTTGCAGCTAGGAGAATGGCTTATCTTTTTGGTTAACGCCTATCATAGAGTCACCCAAATTTTGGATGCAGAAGTGAGCGATGTGTAGGGCATATCTATATTTATAGGGATCCATAAGGGCTTATTGGCTTTTCTAGCAAGCAATTGGCAGAGACATCTGGTCTTCCCACTACTGTCAGAGTTCTGTCCTCAGTCTTAAACTTCATAGGTACCAAACAGTCCAGGGTGTGGTTTGGCATTTTTCCTGTGTTTTGCCCCAGCTCTGTTATTCATGGTTATGAAGTCTCCAAAGATAGTCTTTTAGCTCTATTATAGATTATTTGAATTAACCAGTTTTCTCCAAAACTTCAATGTTTCAAATAGACTGGATTCAGTTGTCTTACAGTTAAGGATCCTGATAAATATAGGAAGCACTAGCATATGGAAAAGTATATAAGCAGTTTCTTGTATTGTGAACATAAAACAATTATATGATGTAATGAATACATGTCATTTTATTAAAGACTGCATGCCAACTACATATTTAACTCCCTTATTTTTTTTCTTTTTTTTTAAATTTTGTTCTAATTAGTTATAGATGACAGTAGAATGCATTTTGATACATCATACATAAATGGAGTACAACTTCTCACTCATCTGATTGTACACAGTATAGAATCACACTCTTCATGTAATCATATATACACATAGGGTAGTGATGTCCGATTAATTCTACTATCCTTCCTACACTCATATTCCCTCCCCTCCTTTCACTCCCCTCTGTCTAACCCCAAGTACAATATATTCTTCCCTAGCCCCACCCACTTATTGTGAATTAGCATCTGCATATAAGAGAAAACATTCAGCCTTTGGATTTGGGGGACTGGCTTATTTGGCTTAGCATGATATTCTCCAGCTCTATCCATTAACCTGCAACTACCATAATTTCATTCTTCTTTAAGACTGAGTAATAGTCCACTGTGTTTATATACCACATTTTCTTAATTCATTCATCTGTTAAAGGGCACCTAGATTGGTTCCATAGTTTAGCTATTGTGATTTGAGTTGCTATAAATATTGAAGTGCTTTATCACTGTAGTATGCTGATTTTAAGTCCTTTGGTATAAACCTAGGAGTGGGATAACTGGGTCAAATGGTGGTTCCATTTGAGGTTTTCTAAGGAATCTCCATACTGTTTTCCAGAGTGGTTGCACCAATTTGCAGTCCTTCCAGCAATGTATGAGTGTACCTTTTTTCCCACATCCTCGTCAACATTTATTGTTGCTTGTATTCTTGATAATTGCCATTCTGACAGGAATGAGATGGAATCTCAATGTAGTTTTGATTTGCATTTCTCTAATTGCTAGATATATTGAACATTTTTTCATATATTTGTTGATCGATTCTTTTTCTTCTTCTGAGAAGTGTCTGTTCAGTTCCTTAGCCCATTTATTAATTGGGTTATTTGTTTTGGGGTGTTAAGTTTTTTGAGTTCTTTATATATCCTGTAGATTAGTACTCTATTAGAGGTGCATGTGGTAAAGATTTTCTCCCATTATGTAGACTCTCTGTTCACATTATTGATTGTTTCCTTAACTCTCTTCTTGTTGTCTCAAAGATATCTCAAACTCAACATGTCCACATGAGGAACTCTTGATCTTTGCCATTCAACATTGCTTTTGTCTTTGGACTATATAATTCAGAAATTTGGCAGGTATTGTAGACATTACAGTGACATTGTGTCACTGTAGTATGCTGATTTTAAGTTCTTTGGTATACAGGACTCACACATTTGTTCCATAATCAAGTTCTATTTTGCTTCTAAATATCTCCGGATTCCATATACTCATTTTTTTTTTGGTTTGCTCATATATTTTAATTTTATTGGTTCTTTTTAGTTATACATGACAGTAGAATTCATTTTGATATAATTTTACAAGCATGAACTGTATCTTATTTTAATTAGGACCCCATTCTCATGGATATACATAATGGTGGGGATTCACTATGTTGTATTCATATGTGTACCTATGAAAATTATTTCGGACTCATTCCACTGTCTTTTATTTTCCTATCCCCCCTCCCTTCCTTCATCCCCCCTTTGTCTAATCTACTGAATATTTATACTTCCCCTCTTATTATGGGTTAGCTTCCACATATCAACAAAAACATTTCACCTTTTGGGGATTGGCTTATTTCACTTAGCATGATAGTCTCCAGTTTCACCCATTTACTTGCAAATGTCATAAAGTCATTCTTCTTTAAGACTGAGTAATAGTCCACTGTGTTTATATACCACATTTTCTTAATTCATTCATCTGTTAAAGGGCACCTAGATTGGTTCCATAGTTTAGCTATTGTGATTTGAGTTGCTATAAATATTGAAGTGCTTTATCACTGTAGTATGCTGATTTTAAGTCCTTTGGTATAAACCTAGGAGTGGGATAACTGGGTCAAATGGTGGTTCCATTTGAGGTTTTCTAAGGAATCTCCATACTGTTTTCCAGAGTGGTTGCACCAATTTGCAGTCCTTCCAGCAATGTATGAGTGTACCTTTTTTCCCACATCCTCGTCAACATTTATTGTTGCTTGTATTCTTGATAATTGCCATTCTGACAGGAATGAGATGGAATCTCAATGTAGTTTTGATTTGCATTTCTCTAATTGCTAGATATATTGAACATTTTTTCATATATTTGTTGATCGATTCTTTTTCTTCTTCTGAGAAGTGTCTGTTCAGTTCCTTAGCCCATTTATTAATTGGGTTATTTGTTTTGGGGTGTTAAGTTTTTTGAGTTCTTTATATATCCTGTAGATTAGTACTCTATTAGAGNCTTTATTTTATATATATATATATATATATATATATATATATATATATATATCATATTATACATTTTTATCATCACCATTTTCATCCAAGCTACCACAATCTCTCTCCTGAACTCTATATTAGTTTCTTATCTGATCTAATTGTATCTTGTCTGGACTTCCTGTAATTTAGTTTTTACAATTTGTACAAATTTTCAACATGAAATATGATCCTATTCACAAATGGTTAAAATTCTCAATGATTTCACATTGTTCTTGGGATAATTGATACCTGTTCTTACCCAGAGAGGTGGTATTGCTCACTGACTCAATCAAGAATCCCCGCACAGTGTGGCTTTTGCCCTCCCTTCTGAACATCTGTCTCCCTGTTCCTTGTTCTTCATGTGTCCACTTACTTGCCACATTTTCAGGCCTTGTACATGCTACCTTCTCTTCTGGAGCAACCTACTTACCTTCTCTCCCTGGAGAACTTGGTTACATCCTTCAGAACTCAGTTTAGGCACAACTTCCCATTTACCTAGGATTAATTACTTAACTAGAAAGTCATCTTTTATAGCATTTATCACAAGTGACAATTTTTAACTTATTTGCTATTATTAGGTTAATACCTAGCTAAACCAACTAGACTAAAAGTTCTATGTAAGAAGGAAGAATGATTGATTTGCTTCTCTCTCTAATAAATATTGTTTTATTAACTTTCTTAGATTACTGATATTGAACACCTGCAAGTCCTTTGGAATAGCGAGTGAAAGAATGAACAAACCAGCTAGTCGCATATGTGATTGATAATCTTTGTATCAAACTTGCAAAGTAAGCATGACCTACATATTGGTCCCACTAAAAATGCATGGTATAGGTGGGACTTAAGTCCAAGTGTGTCACTGAATCCAAAACCTGAATTCCTCCCATTTCACCATGCTGACTTCCTTTCTTAAATGAGACGGTATATGTTGGAACCCTTTGTAAAATATATCACTCAATGGTGGGTATTTGCATCATTTTCATCTAGGCTGGGAGAATGAATAAGGGACAGTCCTGAACAAAGGGCCCACTATCAACATGAAGTACCAAATAATGCAGAGAAACTTCCAGCATCCCTTGTCAGCCCGGCACCACACTGTCAAGCATCCTTGCATTTTGCTGGTAGCCTCTGGAATGGAGTATTTTACTAGGTGTCCTGTGAAAGCAGCCATTCAAAACACAATTCATCTTGATTATTAATGCCTCTTGAGTATTTCTATAATAAATATAGTGTTCTGATCCAAAACAGATAAAAACCAAGACTTGATTCAGCTCTTCCCATCTCAGAAACCCATAAGTCATCAAGGATGACTTATGTTAGCAACGACAAACAAAGGGGTAGGAACATGAGTGCAGATGCAACCAACTTATCATTTTCTTATTTGTGAGCTCTTTGCCCTTCCCACATTTCTGATGAACTCCAGCCAATTACTTTGATTTGTAACTGGGAGTTGGCAGCCTCCAAATAAACATATAACCTACTCCTTCCACTCAGCAGAGTAGCTGGAGGGAAAATGTGGAGTTCCTTTGGGTCTCAAGAGGACTCTAGTCCTGAGGGCAGTAACAAAAGCAGACTGGGATTTGAGGGCTGCTGCCAAGGCCAGGAGGAACTGGGACTCTGAGGACTATAAACGTCATGGCTTATTGAAGACCAGTTCCTTCAGTCCCTCATCTCAAATGAGGACAGAAAAGAAACAAAATCAGAACAGTTTTTCTGAGATACACAACATGACCAAAACAACTTGTAAGTGGTGACAATTAGTAAGATGAATGTCTGGAATGCACTTTTTAAAAAACAAAATAACATTTATTATTTTGCCATTAAGAATTTTAAAGAAAGGATAACAGAAGAAGTAGAAAGACACCAATAAAAATCAGCCCGTTATGATGGATCAGACATATTTATTTCCTGTATTTTATGTGACTGTCTTCACATAACTGTTCACAATCTAAATACACAATTTCATATTTTTATATGATATAATCTCATCATTTTATCATGTCACTAAAGATTCTTCATAAATATAATTTGAAGAGTATAGTATTTCATTATAAAGGTATATGTATTCTACTTAACCAGAATCCTAATTTAAGATGCTTTCCTTTTATTAAATAATGCCATAATAAACATTTTTTGCTAAGTCTTTGCCTGTATATGTCATTATTTTCTTAAGCCAGATTATGGAAGAGGGATTTTTGCATCAAAGTATATGAAGAATAAGGTTTTCAATACAAATTTCCAAATTTCTTTTCATTGACAGCGTAAGTTTATTTTTTACCATATGTTCATTAGTTCTAAATATCAATTTTTTAATATTCCACTTAGTAACAGTTTCAATTAGTTTTCTTTGATTACAAGTGGCCTCAGTAAGAATATTTATATCTGATGTTTATATTTCTCTTTTGTCAAATATGTTTATACACCATTGGGCCATCCTTGTATTGGGCACTGCTCATTTTCTTGAAGATTCATGTGAGCCCTTTATATACTTATCTTCATATTTTTAATTTATTAATATTTATTGAGATGAATACAATTTTGAGAGCAAAGCAGGAAACTCTTTTACAAAGCAGCATAGTTCTTTTGATGCCTTTCTGAGCCCCTTTCAATACCATCTTTCTTTTGGTGGATTTCTAATCATACCCCAAATACTCAAGCCCAGCCATTTTCTGTATATTCTTAGCAAGTGTATAGTTTCATGAAGCTTAGATCTGTGTTTCCTGAAATCAGTAGAGTTTGGAGATATATTTGGCTCTACTTTGTGTAAATTGTCACTAACATTTTAGAAGATAGCCAAAAAGATCAAAGAGATTGAGAAGACTAATTAAGCAAGCCAAAAATTTTTATCTATAACCAGTGGTATTTACGTAACCAGGGAGCTAACAAAATAGGCTTCTCTTTCTTTTTCTTCTTCTTTTTCCAGGGGGAGAGAGGAATGCCAAAGACTCTTAGGGTCTGAAAAGATTTACAATAGCTGCCTTCAAGTAAAAATCTCATTTGATTTCCTATTTAGGTGGTGGCCAATTATGAATGTCAAAAAACGCAAACAGATCAGCAGGTAAGCAAATTAAGATGAGAAAAAGAAGAATGTCTTTTATGTTGCTTTGTATTGCCAGGATGATGGGTTCCTAGACAAAATAAATTATCTAGGCACCGAACAATAAAAAATACTCCAATGGTGCAGAAAGCAATAAAAATCAAATATTAAAACTGACCTGGAAGGTGGGAATTGTGTGTGTTTTATTTCCATTCTTATGCTTTTTTTCCCCCAAGTAAATGTGTACTACTTACAATCACATAAAACAATAAAATTATCAAAAAGAAGCCCGGATTATTGTCAAATTGAACAAATTTAACACAATTAAAGTAAGGAGAAAATAAAACCATGAGAGCTATAACAAATATGTGTAATTGTATATGAAGGGAAATTTGGAAGCAGCATCACTTCTAACACCAAAGAGATATGCATTAAATGATGAGATAAACTTACAATTTCCAGAAGGGAGAGCTAAGAGTATGCAATTTGAGTAAGACAAACCTAGACCCAGAACTCCACTTGTTAGCTGAGCAGTCTTAGAGAAACCCCTAAATCTCTGGACCTCAGCCTCCTCATATGCAAAACAGGCTAACATGTACTTGGAGGATGACTGTGAATTAGTGATGAGGATTGCAACACATTTGGCATAAGCTGGTACAAAGCCGGTACTTAGTAAATGAATAAATATCATTTTTAGTACTATCATTGTGACACAATTTGTACTGACACAATGAATCTGGAAAATACCCACTGACTTTCTGGAGGGAAATTCAAGATATGTACCAAGCATCTAGCACAGAGAATAAGATGGCTTTGTGTAAATATTATTTCAAGTCACTCCTCCTTAGTCAGTGCTTACTGTGAACCAGGCATTGGCCTAAGTGCTTTATATGTATCATCTCATTTCAATCCTCAGATCAGCATTTGAAATAATTTCTGGGCCCACTTCATCAGTGTCAGATAAAGACTCTGACATTCAGAGAATTTAAATAACTTACACAAGAGTAAGTTGTGGAATGGGATTCAACCAATATACATTTGACTTCATAGCTGTGCTCAGAACCACTGAGGTGTTCAATACATGATACCCGAATGGATTAATAAATACTGAATAGAATTGAGAATACCCCAGAAGCCAGTGGTGCAACCAACCAAGAGAAACCTGGATCTTATCCCTGGTGAATTTGAAATTCTAGCTGGGAAACAGGAGGACTTGGGGACCTGTGTGCATTTTAATTCATTATTCCAATAAATGTTTCTGTCTGTGTATGAGAAAAGGACACATTGAGTCAAACACCTCTATGCAGGGTAATCAGATGACAGGATTTAGCTATTGAAGCCGACTTCTGACAAGAGATGAAATATGTATCACAAAAGCTAGAAGAGTGTGTTTGGAAGGAGACCCAGTAACCTGTCCAAGAGTGGTTTTAAACTGAGATGTGGGCAAGAGAAAATAAAATAAATAAACCCACCAAGCTACATTCAACAGAAGACAGCAGATACAACAAATAAAGGTGACACATTGAGGGTACACCTAACAATTCTCCAGAAAAAACAGGCAGTAGACCAGCCACAGAATCACAGTACTGAGCATGTTTATATGCTCCAGGGGAAGTGGTGACATGTGTCAGGAAAGACAGACAGTATATAAAACTACACCTGGAATGAAGGGAGCTGAGAGCTTGGCTTAGCAAGGGAACTGCTGATTTGAGCTTATACCCAGGATTCAGTAGAGCTCCAAGAGGCATGATGTACACAGGGCATTATGCGGAGGATCTGGGGAGACTGACAAGGTCCAGGCTAAAATAGCTAGTATCCTAGTCTATGATGTTTGAGTTTTATATTGAAAAAGAAGAGGACCTACTTTCAAATTTTAATAAAGGCAATATGACCGATTTTGAGTATTCTTATGGTAATGGGATAGAAAGATGTTATGACAGTTGGCCATAGTAGTGGTTAGGAAGCATGAAGTAATGAAGACAAGGAAAGCATAATGACTTAAATGCAAGTCCATGCAGGAGAACTGAAGAAAACAGGCAGACTCATGAGCTGTTGAGGAAATAGAAGCCATAGACCTGGCTTGTGTGGGATGTAAGAGGATGAGGCATTGCAAATGATTCATCAAACATGAAACATCTGCACTTGTTCTTCTTTCTTCATGCCTCAGTTAAAAAGTCATTTCTTCAGAGAGGTAGATCCTAACCACCTTATGAAACATAAATCCCTTCCTCAATTTTTGTCATATCACCCTGTTGATGTTTTTCATAATAGCAAACTTAACTGGGAATTATTTACCTGTTTGTTTATTAGCTCTTGCCTGTCTCTCATAAGTCACAAATTCAATGAGGAAAAAGACTGGTTATCCTATACCTCACTACAGGGCCAGGTATGTACCAGGGATTTGTATTCATATTCCTATCCTGGGCAAAGGAGAGATGGCAGCGCCAATGATTGAGTTATTAAAATACAAGGAAATAACAGATTTTCATGGATATGAGGAGATAAATGAGGAATTCTTTGGAAGTGAACCATTTTAGGTGATTGTAGAAATTATAAATGAGAATATATAGTGGCCAATTGATTTCAGCATATACAAAACTC
>NW_026000068.1:24032210-24096457 GCF_001458135.2 Marmota marmota marmota
CATAGACATGGGAAAGACTCTCAGCCTTGATTCACAGGTGGGTCACTTGGGTACAGGAGTGAGATCTGAAAACAAACATGGACAGCATAAACCTCATTATCGGTGTTCCTGATAGATGGTCATGGGTAGAAATCCTATCAGTGGGTAGAGCTTTGGGAAGATTACTGGGACATCCAATTTGTGCCAAAAGAGAAGTGGCTCAAGATAAGAACATAGTGAATGTGTGGAAAGTTGTAAATGACTTGACCAGTTAGTTGAGGATCTGAAAGGAGAAAGACAAGAATATCAGGAACAAGAAGTTCTACAGAACAGGGGTTTGAATAGTGAGCACTGAGTGATCATAATACACCAAGGTTATAGTGCAACTCACCCTGACACAATCCTTTTTGCTACCTTTCATGTCCCTGTATGTTGAATTTGGGAATGCACCCTAATAAATCTCCAGCATGGAGACTGCTCTCTAGGGAAACTATCCCACAAAAATTACCTAAAATATTGAAATCCTATTTCTGTTCTCTGCTGTAATGCCCAGTAGCTACTTCTGCCAGACACATATAAATAAGGTTCTCAATAAATACTTGTTGAATAAATGATTGAACTTAAAGGAGGCTGATTTGACAGGGCCTACGGCAGAACAATTTCAGAGTTCTGTACCCAAATGTAAATTCTTGCATTCTTGGCTCTAATGCAGGTTCAGTAGCCTGAGGAGAACATCAAATAAGAGTAAGAGAATCATCCTTGCTATATTTTGACACACACACACACGCACACACACACCAACTGACATGCCAAAACACACATCCGCACAGTAACATCACTTATTAATAATTTGTATCTGGGCACATGTGGTGCACACCTGTGATTCCAGTGTCAAGAGACTGAGGCAGAAGAGTTGCAAACTTGAGGCCAGCCTCAGCTAAGTTTAGCAAGGTCCTAAGCACCTTAGTGAGACCCTGTCTCAAAAAATAAAAAGCACTGGGGATGTAGATAAATGGTTAAGAGACCCTGAGTTCAATCCCATGGACCAAAAAATAATAATAATTTGTAAAGTCATCAGTAACATAACAGTATTGTTATAAAAGATGGCTATGGAACTTCTGTTTCAGTAAATTGCCTTATAGAAAAATATCATTTCATAGATAACTAAATTTTTGAAGAGAAAAAGAAATTATTTTGTGGTCACTCAATGTTCCTGCCTTCAAATTTTCTGTTGGACACTCAAATGCAATGTATTAGTACAGTAAGAAATGTCTTACATCTTGTAAAAACATTATATTTTCAAATTTTCAAAATAACAGAAGTATAAATTTTGCTTGTGTGTAGTGTTAGTTGCAAGATCATTCACTAAAGACAAAACTGGAAGGGAGCATGAAAAATGTCCTTGGTATTTTAAATGTCATGCATAAAAGCATCCTTCCTCAAATGGGAGGCATTAGCCATCTGCTTTTGGTCAAGCTCTCCCCATAACTTGCCCTCATACTCCACTTGTCTGAAAAGAGGAAGAACTGGAAGTTCTCTTGCACAACAATATATGGGATAATATGAAGTCTAATTTTAATAAAAATCATTTTCTACCTAGAGGGGCCAAAAGGATTGGTTGAAGGTGAGGTTCTTATATAATCTAATAGAGCTGTAATTACCCAATCTGGGTGTAGGAAGTGATAGTTATTTCCAGTGTCCCACATCTGGTGGCAGAAGTGGTGATATCCTATCATCCTGTTCTAACTGTGTAACATCTGGGACATTGAGGAAAATACATTTCAATAGTTAATTCTAAATGAAAGGTAGTAATTCATATATCCCGGGGTTTTTCAATGATATTTTGGTCTGAATTTAGTTTTTGGTCTGGTCATCTCTATTACTGGTCTATTTTTGTTTACTTTTTTTTTAAAGACTATCATTATGATTACTATCTTATAAAAGTAATACTTTTATAAGATTGCATTAAAAAAAGTGCTTGGAGTATGATTATGGTTTTACCCTTCCCTTCCTAATTCCATCATATTTTATCATTATAAATAGGTAATATGGGAAGGCCTATAAATATTTTATATGCATTCATTTTAGGGTACATGTGATCATGAAATCATCCCAATTTTCATGCCTTTTCAATCTTTTGCTTTGGTTTGAATCTGGGTTCAACTTTGTTTTGCAGATTTTCATTTCTGATCTTTTGATAATTCTCCCTGAGTTACTTTTGTAACCATGTGAACTGCACACATGTCTCTGTCTCTCAGGTAATGATTTTGTACTGAATCTTCTCTTCATTCCTCTCCAAGTTCCCACCACTCAACATTGTGGGTTTGCAGTTGTATTACTACTTTTACTTTGTCAAGTATAAGATCGTTTACATTTTAGCCTGCAATCATAGTAACAGTTTACTAGTCCTTTTTTGCTATGATTTCCTAAGAACTCTTCACTTTGATTTTCATGATTAGCTTGACATCTTTATTGATTGTAGCTCAAATGTTTCAGAGTACAATTTTTTCTATCTTTATTCATGAATAACTTGGCTTGACACAAAATCTTGCATCAAGATTGTATTCTATTTTCCTGGGTATCTAAAATTATTGCTTTAATATCTCCAAAATTTAAGGCCACATTGATTTTCTTGTCCTGAATATCATCTGTTCTTTTTTTATATAAAAATAGCACTTTTTGTTTTTCTTAAAGTTCATTGCTTCAGTAGGCCATTCCTTGATTTTATCTATACTTCTTATTTATTTTTATTATTTTTTTTAGGTTGTGTTTCTGAAACAACCTGATGTGAGGGCATATCAGTCTCCTGGAGGTCAGAAGACTTAGGCACTAGAACTTGACGTGAATGGATAGATTTGGATAAGTCATGGAAACTCCCTGAGATTTAATTTTCAAATAGTAATATATTAGTAAAGATTATGTTATCTCTAAGGAACCTTCTAGCTCCCAAAGCTCATGATACCCATTCGGATGCATGGCTTTATGCAATATTTATTAAGCCACTGCAATCCTTGCTACACTGAGAGTATTATAAGAATTTTAAGTTCATTATAATGAAGAAAAGAGAATAGATATGCAGATCTCTTCAGCTCTTCCTCCTGGCTATTTATCCAATGGGTTATATTTAACATAAATAAATGTTCATATGGGGGACATTATAGAGTTATGAAGAGAATTACTAAGATGAAGGGTAGAAAAGGCCTCTGGCTTTATTCCTAGGGTCAATGTCCACCCTTTCTTTAGAGACATTACAGAGAGTGTGAAAGGTGCTGGTCTGAGTCATGAAGTATGGGTTCTGGTCTTATTCATGTACTGACTCACTGGTAGGAGTTGGAGCTGTAGTACCAGATAAACCCAGGTTTGACCCCTGACCTCCTCTTTTCTTAATTGTATGGTGTTGGGAAAATTGAAATTCCTCTCTGAGCCTCCTTTTCCTCATGTTCTGATAGTTATTCCAACTTCCTAGTGATAGTGTAAGTACTAAATGAAGCACATTTATTTAAGTGGATGTTTAGTTCTCTACTTTCAGCTTTCTCTCTGATCTCTCTTCCCATTTTAACATTCTATGAGTCTAATTAAAATTGGGATAATATAGTATATAATTCATTTTCTCCCTATTTCTCTGTAATATTTTTGTAAAGCACTTGCCATTATAGCTTGGGCGTAATATTTTTCTATTACTTGGAAATCTCATTTTTAATGAAATATTTGCTGAAGATCCATTTATAGTCCCTAATTAGGCATGACAGATGGGTGTCCCTGAGACCACCATTTAGTAATTGCAAAACAGATACCATAAAAATACATAAAAAGGAAGAAAACCGCCTGATAGCAGCTGATCTTTCTCATTCCCCTACCTAGCAATTTCATTAGATTTGAGGAATTCTCTGAGGTCAAAAAGAAATTAGATGTGTGAATAAGAAACTTGACATTTTATTTCTAAACAATCCATTCTCAGAATCTGAATTTGACATGAAATCTTGCCTAATTAAAGAAAATAACAAGTTAAATATAGTATGTTGGAAACAATAAACAGGTGTTGGTGAATGTTCCATAGTCTGGTTCTATTGGAAATGCAAAAGAGAAATAAAATATATGTTTAACTGCTTTAACTATTTTAATTTTGTTTCCTACAGCCATATATCATCTGGCTAAGTGATTGATGATATCATTTAAATTCACTTCTCAAAAAAAATTATCCCATTAGGTTGCCAATAAAATTGTCATATTTTCCATTTACAAAAAGAAAAGGTAGGAGATGGATAGATTAGGAGCCTCCTATCCCCGTTAGGGAATCTTACAGTAAAGTCTTCTTAAAGTAATGAGCAGTGTGCTGGAATCAACATTGGATCAGCTCTATTTACTAGACATATGACCTCAGGCACATTGCTCATCCGCCTCTGGCCTCATTCTCTTCATCTGTAAAGTGGGGACAGAAAATAGCAAGAACAACTAAAACTGCTAAGGGTTGTTTTAAAGACCATATTAAGACTGTAAGCTTTAAAGGGTTTTGTAAAACAAAGTGACATCATTAATAATGGCTGATGATTAAAATAAAATCCTGGCATCCTCCTTTGTTTTTTACTTCATTTCCTGACAACTGCCAAACTAGAATATTTTTATATCTTCTCTTTCTCTCAGTTTGTAGGGAGAAGTATAAATTTAGAGAAACTGTCGTGATTTTAGCTTCAAATGTAAATCTTTAATTAATATCCATCTATTCAAATCAGCACATCTTCATTGAGCCTGTCATGTGTGCAAGATGCTGCGTTAGGCCCCGGAAGGGGAAGAAACAGACTGGCATATTAATTTATGGGACATTATGACGTAGAATTACATGAAGCAAAATGTTTGATATAAATATATAGATACGGACATAGATGGTGCTGAACCCTGGGTCATCCTTGTATAAGGACTTCTTTCATATCCTTCTCTTTTCCCCTAACCCCCTGTACTGGGTATGTTTGGCTTCTACAGATCCACCTCCCTGCTTTACCATCTTGTTCTCTGTCCTGGAGGCTAACATGTCTGCCTTCAGCAGATCCCCGTGCCTGAGTTGAGTTTAGTCAATGAGGAGCCAGGAGAAGAAACGTGATTAAATGAGGGGTATTTCCAAGTCCCCACCTGTACACTGACTGTGTCCCCTGCTGAAGGTTATGGCTTCTTCTCTGCTCTATTCTACAGATGGATTCTTCCTTCCATTCTTGCTAAGCTAGGGATATTAATGGTATTTGGGTGCCATGCTACCCTTTATGGTTTACACCCTGTGAATCTTTGCAGAAGTCTCTTTTGGACAACTCCTCAAATTACTTTATCTGAAGATCCTTCTATTCTCTGTCGAAACTCTGATCAGACCAGGCATGGTGGTGCATGCCTGTAATCCCAGTGGCTGGGAAGGCTGAGGTAGGAGGATCATCATCAGTTCAAAGCAGCCTCAGCAAAAGTGAGGCTCTAAGCAACTCAGTGAGACCCTGTCTCCAAATAAAATATAAAAGAACACTGGGGGCATGGCTCAGTGGTTCTGTGCCCCTGAGTTCGCTCCCTGGTACCAAAAAAAAAAAAATTCCTCTGATCAGTACACTGACAACTTCCTACTTGCTTCCCAACTCTACCTCTCATTCATCCACTTCCAATTCTAGGTCCTTGCAGGAAAGGCAGTGTTTCTCTTCTATCCTCTTTGAATTTCTTACTAGCCCTAAGAATTAAGCTAACAAAAGAAAAGCAAACCAAATTTCAATTTTTTTACATGTCCATGAGAGTCTTCACAAGAAAAATGAGCCCCAAGGAAGCAAAGTTGAAAGCTGCTATAGTGAGTTAGACAAAAGCAGAAAATGCGGAAAACACAACAGGGCAAAGGGACTCAAGCTCGAGAATTAATGTGAAGAAATAACTAGGAAGATGGGGTTCATCTGCCAAGCGTGGTGTGTACAGACTTCTCTTGGCCTCTATTTTCCACCCTTGGTTATGAGAATGTTTCTTTCTTAGAGATGGCATCTTTCTCATGGGAGTTTCATCTTTTTCTTTTGAGAAGAAAAAGGAAGTTCAGAGTGTCCTTCTGTATCTGTTGATTACCAAGTGTTTTTAACTTAAAATAGTCCATATGCCAGAGTGGAATATTCGAGGTGGCATGTTCTGAACTCCTTCATTCTGTATGGTTTCGTGCAGACTTAGGAACTTGCGAGCCTTGGGAATGCATTTAGGGCCTCTCAGGAGTCTATGGATACCATTTTATAAAGTATTGTTTTACCCAGTTTTCCATTCACACTCCCCAACAAAAGAGCCCCACGGGTTCTTTTTCTATTTAAAGAAATCTGACCTTATTTGAAAGAACTCAAAACAATAATTATATGTTTTTGTTGTTTTAGTTTTATAACATTACATTTTTTTTAAATCCCAGTAGTCTATAAGACCTTAAATTTTAGGACTAAGGGGAAAAAAACGTTAAATAAGTGCTTTCATTTTATAAATGAATGAATTCAGATAAAAATAAATGATTTACTCAGTGATGTACAGTTCTTTTTATTGAAGCTGTGTAATATTTATTACTTTTGAGAATATATGTATTTGAATTCCTTTCCTTAGAGCAGTGGAAATGTAGTTTTTACCTGCTCTTTTTTGTGAACATGTGTTAATTGTAAGATTGGTGGGTGTCACTGTCATTTCTATATATTCACTGATCATGTCCACTCTCCATTCTCCCCTCTCTCCTACAATCTGCTTCCTAAGTCCCACTTAGGAAATGATCCACTGTCATTTTTTTCTCCCCACACCATAACCAGCTCAAACTATCTTATGTAAAAATAAGAAAATGATATGCGCCTGAATAGGAAGAATTTTCTAAGAATCTCTTCCTAAAAGCAAGAGAGAGATTTTAGATTTACAAAATAGTAGGCCTAAAAGATACTTTCAGAGTTTATAGACAGGTAATCTGATCCTCAGGAAAGATCACTACCTGTACATTGTGTTCCCATATTTCCTGGAGTATCACCTCGCATGTTCTCCAGCATTTTCCAAATCTCTAAGGGAACTCTAAGTAATTTCAAAACCAAAGTGTCTACACACATCTATCATTTGTCTTGATGGTTAAGATTTTCAGACTCAAGGAGGTACAACAGTAAGATACAGATGAAAAATGCAAAATATGCCATCTGATGGACAGTGTCAGAAAACCGACCTGTAAACTGAAGTGTGAATTAGTTAGCAGTTCCCTTTCTATCAGCTCAATAATGACTGATGAGGCTTTCTGAAGTAGGACATCCTTGACTGATGAGCCCACAAAGTCAAGTTACCTATGGTAACGCACTGTTCATTAGTGGGCATTCTGCTGCTGATGTTTGCATGGGACGCCATCACCAGCGCAAGACGCTAGAGATGAAGTTTTCAATCTCCATCTGAGGAAGGAGCAACTGCCATTCAATCCACAAGAGCACTTTCTCAGCATTGAAAGATGCTATTAACTCTGGGCAGGCATCATTTTTCATCTTAAAGGGGATATTAAATAAGCACAGTAAATTCATACAGGTGAACCCACGTGTACTACCCATAAAATGGCACATTTTTCAGGTTGAATTCTTTTATTAATGCTTTTTCTTTGAGTAAATTGCCAATAACTTTGCCCAACTGTTGATATCTATATGGAAGAAAACCACGAATTTCAGGTTCATGGCCCCCGCTTTGCAATAATTGATTCTAATTTTCTTTTCATGACATTCATGACACACTGGAATTGGGGTAAAGATCCTTGAGTTTTGTCCTTAGTTGTTCCTTTCAGCTATTGCTCATTTTTGGTATCTGGTTATTTACCCTTTGCTTACCTCGAGAACTGAAAGACCTTTTTGCCCAGTCAGGTTAGAACTTCTCCATTAGAACATGAGACAGTAGGAAGAAAAATGTCTTCATATCAGAGATTGTCTTCAGAAAATTCATAGATTACAAAGATGAGTATATTGGATGATCCTCAAGGTTGCTTTCAATTCTCTAGGGCGACAGCCTGTGTTGTAAATTGATTATAGCTGAATATATTCACAGGAGCTTGCTTCAGGGTAACCGAGACCTCTGAGGCCTGTCAAACATTTTAGTCCCCTTCCCCCACTCTACTCTCCATCCTGAATGACAGTGGACTGTAGGCAAAGGAGGGTCCTCCTAGGGTTGCAGAGGATTTCCTGGGCCTGTGCAATTGCTTGAGAATCCTCAATTGGCTGCAAAGCAAGAGAGTGCAGAAGTGCAACCCATGGAGACGGACAGAAAGCTTCACTTTGTTTAGTGCAGGGTGAGATCCTTGGATTCATAATTTTAGGTCTGAATCCTGACACAACCTTGGTCCAGTGGATTAACCTCTCTGAGAATCAATGCTGTCATTTATCAAAATGAATACAGGTATTTACCCAGTGGGGCATATGAAAGGGTTAAAAGAAGAAATACACGAGGCTTTCACTGAAGCTCAGCTTCAGTCCTGGGGTTTATCCAAAACCTGGATCTTGCTTCCAGATTGGCCTTGATCTTTGGAAGGCACAGTCACAGTTTAAGTGCTCCATCATCGTTTCTGGCATCTCCACCTTGAGAATGATCAATGATTGTGTGCTCTCCTCAGTTACATAAGATCGATGCAACACACGAGACAGGTAATAACAGCAAGGGGTTCCATTCAGATTCATAATTAGTTTCTATATATTCATCTCCCAGTGTGGGTAAGGTATTCCTGACCCTGCTTTATCTTTCTACCTAGTCCTTAACAGTACCCGATCTAATAATATAATAACATTAATGTATTTTCTGTTCATTTCTATGTTCCTAACTTCACTTAAACTATATGCCATGGCAGGCATTTCATCTGTCTTGTGTATTCTAGTATTCCAAACCTAGAAACAGTATCAGTCACTTCATTGGTGCTCAACAAATTATTGTTGGAAGAATGAATAAATGAATAAAAGAACCAGCAGCAGATCCTGATCTCTGTTCCCACACTCAGGTCTGTAAGAGCCATCACTTTTCTTCCCCCAACAACTAAACTAAGCTGCTCTTTAGCAGACTGCTAGTGTGGAAATCAGCCCTTTTCTATGGTAGGGTTGTCACACCTAAACCCTGAAGGTGTACACAGTGCCATGGTGTTGGGAGGTGGGCGCCAAGTGTGCACTGTCATCTTTTCATGCTGACACCCACAGAAATACCCTCGCTGGTCACTGCTGAGTCATTTCTCTTACTCCAATAAACATCGGGGGAGTAGTAACTCTCTTTCTCTGCTGTTTCTAGGACACTGCTGGACACCCTGGGATTGTGTTGCAGCTTTCATGCCACACTGGAATTCAGGGGCATTCTGAGTACCTAAGGTGCTGCCCGCCTAGACACCACAAACTCACTTCTCTTCTGGAGCCTGTCAGCTACCCAGGCTCTACCTGGGAAAGAACAGAGACACCTTGCTTCAGATCTCAGTGGCCCCATCAGTAGTGGCCTGGGACTGGATCCAGGGCGCAGGACACACAGCACTTCTCTCTCAGGGACTCATCAGAGGTGCTTCTCTGACATCTGTCCCTGGTGAGAGAATGCCTGTCCCGTCTTTGTTAGCAGTTTAGGGATCTCTTTTTTCTCTTTTCTATATGGCTATGTTTTCTTCTGGGGCAGCGAACACTGATAAAAGTCTAACTGGTCAAATGTGGGAGAAGGATCAAGAAGTAAAAGGGAGAATAAGGAGAAAAACATTAATTAGTATTTCTGAAGTATTCTCTCTCTCAACACACACACACACACACACACACACACACACCCCTGAGTAAATTACAAAATACCAGTCCAGCTGTTTCAGCCTGTCAGTGAAAAGCTCTCTTATTTAGGAAATGGCAGACCAATTTATGTAAGAGCTCTCAAACCCTCTTTCTAATAAACTTGTCTAGGCATTGCACACTGTGTCTGTAACTCCAGTGCAAACTCCTAATGGAGCACCACACTAGGTGGCAGGCCCCTCAGCTCATCCTCCCCTTAGCTCATCCTCTAAGAATCCTTTCTGTTCCCCTAATTCAAAGGTCTCCAGTCCCTACTTTGTATCCCTCACTGTATCCTGTTACATTAATTCAATTAGGGTAGGCTGAAAATTTCAGACAATTCTGAAGAACCATGACTTCAACAAAAAGATAGGCTTATTGTTCTCTCATACAAATGAAATTTGAAGATAAGTAGCCCAAGCTAGAGGCTGGCCTCACGGTCACCAAGGACCTCAATTTGGTAGTGACTTTCCCTGCAAGACTTCCACCTCAGGTTGAAGATGTTGAAGAAGGATGCTCAAGCTGCAATTATCGTGTCCACACTCCAGATACCAGAAAAAGAAAAAGAGGCAATAAAGAAGCACCCCTCAGCCCTGCATGGTGGCGCACACCTGTAATCCCGGCAGCTCAGGAGGCGAAGGCAGGAGGATTGCATGTTCAAAGCCAGCGTCAGCAAAAGCAACTAAGCTAAGCAACTCAGTGAGACTCTGTCTCTAAATGAGATACAAAATAGGGCAGGGATGTTGCTCAGTGGTTGAGTACCCCTGAGTTCAATCCCTGTACAAAAATTTAAAAAAAAAGAAGCACTCCTCTACAATTGGAAAACATCCCAATATTACACATAGAACTTGTGCTTATTTTTTTTACATTGGCTATAAATTAATTGCAAGGCCATATAGAGCTGTAAAATGGACTTAGGAGAATAGTAATTTAACCAAAGCACAATGTTTTCAATAAAAATTTGGGATTCTTATTTGTAAGAAAGAAGAGATGATGAACACCAGAAATCATCTAGCACTTTCTTCTATTCCTCTTTATAAAATGTTTCCCACATTTGTTTCATTGACTAAATTCTCAGCCAGGTAGCATCTTCTGTGACAAAAAAAAAAAAAGAAAGTGTCTGTTTTATCTTTCTTTCCCAAATTCCAGCATAGGGCCTAAGTGGAGGAACACTCAGTAAATGTTCATTAGTAAAAGAGAATTGGGAGCATCTGCAATGTACCAGCATCTGATAAATAACCTCTAGTTCTTCATTAAGATATGATATCCAGGCATGTTGCATGCCTATAATCCCAGCAACTCAGCAGGCTGATGCAGGAAGATCACAAGTTCAGGGCCAGACTCAACGATTTAGTGAGGTCCTGTCTTAAAATAACAAATGAAAAGTGCTAGGGATGTAGGGGATGTAGTTTAGTGGTAAAGTGCTCCTGGGTTTAACCCCAGTATCAAAACCAAAAATAAAATAAAACAAGCTAAAAAATACACTATTTCCATACCATTTCATTAAAAAATAAAAAATCAGTCAAAAAAACGTTAAGTCACTTAGGCAAGATTTCATGTGCTATGAGTGGCAGAGCTTGAACTTAAAGCACTTCCTGACTCTCAAGTCATACTCTTTCTGCTGTGTGGGACCCCACACTCTGCTGCTAGGGTTTCCTTCCCCACCTCAATGGTGACAGTGCCCAGAGTCTGGGGTTTTAAACCTTGGTTTAATAACATGACCATGACCACTCCAGTGAGCAAAATGACTGGTAAGAGTAGTAGTTTTGGACTTTTAAAGGTGAATGCTTGGTACATCCCTTTTTTTAGTGCAAGTTAATTGTACAGAATAGTGAGTTTCATCATGGCACATTAGTATATGTGCATAACATAATTTGACCAATTTCAGCTTCCCAACACTTACCATACTATTCCCTCTTCCTCCCCTGGTTCCCTTCCTCTTCTCTCATAGGCTCCTTTCTGTTTTTAAACACCCTCTTCTTCCTTCCTTCTTTTCTCTTTCTCTCTTTCTCTCCTCCTTCCTTTCCCTCCCTCCCTTTTTCCCTCCCCCCCCTACAAATGAAAGAAAATATATGACATTGTCCTTGCTGTGCCTGGCTTATTTCACTTAACTTGATGCTCTTCAGTTCCTTCCATTTTTCCAGCATATGATATACTTTCATTCTTCTTTATGGCTGAATAAAACTCCATTGTGTATACCTACCACATTTTGCCACAGTCTGGCTGGGCACAAAATCACGAGCCACTCAAGCAGGAACAAACTTTATTTCTGAACTCCACCAGCACACTCCACACACGCTCCCCGGGAATTCTCCCCCCAACCACGCACTCGGGACACACTACACCAACAGGAAATCCCTCCTCTGGAATTCCCTCCTACCGCACTTCCCCAACCAATGGGAACTCTTTGGGAGTTGTAGCAGGCCTAAGTAGACAGCAGGGGTCTAATCTCCAATTGAATGCACATCTTAACATAATCATTATCATCTCAATGGCTTGCTGGGGTCACCTTTCAACCCAAAATGCCATGCATCATTCCTACTTGGCTATGGCTCTCAGCAACATTTTCTTTACCTATTCTTCTGTTGACGGACCCCTAGGCTGATTCCATAACTTGGCTATTGTGAAATGTGTGGCTATAAACATGGGAATGCATGTATCTCTAAAATATGCTGATCTTGTTTTGAAAATACCAAGGAGTGGTATATCTGAGTTATATGGTATTCCTTTTTTATTTTATTTTATTTATCTTTTGAAGGACCCTCCATACTGTTTTCCACAGTGGCTGTACTAATTTATATTCCCACCAAAAATATATTAGAATTTCTTTTCCCCCACATTTTCACCAGTGTTTATTGTTATTTGTATTCCCTTTTAAAAAAAATATTTATTTTTTAGTTATAGGTGGACACAATATCTTTATTTTATTATTATATGGTGCTGAGAATCAAACCCAGTGCCTCTTGCATGCTAGGTGAGCACTTTACCTCTGAGCCACAACCCCAGCCCTGTATTCTCTTTTTTATTTGTTCTTTTTAGTTATACATGACAGTAGAGTCAATACTTATACAAACATGGAGCATATCTTATTCATTTTAGGATCTCAGTCTTATGGATGTACGTGATGTGGAGATTCTCTGTGGTGTATTCATATATGTACATAGGAAAGTTATGTCAGATTCATTCCACTATTTTCCCTATTCCCAAACTCCTTCCCTTACCTTTATTCCCCTCTGTCTAATCCACTGAACTTCTATTCCTCTCCTCTCCAACCCCTTGTGTTTTAGCACCAACATATCAGAGAGAACATTTGACCTCTTGTTTTCTGGGATTGATTATTTCACTTAGCATGATAGTCCTCAGATCCATTCATTTACCAGGAAAAAAATCACAAAGTCATTCTTTCTTATGGTTGAGTAATGTTCCATTGTGTATATATATCACATGTTCTTTATCCATCATCTGTTGATGGACACCTAGGTTGGTTACAGAGTATGGCTATTGTGAATTGAGCTGCAATAAATATTGATGTGGCTATGTCACTGTAATATGCTGATTTTTAACTCCTTTGGATATATACTGAGAAGGGATGTAACTAGAATGTTCCATTCTAGTTTTTTGAAGAATCTTCATACTGCTTTCCAGAGTGGTTGCACCAATTTGCAGTCCCACCAGCAATGTAGGACTTTTCCTCGCATCCTCACCAACATTTATTGTTACTTGTATTCTTGATAACTGCCATTCTGACTCAAGTGAAGTGAAATCTCAATTTAGTTTTAATTTGCATTTCTCTAATTGCTAGAGATTTTGAACATGTATTTATTGAGCATTCATATTTCTTCTTTTGAAAAGTGTCCGTTTAGTTTTTTTACCCATTCATTGATTGGATTATTTGTTTTGTTTTGTTTTTGGATGATAAGCTTTTTGAGTTCTTTGTATATTCTGGAAATTAATGCCTTATCTGAGGTGTGGGTGGCAAAGATTTTTCTCCCATTCTGTAGGCTCTCTCTTCACACTCCTGATTAATATTTGTATTCTTGATAATTACCATTCTGACTAGAGTTAGATGGAACTTCATTGTGGTTTTGACCTGCATTTCCCTGATGGCTACAGATGTTCAACACTTTTTATGTAATTATTGGTAATTTGTGCTTCTTTTGAAGTGTGACTATTTAGTTCATTTACCCATTTATTGAGTGGGTTTTTTGGTGGGTTTTTTTGTTGTTGTTTTTTGATGTTGAATTTTTTAGTTATTTGTATATTCTGGATATTAACCCTCTGTTGGAAGAGTAGCTGGCAAAGATTTTTTTCCCATTCTGTACTCTGTCTCTTCTTGTGACTATTTTCTTTGCTGCTGTGCATCAGCTTTTTAATTGATGCCACCCATCTACCAATACTCGGTATTATTTCCTAAGCAATAGGTGTCCCATTCAGAAAGTCATTGCCTGTGACTATATGTTAAAGTATTTCCTCTGTTTTTTCTTCTATACCTAGGTCTGTTGATCCATTTTGAGTGGACTTTTATAAAGGAAGATAGGAATCTGGTTTCATTCTTCTACAGATGAATACCCAGTTTTCCCATCACCATTTGTTAAGGAATCTTTTCTCTAACATAAGTTTTTCACTTTTATCATGAATCAGATGTGGGTTTGTCTCCATGTCTTCTTATCTGTTTCATTGGTCTACATATCTGTTTTTATGGCAGTACAATGCTGTTTTTATTACTATGGCTCTGTAGTATAATTTGAAAACAGGTATTGTGATGCTGCCAACATTTCTATTTTCTCAGGAGTGATTTGGCTATTCTAGGTCTTTTTCTCTTCCACATAAATTTTAGAATTGTTTTTCTAGTTCTGTAATGAAAGTTATTGGTATTTTGATCAAAATCACATTGAATCTATAGACTGCTTTTAAGAATATTCATTCTGCTCATCTATGAATATGGGAAGGGTTTCCATCTTCTAGTGTATTCTTCAATTTCTTTTTTCAGCATTTTGTTAATTTCCTTGTACAAATCTTTCACCTCATTGCTTAGATTTTTTCCTAGATAGTATATATGTCCATAACACTCTGAATGGGCCTGATTTTGTCTGTTCTTGGAAGCTAAGAAGGTTGGCCTTGCTAAGTTGTTGAATGGAAGATTTATTCCTAGGTATTTTTACTTATTTGTTTATTTATCTATTTACTTATTGAAGCTATTGTGAATAGATTTGTTTTTCCTGATTTCTTTTTCGGCAGGTTCATTATTTGTGTATAGAAAAGCTATTGATTTTGTATGTTAATTTTGTATCCTGCTACTTTGCTCAATTTGTCAAATTTAGAAGTCTTCTGGTAGAGCCTTTAGGATCTGCTAAGTATAGGATGATATCATTTGCAAATAGGGATAACTTAATATCTTTCTTTCCTCTTTGTATCCCATTTATTTCTTTTTCCTGTCTAATTGCTCTGGTTAAAATTTCAAGTACTATATTGAATAAACTGATGAAAGTGGATATCTTTATTTTGTTCTTGATTCTAAAAAAAAAAATGCTTTCAGTTTTTCCCCTTCAAAATGATATTGCCTTTGGGTTTGGCACATACAGCCTTTATTATGTTGAGGTAAGTTCCTTCTATACCTCGTTTCTTTGGGGTTTTTATCATGAAGGGCTGTTGGAATTTGTCAAAGGCATTTTCTGCATCTATTGAGATGATTATATAATTTTTGTTCTTGATTCTAAGTAGTGTATATATTGATATACACATATATTTATTGTGGTATATTTATTGATTTGCATAAGTTGAACCATCCTTGTACCCCTAGAATGAAATCAATTTCAGCATGCTCTGTGATCTTTTTAATATGTTGTTGAATACAGTGTGTAAGTATTTTATAAAGGATTTTTTATTTATGTTCATCAATTATACTGATTTCAAATTACTTTCCTTGATGGGTCCCTTCCTGGTTTTGGCATTAGGGTGCTACTGGCTTTGCATTTCATGGAATAATTTGTATTTCATGGAATAATTTGAGGAGAAATGGTATTGATTCTTCTTTAAAGAGTTGATAAAATTAAGCTGATAATCCATCTAGTCTTGAGCATTTCTTTGTTAGGAGGTTTCTATTTTTGCTTCAACCCCATTGTTTGCTCTAGGTCTTTTTTTAAGTTTCTATTAACTCTTGGTGCAAATTTAGTAAGTTGTATAAGTCCAGAAATTTATCCATTTCTTCTACATTTTCCTATTTATTGGAATATAATTTTGGAAATAGAGCTTAATGATCCTCTGGATTTCAGTGGTATCCATAATAATGCTTCTTTTTTCAATTCTGATTTTATTTATCTCTTCTCTCTTTATTTTGGTTGTTTGTCTAAGGATTTATAAATCTTGTGTATCTTTTCAAAGAATCAACTCTATGCTTAATTGATATTTTATATTATTATTTTATTCCCAATTTCATTGATTTTAGTTCTAATGTTTATCATTTATCTCCTTCTACTGTTTTGCTCTTTTTCTTCTAAGCCCTTGAGATGTGACATTAAGTTGTTTATTTGATATCTTTTGATTTTTCTTTTATGTGGGCACTCACAAGCTATAAACTTCTTTGAACTACCTTTTTTATATCCCACAGATTATGAAATGGCTTGAAATTTCTTTCCTGATTTCCATTCATCATTCCAAAGTATATTATTCAGAGCTGGGGATGTTACTCTGTGGTAGTGCTTGCTTAGCATGCATGAGGCCCTGAGTTCAATCCCCAGCACCACACATTCAAAAAAAAAGTATATTGTTAAATCTTCATGTGTTTCTGTATTTTTCTTGCTGTACATTTCTAATTTCATTACATTATGATCACATAAGATACAAGGAATTCTCCCTCTTTTATGTATTTGCTAAGATATGTTTTGTGATCTAATATGTGGTCTATGTTGGAGAAAATTCCATGAACAGCTGAAAAGAAGGTGAATTCAGCTGTTGTTGGATAAAATATTCTGGAGATGTTAAGTCCATTTGATCTATAATATAGTTTATCTCTGTAGAATCTTTATGATTATATCTGAATGACCTACCTAATAGTAAGAATGATGTATTAAAGTCACCACTATTATTGTATTGGAATTTGTCTGTCCTTCCATGTCAGGTAGTGTTTGTTTTATGAAATTGTATAACCAATTATTAAGGCATAAATATTTACAATTATTATATTTTCTTGTCATATTGTTGCTTTTACCAATATGTAGTGACCATCTTTGTCTCTTCTAATTTTGACTTGAAGTCTGCTTCCTCAGTTATGAGAATAGCTATTCCAGCTTCCTTTCAGATTCTATTTGCATGAAATATAATTTTCCATCCTTTCATTTTTAGTCTGTGAATATCTTTACTATTAAGGTATGTTTCTTGTAGACAATATACATTTAGGTCATTTGCATCTTCTTTTTAATCCAATCTGTCAGTCTGTGTCTTTTAATTAAAGAATTAAAATATTTACATTCAGTGTTATTGTAGAGAAATATCTATTAATTCCTGTCATTTTATTTTATTTCTAATGTTGGATTCATTCCCAATTCTCATTTGCTTATTTACTCTTCTAATGAGATTTATTTGTTCTCAGGCTCTCTTGGTTGTTTATCTTTTTCTGTGCATGGGATTTCTTCAACTATCTTCAACAATTTCAGTTTTTTAGTCATGAATTCCTTTAGCTTATGCTTATCTTAAAAGGTTTTTTATTTCTTTTTCAATTCTCACTGATGGTTTTGTTGAATATTGTAATATAGGTAGGCAGTTATTTTTCTTTTGGGACTTGAAATACATTATTACATGCCATCTCCACCTTCAGATTCTGCTAAGAAATCGGTTATTCCAATAGGTTTGCTTTTATGAATTCCTGTTATTTTACTGAATACGTTTTCTTATTCAGTTTGTCATTATATGTATCTCCATTCCTTCCTTGAGATCTAAGTCTTAAATTTAGTCTTTTAATGTTGTCCCAGAGCTGTTGTGTATTCTATTCTTCGTTTCTTACTTTTTCTTTATTACTGTCTGAACTCTAATTCATCTACCATATCTCCAAAACCTCACTTTTTTTTTTACTTGACCTAGTCTCTTGGAGAAACATTGAACTAGGTTTTGTATTTGACTTATGGTGTGCATTCCCAAGATCTCTGTTTGGTTCCTTTTCAGAATCTCTGCCTTCATCAAAATGGTCTTTCATATCCTGCATTGTCTTCCTTGGTTCCTTTTTAATTCTTCTTTTAATTAAGTGATCATTTTAACCCTCAATTTTTTTTAATTCTTTGGCATTTCTTTCACTTTACTATTATTGATTCAGTTGTTGGGGAGCTTTGAACTTTTGGAGGCATCTTAGTACATTTTGCCATGGTATCTGTGTTTGCATGCTTGAACGTGTCCTTCTGTTAGGATGGATATCTCTACCACTATTGTGTGAGCGTCTTTTTAATGAGCTGCTCTCTCTTTATGTTGTGCCCCAGTGTACGGTTTACCTCAGGCTCAAATCACCCACTCAATGTGTTAAAAAGTTTTATGCTCAAAGTGCTGTATTCAATTCCTGACACTACTTTGAGAGGAGTCAACAACCATTAGTAACCTCTAGAGTTTAAAAGCAAGAGATATATCAGCATGCAATAAAAACTTATTGAAAATTTTCTCTACGACCTGATTAACCAGAGAGAAGAAATAGGGAGCAATTTAAAGACTATCTTGAAAAGTTAGTAATAGAAAAAGCAAAATAAATATTAAGCTCTATAAAACACGGAGAGAAAATAATTGAAGGAAAAAGGAACAAAAACATTTTAAGAATGTGAAGAAAAAAAGAAAGGAGAAAAAACTGGATGAAAAAGAAAGGGGAGGAAATAAAAATGAAAGAAAAGAGAAAAATTTAATTCATGAATTTTTAAAATGCATAAAATTAGATAAAAGTAGGAACTGACAAGTAGTGACAGGAAACCAATCAACACAGAAGACAATACAAGCAAAATCAAAAACAAATATGAAAAGACTAAAAGCCTTTCCTGATGAGGTGTTTCAGATGCAGAAACTTCTTTCACATACTTCCAGTTTTAAAATCCACCAATGTTAAGGACATGGCAAACATCCAAGCCCCCGCAGCTGTTCTCTGATTGGCTCTGGGTAAGGAGACCACGACTGATCCATTTGGTTCCATGTTGGGGTACAGACTTATGGATCTATTTTTTCCCTGTCTGGATCATTCTCTGTCTTCAAAAATTGCTTGGAGCTCAGTCACCATAGTCTATTCACCCAGTCTTTACTTTGGCCTCTCTGGATGTTCGGTTGTGGTTCTGTGAGCTGTAAGGGGGTCCCTCATGGACTATGCCAGGGCATCCCTAGCCAAGTAGCCAAATACCTCCATGGCCAGCAGTGGTTCCAAGTGCTCACAGGGGATTTGTTATTGCATGGAGAGAAGCACCATGCTCTATGTTGATTATGAAGACTTCACCCCACTATCCTCCAACAAGGACTTAGGTGGCTCTGGAAACTCTAAAGATGGTCTTGGAAACTTGGGACTCCCTGGTAATGTAGAGGGGCTTGGTACATTCTTTTTATCCACCACAAAATAGTTCTTCTCCATTTTATATTTTACCATCTTCTCCAACCATTACTGCACTCTATCCCAAACTCTGCTCCTAGTGCCAGCTAAGAAGATCACATTCTTCTGGGCTTTGGTGATTTTATTTGCATGTAATTCTGTACCTCTCTATTTTGATAGAGCCTTAATATAGGTGACTATATAAAATCTATTCCCCCAAATCCAGTAATTTATTATTTTCTAGTTCCAATAATAAAACACAAATTATTTCCAAGTATATAACTACATAATTAATCTTTAAAAACATTCCAACCAAATACTTTTTATATACATAGTAATCAATCTACTTACCAATAAAGTTTCATACTGATCATACTGTATTACATATCACATCACACTCTCTTGCCTCTCACACAAGAAAATTCTTAAACACTTTTATAACTACATAACTACAATCAGTAACAAATCAAAATTAGAGTGTAAACTATTTAGAAGCATGGATCTATTTCCTATTCTCTGGCCCAAACCTCACCATACATCATGTATCAGCTATCATTTATTTCTCAGGTTGATACACATGGAAGAGCAAAATCTACAGTCAGTGATTTTGTAACTGTAGATTACAAAATCTACATTGGGAAAATCAAATTTTGTTCATGTTTAGGTATTGTGTTTTCTGACTAAGGAAATGATAATCAAGAGCAAAAGTTTTCATCCAGAATTGCAAACTGCCCAATCAAGGGTAGCCATTTCTCTCTTTCCTCTGGGAGTATGTCTGAGTATCCTGCCATAATCTCAATGTTAAATAAAAATTAAAAGAGGTCATTAATTTTGACTAAGCTCCTACACTAGCCTTCCAAAACCAGACCAAAACCCAAAATGGAGTCACTAATACTAAAGTTCCACGCCACCAAACTGAAATTGAACTTGTTCTCTGACCTTTCAAGAAATCAAGAGAGAGAAGTTCAGTTTCCCAAATAGGCCAGTTTTCGCTAGCATGACAATAAAGGTCCCTTTGTTGCAATCCTTACAAAAACAAAAGTAACCTACTGTTAACCCATCAGTTATTTTTTTATCATTCTGCCTCCCTGTTCCCTCCTTGCAAAGAAAGTCACTTTTAAATGACCAAACCACTCTTTGTGTTTTGTTTCTGCTCTCTTCAGTCCTCTTCTGTCTATTAAATCAACCTCCTCTGTTCACCTCATTGAAACACTTATTTGACTCTATGGAAAAAGAATTGCCTGATTCAAGAATTGCAAATAGAGCCAATTAAGATATTGAAATTGTAACTTTGTCTTTTGACATCACTAAGTCTCTGATTGTATCCAACAAGGGATAAGAGCAACAGAGGGACAGAGTAGGACAAAAATTTTAGGAGCTTTCAAGGGACTAGAACCTGGAAGAAATTTGAAAATCCAAAATATAAAACCATTAAAACAATTCTCTTTAAACTAAATTCAGGAAATGTTTATTGAGTGTCTACTATACAATAGGAACCGTAGTAGGCACCTGGGACACATAGACAAATAAGACACACTTCCCATCCTCAAGTTTACAAAATATAGAGGGAGACTGTGATAGAGACAATTAGCTGATGCATATCACACTGTGACAGGAATTCTAATACAGTATGGATGATGATGATGATGATGATGATAATAATAACATAAATAAAATACAGACGTGGCTGATATTTGTGAGTGCTTACCATGAGCTCTAAATGCATGATTGCGTTTATCACTCATAGTAAGCTGGAAGGTAGATGTCACTACTCTCCATTTTGCAAACAAGGAAATGCTATTGGGATGAGCAGAAGGAGATAACAAAATCTGCCTTCAGGCATTAGCAAAGGCTTCACTGAGGAAGTAACATTTGTTGGGATCATCAAATCAGGTTTCTGGTACAGCCCCCAGCAGGCAGCAATAGAATTTCATAATAAAGTCACTAATAGAAATTACATACTGGGGGATTTCCAATGAAATTGCTAATGGGGAAACTGCCTATATTAGATAACTAAATATGTTGTTCTGGGTCATTAAAATTGTATTATGCATATGCTGAGGTTGGGATTGGCTAATACAGTACAGAAAGCTGCTAATCTGATCACTAGACCATGTTCTGTAAATTTGTTCAGGGATGAGCCAAAGGTAAAAGTATAAATCCAGCTGTAAATAAGGAAATAATTGAACAGCATGAATCAGCTGATGGGAGTCTGTGGCTAGCTGGAAACTTTTTAAAAATTTATTTTTCATGAAATATTTCATATATTCAAAAAACCAGGTCTAGTGAACAGCTAAGATATAAAGAATGACAAAGTGAATATTCATGTGCCCCAAACCAGCATTAAAAAAATAGACAATTGGTAATTCTAGTAAAGCAGTTGAATCCTTCCCCCTCAACTTTTATTTCCCTTCTTCCACCCAAAACTATGGCTTTTAGAAATAGTTTTATTATCTATTTTTGTAGCTCAAAAGTATAAATTACTCATTTTGTGTATCTGAACTTTACTGAAGTGGAGTTATACTCTGAGTATTCCTTTATGATTTGCTTTCTTCACATTGTTTTCAATTTTTATCCATGTTGAAGCATTTAGTTGTATTCAGTCATCTTCACTATTGTAGAGTATGCTATTTATTGATCAATTCTCCTTTCAATGGACATTTAGCTGGACATTTGAGTAAACATGAATATTCTTATACATTATGCACATGAGCAAGAACTTATCTACAATACCAATCTATGAATGAGATTTCTAGGTAATCGAATGTGCTTTTCTTCACATTTAAAAAATTATTCCACCTGCATGTAGAATAGTGATTAGATAGAAGGAGGATGGATAATGGATATCAAAACACAGTTAGATAAAAGTAATAACTTCTAGTGCTCTATATAGTACGGCATAATTCACAATAGCCTAATATATATTTTATGAATAACTAGAAAATAGGAGTTCAAGGGCTCCAAAGGTAAAGTAAAGATAAAGAGATGGAAATGTCAATTACCCTATTTTGTTCAGTACATATTGTACATACATATCAAATTAGAATACTGTATTCCACAAATATGTACAATAAAATAAAAATAATGCCAAATAATTTCCCAAAGTGGATATATGATTTATACTCCATGAGAACTATGTGTCGCATTTTCACTGATTATTACTACGGTCCAACATTGTCAGTCTGAGGGGTATAAGATGTTGATTCATTGCCATTTTGATTTGCATTTTCCTGATTACTAATTAGGTTGAATATTTTCCTCATATGCTTATAAGAATTTAAATGCCTTCTATGATTTATCTTTTTCTGTATTATGCCCATTTCTCACTTAGTTTTTTCTTCTGTCTTCTGATAAAACACATAATCTTCTGTTGATGTGAGCAAATTTATTACTTTTTAATCTGTGGTTTAAGTGTTGTATGAATTGTTTAGAAGTACATCCCTACCATGTGGTATTTTATCCTATGTTCTATTTTGAAAGTTTAGACTTATTTTTACTTCTAAACTGTTAATTACCTGAAATAGACTTGTTCAGAATATTAGGCAGAGTTCCAGTTCTCCTTGTTTGCACAGAGACAACCCATTGGCCCAACAGCATTGATGGCCATTTTCCCCTTTGATGCACAGTGCAAGGTCTGTGTGTACCAGGATTCTGTAAATGAGTGGGTCTATTTCTGATCTCTTTATGTACCCAAATATATAGCTAATATCAAGCTTTATAATGCTCTGGGTAGCTGGAAGGTAAAGTTCCTCCATATTTTTCTCTTTTCAGAATATTCCTGGCTGTTATTTTCTCTTCCATCTATACTGTAGACATTTCATAAAGAAGTCAATTGATATTTTAACAGATCAACTATGGGAGACCTGGTCACCATATCGAGAAACATGCCATGCCTGCATTTACTTAGCTCTTCTTTGCAGTAATAGTGTAAAATAACATTTCAGTAAAATTACTACACAAAGGACTTTGACATCTTTTATTTAAATTGATTCCCTGGTACTATACTTTGTTTATTTTAAAACATATTCTACTTAAAATTAACAATTTGTAGTTATTGGTTGTCATTATATAGCACTGCAATTGACTTTTTAAAATTGATCCTTTACCTAGTAATCTTATTAAATTCTCTTAGTTGGTCCGTGTGCATATTATGTCTGTATACATTGGGCCTTTTATTTGTATATTTCTCATATCACCTCTGAATAATCAGTTCTGTTTATTTTCATTACTGGCAACTTTTTTTTCTTGCTATACACCAATGGCTGAGTCCTCTAGTACAATGTTAAATAAAAGTAATAACCTTTGGCTTGAAAAAAAAAAAACCAGAATGCTTCAATAATATTTTTAAATAGGAGCAATGCTAGTAGTCTTAGAATCGTATTATTGCTACCCTGTGTGACACCAAAGGGAGACACCTATAAGTTCTCTCCTGGTGATAGTTGGCCCCTCCTGGGTAGATATGCAAGGATCTAAGGGAACTGCACAGGTGAAGTATGCTTTCTGAAAAGGGAGAAATCACTTCCTTCTAGGACAACAAGTTCCAGCCCTTGGACTAGAATCAACTCTTTAACCTTATCTCCCTCTTGACCATCTCCTTGAAAAAACTCTTCATCTTAGAAGAAACCATAATATTTAGCTTGTGTTCTCTTACTTTAACCACCTTGAAGAGTGAGCAACATTTCTGCTCCACAGGAGCAGGAGAGCACAGGGGAACAGAGGATCAATCGTCCAAAGGATAAATTTGCATTAGATACAAACATGCTTGATTATCTGGCCAGCCTTCCATGTGTGGTCTTTTATTATCCAAGTAACCAAATAAACGTACCTGGAGTTTTCAGGAGGCAATCTCTTGCCTTTCCTTTTTCCCTACCATACAACTCAGAATTTCAGCAGCCAAAGGCAGATTTTGGTCCATGCTACTTTATCTTGGCAATGGGAGGAAATTGAGCATTTTAGTTCAACCCTAGTACCTATAAACAAGGACACTTTAGAGAGTGGAAATAGTTGCTAAATAGAGAAGGAGCCTAAACATGGGCATAAACTGGGACTATCCAAAGAAACCTGCATAAATAGCTAACCTCCAGCTAAGATACTTAAAAATGATATTTCTTTCTCTAGTTCCTCTCCCTCATGATGTTTCTTCCTGCCATGTTTCATCCCTAGTTCAAACATGTTTCAGTTATCTTTTGTGAGGGATTCACCCAACCACTATCTGACCTACCAGTCCACTTAGAAACTGTGAAACCACAAATGAGGTGTAGCTTAAGTACCTCCTGTAAAATGACTTCACAGAACCTCTGATTGACCTCAAATGCTGTTTCACATCCTTTGTAGTGCTGCAAAAGATAATGCTCTAATCTTCTCATCTGTACTTTCTTTTCCAATTACACCATCCAAATTTCCTGTTATAGTGGTTGGCATATATTACTTAAACACACATGTACTCACATAAAATAAAACATAAATGAAGGTTTTGTCCCTAATCAGGGAAATTTGCTGCAAACAGCACTGCATCAATATGCTCTTTTGGTTATGCTTTTTGTACTTTATTGGTGACACTCAGAGGAAAGCATTTCAGTTGTTTTCAAAGAACACTGAAGTAGTTTTTCCAGCTAATTCTGCCAACATGACAGGCCTGCTGAGCTGCTTCTCTCTGAATGCCTCTGACACAAGCCAACATCATTCTATTCTGGAGTCATCACTTATTAATTGCATTTTAATTGGTCTCAACCATTGCCAGCTAACAAGAGGAGATGACCATCAAGTGTGATAGATGCAAACTTGAAAGAGTGGAGTAGAGACTACACAGAAGTGGCCAATTGGAGAACTGGATTATCTGAAAAAGTCATATAACTTGCACAACCACACTTCCTGATACTCCAAATGGTGTCTTGATGGTCTCCAGTTTTATATTTGCATGGGATTATAATTGTTTATCTGCCAAGGAGGATGAATCCAAAGAACCAGATTCAAAACTAGCAGTGAGTCTAGGGTTTTACCAGTACATGGAAAAATGACAAGCTCACAGAATAGAAAATGATAATAGTTAACAGTCATTCCTACCATATACCAAGGAGTTATCATGTTAAGTATTTAATATATATTGTCTCATTTAATCCTCAGAATCCTAGGATGAAGATAGTCTTGTTATTTCCATTTTACAGATAGAAAACTGAATAACCTGTTTGAGGTCATACAGAAGAGTGGTGGGGCTAGAACCTGATTCCAGAGCTTGTCCGCCAGTATACATTATAGTTTATGGTATGTATACATGAAGTGCCAATCCACTGATGCTTGCCTTCAAAACTTCTTACCACCTTACTCTACATACTCACCCAGTATGCCTAAGGCATATTTTTACCCTTGCCCTATGACTATGGTAAGACACAAGTTGACTTAATCAGTCACACAGCCATTAATTCACCGAAAGGTAAACTACTGTAGCTGTGTAAAAAAGGGAAGCCTTCTTACAGACTGTGATATAAACAAAAGATTTCATAGGTGAGGTTATAGTTAACCTGTTTCTTCTAACCATAAGAATGGGAATATTTTCAATTGGAGGAAACAGAATGTACACAACATAGAAATAGGAAAGCACAGGATTGCTTAGGAAACATGGTGGTTCCGTGGGGACAGAGCATAATGTACTGTGATGGGAAATTCATTTGGAAAGGTGGTTTGGGGCCAGATCACAGAAATTATCAGACTAAGCCAGGCAGCCATGCACACCCAGAATGACTCATAGTTCCTTAGGGTTATGAACCATGACATTCATTTTAGTGGTTCCCTACCCCCAATGGGACACTGCATGCTGTCTGGCTCATTGCAGGCATTTATAAATATGCTAAACATCTAAAGGAATGAAGTGTCAGTCTTCCCAAGGCAATGTGCTTTTTAAAACATGATTCAGAGCCGTAAAGGAAAAAACATTCAAGTAGTGTAGTTGAAATATTATAAGAAGATAGAGATGAATTTAAAGAGTTAGTAGGATTTCACTAGAATTTCTAAAATTGCATGAATTAATAATAACTACATTCTCTGTGCTTGTGCTGTGTGCTGGCCAATGTCCTCACTGTTACATTTAGCATCCTATTTAATCTCTACAAACTGTACAAATCCATGCAATTATTATGCCCAGTGTCCATTCACAGATACTAGTGAACCATTAGTAATCTTTGTCACATTAAACTAAAATTAGTTGTAACTGGTGTGTAACTAGAATTTACAGAAGCTTCTAATTTAGGATTCAACTAAATACGTCCCTTGAGGCTTGGCAACATTGGAAACATTCCACTGCATAGACCTACAGTAATTAAAAGTCACACTGATTGCAGGAAGAAAACTTGTAATTAGAGAACCACTAGTATTATCTTGATTGGTCAGGGTTTTCAACAGGTGCTATTCTTTATTTTCAAGAAATATTATTACTTTACCCTCATTGATTTTACTTCAAATTTTTATGGGCTAATAAAGTCTAAGATTGGTAATGATTTTTTTTGGCTTAAATTTTTCAGTAACTGTCTTGGAAGAATTTAAGTATGGTTTTCATCATATTATTCTCTAATTTTGTGTCATCGTAGGGTATTTTATTTTTTTACATTGGAAGGTGGGAATTATTTAGATGAGTCCAGGAGAGAGAGAGAGAGAGAGAGAGAGAGAGAGAGAGAGAGAGAGAATATGGAAGAAAGGAGAAGAGAGGAGAGGAAAGGAGGAAAGAAATCTCCTGGAAAAAAAAAAACTAAATAATTGACATTCATCACCACATCCTGCTCCCACAACTGACATTGCTCTCCATGGTGCACTTTCCCAGTGATCTAAGATGCAGCTTTCAGAGTCCTTCTTAGACCAATATCCTAGATAGCATATGAGGGGGGGAATAAAGCCCTATTTGCAATCTCTATGCTAAAGTTGTTAACAACTCTAATTTTTATTAGGAAAAATCCACAACATACTTACTGCTTATACATTACGATTTTTGCCTGGCACTCTTAGGACTTGTCAACATAATCAATATCACTACTCACACAGCCATATTTAGGCATTCATGCTAACAGCTTCCTGCATTATCTCTTCTAGTCTTCACAATAACCATATAAGGCAAGTACAACCAACCTCCAATATGTGATAATTTCATAGTTTAATCCACAGAGGCAAATCTTATTTCCTAGCTGTTAACTCCACTGTATTCCCCAAAACCTAACAACTAAAGGCATAGGATTTTGTGGGCAAAAAGAGAAATTTCTAAAAGAATAGTCTAGAAAAACACCAGAAAGCAAATATCTCAGCACTCCTGAAGAAATGAGCACAGATGCAATGAGCAAAGAATATGTGTAAAAGACAAGGAGGCTGCACAGTGGACGTTTTTCAAGGAAGACTAGGTTAGAGCTGAGATTAAGCCTTCAGATATTCATAAAGAACAAAGATTCTGCACCAGTCTGCATTATGTCATCACACTTTATCTCCACAACCGCCTACAAAGAAGGAAAACAAAATTCAGTGAGATTAAACCACCTTGCAAAGTCTCACCAACAGGAACCAGGATTCAAACCTGGTTGCCTGAACCCAAGGTCTATACCTGTCCTACAAGGAAACCTGAGCAATGAGTGAGTGCCAGTTGGAAATGATTTGACTGGCCTCAGACAACAGTTGCTAACATTCAGAGTCATTCAGAGTCCCACAGTTTGGAATGGCTGAGGTCTGTAACAGACTGAAAACAAGATCTAAGCAACCATTAGGGTTAAGTACAGAGGAGGGGAAAAAATGATCCCACATTTGAACACAGTCTTATCCAAGAATTTTATTTTAATCAAATATTTCTTCTCCTTTCTACAGCAAACTCTTATCCTTTCTCCCCCAAAGTACAAGTTGCAAGGGCTGTCATCATTCATTTTACTCCATTGTATTGTCATCAGACAAATAATGCTGGTGATTATTTCTGCTCAAGACTTGCCACTGAAGATGCATCTGAAAATGTCAACCTTCCATTTCTCATCTTAAAGACAACAACATTAAATAAGAACAGAAATTCACACAGGTGAACCCATCTGTGCTAAGCATAAAACCACACAATCTTCAGCATGATTTCAGCATTTGAGCTTTTTAAGTCAGATGGCCAACTTTGCCAAATTATTAATGTGTGGGGTGTTCATATCTTTTCTCAGGAACAGACTGAATTCAGAAGGAAGTTCTCACTCACACCCCCTTAGAATCTGAAATTTAAATTCAGGTTTTCAATGGCTTGGATTTTTTTTGACATTTTGAAAGCAATCTGGGTTTAGAGAAACAGCATCCTTTTCTCTTCTTATGCTTCATTAGTAATATATGTCTTTCTGCATTCCCCAGGATAATAAAATCAGTCAAAGTCCATTCAAGTCTCGTTGCTTTGTTGATGTTACAGACATTGCAGGGATGCAAGACCTTCTATGGGACCAGAAATGGAAGTGTGTTACTTTTCCCTATGGCTCACTTCGTCTTAATGTTCACTAATTGAGGGCAAATACTGTTCTCTTCATAAGACATTTCTTCAAATGGAGTATGACTTGTACACCAATAAAAAGTTCATAAATTCTTCCCCTAGAAAGCAGATTAAGATGAACTTACAATTGTACTTATTTAAAGAGCAGAATGCTCTATTTTAATTTTAGTATTATAGTCACAATAACAAAGACCAGTATTTTCTGAATTGTCACCTTTCATTTTGTATCATGTATCATAAGACTCAAATTTAGGAGCGTAAATGGAAAAATTTAGATTAAACATTATTACCAAATGTCAGATCCCCTAAATAAATATCTTTGTTAGCCCTTTCTCTTATCCCAAGAGCAATACATGCTTCTTGGAAAGGTTTTGCTACAAACAAAAAGTAAAAGTCAAATTCACTGTACTCCGCTCTCCAAAGTTAAGCTCTGCTGATATTTTACTGTAGGTCTCCCTGTCTTTCATCATTCCCTGTAAATTAATATATAGATAATGAATTCAATGGATGTGGGCAGAGGAAGCCTAATTGAAGTAATTAAAGTAAAAGGGGGATTTATAAAAAGGATAATAGGACGTCTTCCTGAACTCATAAGCAGAAATGTACCAGGCCTTAGAAACAGACTAACATGCTGCAGGGAATTGGAACAATCTGCTTTCTGCATCTTTACCTCTATTTCCCCATCCTGTGACAGAAAATGGCCAGTACCAATGTCTTGTGGTTTTATATTTCCTCTATCCAACATCACAGCCACACTAAAACCATACACACTTGTCCACAATTTCAAAGCCCTCCAGGAAGGAAATATGGATTCATCAAAGACCCCATCCCTGATCCAAGTACCTATTGACAGGGGCATGGATATGTTCTATAAGCAGAGCTGCTTCCATTGCCACTTTGTGTTAAAGAGGGACAATATAGAGAGGTAAGAAATCATGCCAACTGGGGAGACAGCCACACATACCCAGTAGTGGTAGTTTCATATTTTTATTTTGTAAAAGTGAAAACACATGTTGTTTTATAATTCCCACCTTCACTTAATACATAATGGTTAGTGTTCAAATGAACCTCCTTTATTCCCCTTTATTTTTGTGATGGATGAAACTTTCTAAGCATATTTATTTTCCTAATGCAGTGCTTCCTAACTTCTTTTGGTTTATAGCACAAAAACATAGAAAATAATACTTGGGTGCCCATCCCCTTGAATAAACCAGAAGAAATATGAGTATATAGAATTTAGTGTAAAATATATTTTCTGTATATTATAAAATTATGAGTAAAATGTAAAACAGTAAGAAAAGTAAAATACATATTAAATATCGAATTTATGTAAAGTTTTCAATTAAAATTTTCTCAGCATGTTTAATGCATGAAAACTTGAGCTTGCTTCCACAGTTCTAGCTTTTATTTATATTAGGGTTTAGGTTTGAAATAACTAAACAAAATTCTTGATGAAGAATTTTTCATGATGATATTTTCAAATTCTCATAATGAGAATGAGAATTTGAGGAACTTAGTTTGCACAGGAGGGTGATAAAAATTGTAAAGCATTTTTACAATAATTCAAAAAGGTCCGTGTTTAAATTATATTTAAAGAAACCAACAGCTCTTCCTTTTCTTTTATCTCTTAATGTAACGTGGAAATTTCTTGTAATAATGTGGATGGATTTTGAACCTCTTGAAATTTTTTTTCATATTAAGTAGTTAAAAGTAATGGTAGTGCTCTCATTTTCAGAATGAGCATAGATTCTTGGGCCATTCTGAAGGTACCTAAATTGCCACCACAAAGGCACTCTGCCAGAAATGGATAGAAGTTTCAGATACGTGAATACTGAGATAAGGATTATTGCAGGGAGCTGTACGCATCCGGAAGTTCCACCTCCCATCCGCCCCTACCCAGGACCAAGGCTAACTGGGACTTGTGCCATACCTGCCCCCTCACACAAATGAACACACATCTTACTAACACTGACTGCTGAAACAGCTATTCAGGTAATGAGAAGACTTCTGGGGTGGCTGAGGGGTACGCTAACAAACCACTTCACTCTTCAAGGAGCCCTGGATAAGGCAGCTCAAGGTCAAAAGCAATGGGACACCAGTTGCTTCAGGCCTGCACAGCCACTCCAGTGTCAGAGATCAATATTTCAGGGCATGTCTATAATCCAATCACACACAGCACATTGGTGTACGCTGTGGTTTTATGAACAGAAGTTTTATTCATTTTGTTCTACTATAGCAAGAATTTTCAAATTTTAAACAATAAGTTTCAGAATTTGGTCACAAGGACTCAGAGCCCTCCTGTAAGCAAAGGGGAAGACTAGGTGTTAGAGTCTTAAGTTGGCTGCTCTTTCTCAGAGCAGTCTTCACTGATATGTCTTTCATATTCAGGTGTGTTGGTGAGTGTGGGTAGCTTAAGGAGAATTTTATCTGTCAAAAAACTAAATGATTTTTAACCTTGCTATTGATGCATCTTTAAAGCTTTTGAAAAATAAAAACAAAGATATACTTAAATAAATAAGTAAATAAATATATATATATATATATAATATATATATATATATATACACACACACACACACACACACACACAATATCAAGTACAATGCACACACCCCACCACCCAGTTTTTGTTTAAAGGATCTAACAATTTAGATCCCAGTTCTTTTTATGACATTGTTGTGTATCTTCTTCTTTGTTTTTGACATTTGAAGTAAGCTTCATGTCTACATTAGCAATAGTAATCTAAATTTGATGCTATTTCACTTGTTCTATCTTTCACTACATTTTCTTTGATAAATTCTGATTTCTAAATTCTTTATTATGATTAATTTCTTGGCTCACTGAAGCACTTATTCAAGTAATTTTTTCAGGAAGAATGCACTAACATATGCTTTCTGAAGCCTTACACATTGGAGATTGTCTTTCCTCCACCGCTCTATGTGAAGACAAGTGTGGGTAGGACTGGATTCTGGGAGCATAATATTTTGCCTCTTGAAATTATGTGGACAATGCCCTGTTATTTTCTGCCAGTGTTCATTTTAAAGAGAAGAATTTTGATGTCAACTGTATTATTTTTCTTTAAAAATCAATCAATTTATTTCTCTTGAAGCTGCATATTTTAAATGGTTAAGAAATCATTTAAATTTTAAAAACTTTGCCCTAACCCAGACATTTTAATTATTTCAACCCTTATATTCAAGTTTTACCTCTTTTATTATTTCTGATTGTTAATTCCCTATAGTTATTTAGTCCTCTTCTCAAGGTGTTCTAAATTATGTCCTATCAGATCACAACGATCAGACCTATGTCTCCTTTCTCTGTTTTCACTCCTTTATGCTTTCTTTACTGTCTATAGTCAAGTATCAACCTTATTTCTCATGCAACAATTCAGTTTTCTATTATGCTCCATTAACTGCCTACTTCCTCCATTGCATAAATTGAGAATTCATTATTTTTCATGTCCAAGAAACAATTTTGATTCTTGGACTCTCTTTTAGAATTGTCCGCATCTTCATCCTAAATGCAATGCTCTCCTATTGAAACTGCCAATGAGAGATTATTTGAGAGTTTTCTTCTCATGACTTGAAGGGTAAATTTGCCTCCATCTTTTGAGTTGCTACTGCTTCTGGCATATCCAGTGAGTTTTGTTTGCCACTCTGCAAGGGGACAGCTATGTTTGCCCAGCATCAACAGCTCAGACAGATTCTGCCACAGAGAAGATGGGTCCCTGATCAAATATTTCAGGCTCAAGACAAATAGAAAAGGAGGAGGATTTAGATTTCTGTAGTTTCACTTCGCAAGATGAGACATCTGGCTGTTCCCAGGAAATCAGGAGGAAGCTGCAGCCCTAAGGCAGTCACCTCCAGGGGCCTCACAGTCCACAGCAGCTCTGGTTCTGTATGTCAGCCACCAGAACATGAGCTGGGTCTCCTGTTTCTCTTCTCTAACTGGCACAACTGCCTTCTGTAGGAGGCTGCACAATTTATCTGAACAACTCAGTCAATTACAAACCGGGAGCAAAAAATGAGAGGAGTGGGTCTCCTCATCTGTACGGGAATGTGATGCTGCTTACCTCACAATCCTATTGTGATAATGGAATGAGTGATGATGTGTGAATGTGGAAGGCTACCTCCTGTGATAAGTGCTATGTCAGATAGAGCTAGCCATTTCCATGTTGGTCGCACTCTGGGAATTCCAATGCCAGCTACCTTCTTCAGCAGATTTAAAGTTTGGATCTGAAATGAGCCCCAAAGGCTTATGGGTTAAAGACTTGATATCAGCTAATGGTGCTGTTGGCAGGTGGAGGAAACTCTAGAAGGTGGGGCCTATATAGAGGAAGTAGGTCACGGGGAGCATGCCTCTGAACTGTGGGTGGGGAACCCAGCCGGGTGAACCCAGCCCTCCCTCTCTTTCTGTTTTGTTTCCTGGAAGCCATAAGGTGAGTAGTTTCCTCTACCACATGCTCTTTATTTATGTTCTGTCCCACCACGGGCCCAAAGCAATAGGTCCAAGTGACCATGAACTGAGATCTCTAAAACCATGAGCCAAAATAAATAATCCTTCCTCCTTTTAAGTTGTTTGTCTCAGATGTTTTGTCACAGAGACAGAAATTTGACTAACACAGTGGATAAGTATTTCTGTCTCTCTGTCTCTTTATATATAAATATAAATATACCATACATACATGCACACACCCCTGTCATGTGGAGTGCTCACTGCATAGGCCAGAGGCTGCTGTGGACTTCCACTGTGTCTCCTCTCCTTCATCCACAAATGTGCTTTTCCTCCACTCACAGCAATTTCAAAGCTGGGCAGCATTTTGCTCGTTCTGCATTTACCATCTTTTCCAATTACATTAATTTGCTCTTTCCAGTGAAAATTTGGAAGAGGGAGTAAGTTTTTACCCCACACTGACAGTATCTGGCACACAGTCAGTTCTTAATTTAGGTCTCTTGAATGAAAGATTATTCATAGCATCAACCCCCCTCTTAATTCTAAAACTTTCCTGTTTATAAGTGTGAAGAGGTGACCTAATGTCACCTCTAGAATGTCAAGGCTTACTGAAAACAGTTTTATCACAGTTGGCAGCAGCTGACACCAATCAAAGTCCAATTAGTCGATGAGAATGTCAGAGAAATGATTTTAGACTCCTTTAGGGCTGGGAGTTGGAAAGGCAATCGGTCAGTTATGTTAGGCAAGAGGCTTGGAAATTTACTGAAGAGTTTTTAAAAGAGTTGGAACACCTAAATGAACATATCCTAATCAAAGATACACTGAGCTGCTAAAATCTGTTCAAAGGTTTTTAAAGCTTCGACACTAAGCTAATTTTAATCACCATCTTAGATAAGAGAGAAATAAGCAGGTCACTTTGGACCATTTAGAAATGCTATGTGAAGTTTAAGACTGAGAGTTAGAAGCTGGAATACTTGTTCCAAACCTTCCCCCTACACCAAGGTTGCAGGGGTCCAAGTATCTCTCTGAATCATAAGACCAATATCCCCCCACAGTTTCTGGAATAAGTTCAAAATAATATTGAATTTGGAAAATAGAATGGGATTCATTTTGGAGCAACCAAAACAATCCTTCTTTAATGATTAAAAAGACAGTACAAGCCAGGGGTGGTGGTGCAACTCAGGAGACTTGAGGCAGGAGGTTCACAAGTTTGAGGCTAACCAAAATCTCAAAATGGTGAAAGTCAAACTATATTTTAAAAATTCAATAAAAAATAAAATAAAACGTCTTCTGTAAGAATGGAGGAGCAGGTAGTAAGGAACAAGGAGTTGATGTACCAAAAAAAAATCATAATTTAGACCTTCATGAGGTCCCATCCCAGTGGATTTGGTTAAATATGGTATAAACAGAAGTTGGCCAGTAAGTTAAAAGCTATAGCTGTTCATGACAGTTGATTTAGCAATGCCTGAAAGGAGGCTATATCCTAGAAAAAAATGAAGTTCCATCTACCCTAACTTAATCAAGAGCATTAAACTCTTTTGTACTAAGCTGCTGAGATTTAGGGATTTATGTATTACTGCTGTGCACTCTAGCTGTTCCAGTCAGCTTTCACTAAGTTCAATGCTGTGAAAACAAAAGCCACAAGAACCAGTGGCATATAATGCTTTAAGATGAGCTCACATCAGATGTGGCTAGGGATTGGCTGTGTCTCTCCTCTCTGAGTTATCTGCACGCTGGGATTCAGGGGAAAGAAGCAGCTCCCATCCTCAACAGCACTGATCTTATGGGAGTGGCAAGAGGGCTGATGGAACTACATGGTGGCTTCTAAACCTTCTGTTCAGAAGTGGTGTATTGCACATCTCCCATTTCATTTTTCACAGTGAGTCATATAATAACTACAATGACACACAAAACTGCAATCCTTTTACAGGAAAGGGTAACAAATAATTGGAGACAATAACAGAATCCACCACGGTCCCACTTTGACTAATGCACATATTTGGAACAGAAATGACGAACTGTCACCAAATAACAAAACAAAAACAAACGAACAACAAAAAAAAAGCCCTGTGATGTGGCACTGGCTTAGTGTCAAGATAATTGCTAAATGAGGTTGGCGCGAGGGAGATCTGTGTGATGTATTTAGTAAAATCGTCTCCTGAGGAAACCTGGGAGGCAGATCATGTGGCTTCTGATCAGCCATCTTAAGAAAAGAGGATGAAATCTGAAATTTTATAGTCCGTGTTTGTTGTTATTGGCTGTTTGGCAATATTACAAGACAAATAATACCTCAGGGGAAAAAAAAACATTGAGCAATTTGTAGCAAAAAATAAAATGAATCAAAAGTCTAGAAGTCCAGAAATGTGGAATCCTGTAAGATCAGAAAAACTGGATGCTTTCAGGCCCCAAACGATAGAGAGGGAAAACCAACCTCCAGTGACAAAATGAAAGGGAACTCCAATTATTTTTGGAGAACTGCCTATTCACCTTGGCCCATTGACCCATCTACTTGAAGACTGTTACATAAAAGATAGACACTTATCCTATTAGAGCTACTGTATTTGGGGTCTCTTTGTTACAGCAGCCTAGCTTGTGCCCTGATGAACACATAACCATAAAATCACTCTAAGTACCATTTCTTCCAAGACTGAGATTTATAGTGGACCTCATGGAGCCCAGAACAATGGTCTGACCTTGTTGAACATCTAATCCAACCATAAGTAGCTTCTTGTTCGTTTAGACTTATAATTCCCCAAAGAGAAGATGGTATCTAATTTGTTTTCCTATTAGGAAACATGACTCTGAGAGAAGTATCAAGGAATTTTAAGGCAAGTTCACTGCTCGGTGGGAAATTATAATCTGGTATAGAATTTATATTGAATTTGAGGAAACCAATGGAAACGGAAGGTCAAACCTAGGTACTGAAATCATCACCAAATTAGTTCAGTTCTTCAAACATTTATTGCAAACCAGAGAAGTAGACAGATATACAGATTCTTCTCAAGAAGGCTACAGTTGACAAAGGAAACATCACGTCACAGCTCTCATATAGTGCAATAAATGGTCTTGCACAGCAAGATAAACAGGGTGCTGTGGGAGCACAGCTGTGGATGGTTATCTCAGTTGGAGGCAAGTACTCACGGCAGGTTTTGCAAGGGAGGTATCCTAGCAGAGTCTTCAAGGAAAAAAAATGAAGGAATTATCCTAGAAAAGAGGAGAAGGATAGTGTTCCAGTGAGAGGGAGCCAAGTGATCTAAGTCAGTCTGTGGAGGAGGTATCTTTGCCCTTACCCCAGGGTCTCCAGTTAAATATTTTATCCAAATCTGTCACTCTGTGAGCACCAGGCCACTAAGATTCCAGAAGGGACCTATTGTGTTTGCCTTTCTTTTCTTGGGGAGCCATTGCCAGAAGGCCAGCCTTAGAAAGTGTCATTAGTTATGCGTTGTCATGTGTGTAAAGTTGCTAAAGGCTTAATATTCTTTCTTTCACGTGTTGATCCACCATTCTCCATAATGTTTCTGTTATATCTTCTATCAGCCTTTGTCAGAATGATCTTTTCAAGGATATTTGTAAAACAGACAGCTTTTGAATCCCACAAGACAGAAAGCGTAGTTGTTTCATGATCCAGAATAAGAATATTAGAAGATAATGTCTGCTGGAGAAAAGATTGAGCAGGTTTACTAGAAGCTCTCCATAAAGATAGAGGTTTCCTCATCTGTATTGCAGCATCCCTGTGTGCACAGCGTCTCCTAGGCCTGCCTCCATATCTCCGTGGGACAAAGCAGCGAAGAGAGCCAGTGTGAACATAAAGCTTGTGCTGCTTGTGTTTTCTGTCATAAAGTCTTTTTGTCTCTGACCCAGAAGTCTCAAGTCTTCTTCCCTCCTCCAAGAAATTGTGGCAGGCTAATTTGTTAGCTTGCAAATGAGTAAAATTTCTGAATCCTTGCAGTTCTTGATAATTTAGAGATATTTTTTTCTGGGAACAGGAAACATGTTCTTATATCAAAGTGACAAATTTTTGTTGGAGAATTTAAACATTAGCAGAAATATTTTTTTTAAGCAATGAATTCTTTCATGGCATCATCACCTTGTCCAGATGTGTGTTAGGACAGCTTTGGCTGAGTGCTTCAGCACATGCTCACCCTCTGAAGTAAAGGGCTGGGAGAGTCAGGGTGAGAAGAGACTTTAGAAGGAGATGTTTACTGATGTTTCTCAATGTATTGGGGGAAAAAAACACCCTGAAAGCCTAGCAATATTCAAATGTGTGCTAATATCTTTCCTATTGTTGAATGTATTCTGCCATGTTCTAGATTGTGGATCTGTAGTTATATCAACCCTGTGGGAAGCCATATATATCAAACTCCCTGCCTTCTGAGCTATAAGGGCTCTGCCATCTCTGAGGAAGTGGCCTTGGTCCTATAATCAAAGGTATCTCAGCAGCACAGTGCCCATTTCCAGCCTGTGGGGAAGCAGAAAGGGAGATGTGGAGATTTGTACAAATACAGAAAGGTGGAGAGAAAAACACCAAAGACAGTTAGCTCTCTCTTTCACAGACTGAAAATGTAAAAATCTACTCTACTATGTCCTTGCAATAGACCCAAATATCAAAAGTAATCTTAAAGGTAAACAAAGTCCATTCCTTAAATGCCCAACCAATACATGTATAAGTCCTCAACAGGTGTTTTTAAATCTTTATATATGCAGAGTGATTATGACAGCCCCTGGGAGTGTCTATGTAGCTCTGGGGAGCTGGTGGATGCTCACATAGAAGTGAAACAAAACCCAGAGTGCCTGGCCAACTAGGCTAGCTTGACAAAGACAACTTCCTATCACTCCTGATGAAGAGTAGGGAACACTTCTGTCTCATAGCAATACCTCAGATTAAAAGCCACTGGAGGCAGAGATGGCAGGGAGAGGGGAATAAAGAGCCACAAGTAAGGATCCGCTCTGAAAGTGGTGTATTTCAGATTCTAGTGGCACATGTGCTGTCTGTCCATTTAAGGAATGGACTTTGGTTACCTTTAAGATTACTTTTGATATTTGGGTCTATTGCAAGGACATTGTAGAGTATATTTTTACATTTTCAATCTGTGAAAGAGAAAGCTGTCTTTGGTGTTTTCTCTCCACCATTTTGTATTTGTACAAATCTCTACATCTCCCTTTTTGATTCCCCGCAGAAGGTCTAAGCTGCTGGGCTAAATTGCTCTGTTTGAGCTTGCATAAGAAGACCATGAGAACAGGAAAGAAGGGACATTCTTTTTTCCCAAAAAAGAACAAAGAAGAGAAGCATTGTTCAGATAGGACCGGTCTGTCCTTTCTCAGGTAATCACCTAAATAATTCAGCAACATATATTTTTTTGCTTGATGCAGAAGATGCAGTTTTAAAAGTGCCAAGAAGTATTTTATTCAAATATTTGAAAGAATTTTGAAGTAAGGTACTAAATTGATTTGGATCTCAAGAGTGAAGCAAATTCAAGTTAAAATAATAAATAAAAACTGACAAGCCCAAGCCCTGGATCAGTGTTTATATTTGTTAAGTGGAAACACACTCCACTAAATAAAAACTAAGTTGGGAGCCTGATGCCATCAGCACAATTTTCATTAGCAGATCCTAGCCTGAGCGAAAGGCACCTCCAGTAGTTTAGCCCTTCCACAGAAGGCACATGTGCCACTAGAATCTGAAATACACCACTTTCAGAGTGGATCCTTACTGGTGCCTCTTTAGGTTGTTGGCAGGTTTTGCTCTATGCTGTCAATTCTAAAACACCCCTCCTTCCTGTACTCTTCTTACCTCTGGTTATATGTCCTTTCTCCTCTGGTTCCTTCACATGGTGGCCAGTATAATCCTTCTAAAGACAAATATCACTCTCCCACCTGATTATATTCAGTGGCATCTCATGGCCAAGGTTGGGGGTTAGCTATGGTTTCCCTACTGTGACACACAGAACTAATGTCATTTAGATACAAGAACCCACCCTTTGCTGATCCAGGTCCACTCCCAACATTTGGTGGAGAAGAAAAGCAAACACTTGTCAGAAACATTTGTCAGGAGATACTTGAGTATCTGTAGGGCTGAAGGGCCAGCAGCAGGCTTTGGGAGATGACTATGAGGCAGTCAAGGAGGTAGAAGTGCAGGGGAGAGGGCAGTGGGACCACCAAGGCAGCAGAGGGGTCACAAAGGTGGCAATAGAGCCAAGAGCAAAGAGACAGTCAGCAGGATCCAAAGATTGGTGACAAGTTGGAGGACTGAATAAATACTACACAATGTACTGAAAATAATGGGAGTCAAGGTTCTTGTTGTCAACCTAAAGGATTTAAAATACAATAAGGTGGAAAACAAGAAAGAAAAGGGGTTGGACTGGAATTGGAGGTGTCAGTGTGAACGCATGGATTTCAGTGGATATATAAATATTGATATAGGTGTACATAAATACTTCTCTTTTGAGGCTGAAAAATATTTCATCATACATGTACTTATGTTTGTACCTTCCACATTTTCTTTATTCATTCATCTATCTATGAAACATAGGCTTTTTTAAATATGTTCATACTTTGGCTATTGTGAATAATGATGAAATGAACATGGTGATTCACACATCTCTTTGAGAATCTGATTTCATTTCCTTTGGCTACATACCCAGAAGTGGGATTCCTGCTCAATAGGGTAGTTGTATTTTTAATTTTTTTAGAACTCTCTATACAGTTTTCCATCATGGATGTACTGATTAACTTTCCTACCAACATTGTACAAGAGTTCCTTTTTCTCCACATCTCTGCCAACATTTGTCTCTTATCATTTTAACAGATGTAAAATGATATCTCACTGTAGTTTTGATTTGCATTTTCCCAAGGGTTGGTGATATTGAGCATCTTTTTATAAACCTGTTAGGCATCTGAATGTCTTCTTTAAGAAATGTCTGTTCAGGTACTCAGCCCCTTTTATAATTGAGTCATTTGCTGATGTTGTCTTGCTTTTGCTATTGAACATTTTTAATTTCTTATATATTTTGGATATTAACCTGTCATCAGATATTTGACTTGCAAATATTTTCTCCCATTTTCTTATCACCTTTTCATCTTTTGATAGTTTCCTTACTTTTTATAAAGTTTTTAATTTGATGCAAATCCCACTTGTTCAATTTCTGCTTTTGTTGCTTGTGCTTTTGGTGTCATAACCAAAAAAAAAAAAAAAAACATTGCCCAGACCAATGTCAAGAAGCTTTTCCTTCTAGTAGTTCATAGTTTTGGGCTTCATATTCAAGTCTTTAATCACTTTTGAATTGATTTTTGTGTATAGCAAGAGATAAGAATCCAATACACTTGTTCTGCCTGGGGATGTCCAATTTTGCTAGCATCGTTTATTAAAAATACTCCATTCTCCCCATTGTGTGTTCTTGGCACCTCTGTCAATCATCAATTGTCTTTAGATGCATATATGTTTGTAATTGTTATTTTCTCCTGTTGAAGTGATTGTCTTATAACAATGGCCTTCTTTGTCTCTTACGATATTTTTTTTTACTTAGATCTATCTTATCTAAATATAGCTTTTCCTGCTTTCTTTTGATTATTATTTGCAAGGAGTAACTTTGTAAATCCCTTCCTTTTCAGCCTATCTGTATCCTTAAAACTAAAGTGATTGTCTTTTGGCAGTATACTGTTGCATCTGTTTTTTTTTTTTATCAGTGCTTTATAGACATACATAAAGGTGGAATTCACTGAGGCATATTTATACATATATGTAGTATAATTCTTCATATAGATTTTGCTTTTCTTCCCCTTTCCTGTCCCTCGCCTCTCCTCCTCAATTTCCTTCTTCTATTCCGTTGCTTTTCCTTTATCCTTATAAGATCTGACCTCCTCACCATTTTTTCTCCCTTACTTTACTCCTTCTTTTGCATATGAGAAAAAAACGATTCAACCCTTGATTTTCTGAGTCTGGCTTATTTCACTCAGCTTGATATTCTCCCATTCCATCCATTTATCAGCAGATGCTGTAATTTCATTCTTCTTTACGGGTGAGTGATATATAGCACATTTTCTTAATCAGATCATCTCTTGACAGGCACCTGGGCTGGTTCCATAACTTGGCTATTGTGAATTGTGCTGCTATAAATATTGACGTACCTCTATCACCATAGTATATTGATTTTAGATCTTTTGGATAAATACTGAGGAGTGGGATAACTGGGTCATGTGGTGATTCTATTCCTATTATTTTGAGGAGTCCTCATATCTGCTTTCCAAAGAGGTTATGATAATGTGCAGTCCCACCAAGAATGTATGAGTGTTCCATTTCCCCTATATATTCACCAGCATTTATTTTTTATATTCTTGATGATTTCCATTTTGACTGGATTGATATGGGATCTCAATATAGTTTTGATTTGCATTTCCCTGACAGCCAGGGATATGTAAAATTTTTTCATATATTCTTTGGCCATTTGTGTTTTTTCTTTTGAAAAATGTTTGTTTAGTTCTTTTGCCCATTTGATTATGTAATTTTTTTGGTGTTGAGCTCTTTGTATTCTTTATAATATATTCTGGATATTAATTCCCTGTTGGAAGGATAGCTGGCAAATACTCCCCCCCCCCGCCGCATTATGTAGGCTCTCTCTTCACATTGTTAATCATTTCCTTTGCTGTGTGAAAGTGTTTTCATTTGTTGCCATCCTATTTATTTATTTATGGTTTTATTTCTTGAGTTTTAGGGGTCTTGATTAGGAAGTTAGTTCCTATGCCAATATGTTGGAGCGTTGACCCTATCTTTTCTTGTAGCAGTTACAAATTTTCTAGTCTAGTTCCTAGTCCTTTGATTCACTTTGATTTGACCTTGTGCAGAGTGAGAGATAGGGTCCAGTTTCATTCTTCTAAGATACCATCTCACTCCAGTAAGATTGGCAGCCATTATGAAGTCAAACAATAACAAGTGCTGGCAAAGATTAGGAAAAAGGGTACACTTGTACATTGCTGGTGGGACTGCAAATTGGTGCAGCTAATTTGGAGGGCAGTATGGAGTATCCTTGGAAAGCTGGGAATGGAACCATCATTTGACCCAGCTATTCCCCTTCTCAGACTATACCCAAAAGACCTAAAAAGAGCATACTACAGGGACACAGCAGCACAATTCACAATAGCGAGACTGTGGAACAAACCTAGATGCCCTTCAATAGATGAATGGATAAAAAAAATGTGGCATTTATATACAATGGAATATTACTCAGCACTAAAAAATAACAAAATCATGGCATTTGCAGGGAAATAGATGGCATTAGAGCAGATTATGCTAAGTGAAGTTAACCAATCCCTGAAAAACAAGTGCTGAATGTCTTCTTTGATATAAGGGAGGTGACTCAAAACAGAGTAGGGAGGAAGAGCATGAGAAGAAGATTGCCACTAAACAGGGACGAGAGGTGGGAGGGAATGGGAGGGAGAAGGGGAATTGCACAGAAGATGGAAGGAGACCCTCATTGTTATACAAAATTGCATATATGATGGTGTGAGGGGGAAAAAAAGAAAGAAAGAAATGTGTCACAGTAGATTGGGTAGAAAGAGGTGATGGGAGGGGAGGGGAAGGGAGGGGGGATAGGAAGAGTAGCAGAATACAACAGACACTAGTATTGCTGTATGTATATACATGGCTGTATAACCAATGTGATCCTGCAATCTGTACACATAGAAAAATAAGAATCCATACCCCATTTGAGTCAAATGTATGATATATCAAGATCATTATATTATCTTGAGCAACCAATAAAAAAAAGAATTGTATGCAAAAAATAAGACAGCTCATGTGTAATGGCATAATTTGGTGTGAACATACTTTATATACAGAGTTACAAAAAATTGTGCTGTGAATGGATAATTATGAATGTAATGCACTCCACTATTGTAATGTAAGAAATAAATTTTAAAAAAAGAAAGAATAAATAAATAAATAAATATGGATATCTGATTTTCCCAGCACCATTTGTTAAAAAGGCTATTTTTTTTCCAACATGTAGTTACATTTTTGGCACCTTTTCCAAGTGTCAAATGACTGTAACTCTGTGGGTTTGTCTCTGTCTATTTTGATGCCAATACCATAGTGTTTTTGTTACTATAGCTCTGTAGTACAATTTGAAAGCAGGTATTATGATCACTCCAACATCACTCTTCATTTTAGGAGTGTTTTTTTCTAGATCTATGAAGAATATCATTGGTATTTTTATGGTGATTGCATTGAATCTGTATAACACTTTTGGTAATATGGTCATTTGTGATAATATTAATTCTATCTCCAAGAATAGAGGAGGCCTTTCTACTCTAAGATCTTCTTTGATTTCTTTCTTCAGTGTTATGTAGTTTCCATTGTAGAGGTCTTTCATCTACTTAATTTGACTTATCCCCAAGTAACTTATTCTGAATGGGATAACTCTTATGATTTCTTTCTCAGCAGATTTACTATTGTAGTATAAGAAAGTTATAAATTTGTAAATGTTGATCTTTTATCCTGCTACTTTGATGAATTCATTTATCAACTCTTGTAATTCTGGTGAAATTTGGGGGGGGTCTTCTAGATATAGGATCATGTCATCAGCAAACAAAGATAGTTTGATTTATTTTTCTGTGTATATCCCTTTAAATCCCTTCTCTTGCTTGATTGCTCTGGCTAGAATTTAAAAAATGATATTGAATAGTAGTGGCGAGAGTAGAAATATTTGTCCTGTGCCTGATTTTAAAGCATATGTTTTCAGGTTTTTTTTTTTCCATTCAGTACAAGGTTGACCTGGGTTTGTCATATGCAGCCTTTATAATGTTGAGATAAGTTCATTCTATCCTTAGTTTCACCAGCATTTTAAACATGAACAGGTACTATATTTTATCCAAGTTCTTTCTTGCATCTATTGAAATGATTCTTGTTCCTTAATTCTGTTTATAAGGTGAATTACATTTATTGATTTGTGTATATTAAACCAAACTTGCTTCCATGGGATAAAACCCACTTGATGATGGTGTACTATCTTCTTGAATGTGGCTTGGTAATATTTTATTAAAAATTTTTGCAGCTGGATGCTGTGGTGCACACCTGTAATCCCAGTGGCTTGGAAGGTGGAGGCAGGAGGATGCCAAGTTCAAAGCCAGCCTCTGCAAAAGCGAGGCTCTAAGCAACTCAATAGAGACCCTGCCTCTAAATAAAAATACAAAATAGGGCTGAGGATGTAGCTCTGTGGTTGAGTGCCCCTGAGTTCAATCCCCAGTACCCTTCCCCCAAAATTTGCATCTATGTTCATCAGGGATATTGATCTATAGTTTTCTTTCCTTGATTTGTCCTTGTCTGGTTTTGGTATCAGAGTTATACCATCTTCATAGAATGTATTTGAGAATGTTCTCTCTTTTTCTATTTTGTGGAATAATTTGAGAATGACTGGTGTTAGTTCTTCTTTAAAGGCCTGGTAGAACTTGACTGAGAATGCATCTGGTCTGGGCTTTTCTTTGTTGGAAGACTTTTAATTGCTGCTTCAGTCTTATTGCTTGATATTGGTCTGTTTAGGCTTTCTATATATTCCTGGTTCTGTTTGGACAGGGCATGTGTACCTAGAAATTTGTTAATGTCTTCTAAATTTTCCAGTTTATTGGCATATAGATTTCCAAAATAGCTTCTAATGATCCTCTGGATTTCAGAACTGTCTGTGGTGATATTTCCTTTTTCATCTCTAATCTTGTTGATTTGGGTATTGTCTCTTTCCTTTTGTTATTATGACTCATAGTTTATCAATCTGGTTTATCTTTTCAAGAAACAACTCTTTGTTGCATGAATCCTTTGTGTTGTTTTTTTATTCTCAATTTTATTGATTTCAGCTCTGATCTTCATTGTTTCCCATCTTTTACTGATTTGGGCCTTGGGGTGTAGCCTTAGATTATTTGGTGGGTATCTTTCTGCTTATTTTTTCAATATAGACAATCAATGCTATAAACTTTCCTTCTAGGACCACCTTAATACTGTCCCAGAGATTTTAATATGCTGTATCTCTTTTCTAATTTGTCTCTAAGAACTTTTTGTTTTCTTCTCTCACTTCTTTTATTATCCATTCCTTAATTAAAAAGTAGTGTTCAATCTTCATGTAGATTTCAATCTCTTATGTGATTTCTGTAAGTTTTCTTGCTGTTGATTTCTAGTTTTGTTCCATTCTGATGTGATAGGATGCACAGGATTATACCAATTTTTTGCATTTGCTAAGACTTACGTTATGATCTAGAATGTGATCTATTTTGGAAAAGGATCCGTATGAACTGCTGAGAAGAAAGTGAATTCAGCTGTTTTGGGGTGAAATATTTTGTAGATGTCTATTAGGTTCATTTGATTTATAGTGTTATTTAGGTTGGAAATATCTTTATTGATTTTATGTCTAAATGACTGGTCTATTGGTGAAAAGGGTGAGTTTCATCAGTATTAGTGTGCTTGGGTGTACCTAGAATTTAATGTCAAGAAGTAGTTTTTCATGTAATTAGGTGCACTGGCATTTGGGGCATAAATATTTATTATCATTGTATCTTCTTGTTGGATTGTTCTTTTAGTCAGTATGTAGTGGTATTCTTTGTCTCTTCTGATTAAATCTCTTTTACTTGAAATCTGCTTTGTCAGGTATGGGAATGGCCACTGCTACTTGTTTTTAGAGTCATTTGCATGGAATAGTTGCAAGAGAAAGGTAACATATGATTGCTACAAAGGAGTATAAGAAATAACCAAAATAATAAAAGAAAGAAAGAGGGAAAAGGAAAAAAGAAAATTTGGCTCTGAGTAGGGGAAGAAGGGTGATGAAGAGGTAAAAAAGAGGAGCAAAAACCAAGGTATGAAAAAATTAAAAAATCAAATCAAATCAACATAAAATTTTATCCCACCAAAGGGAAAACAAGGCTAAATAATAAGTGGGTGAATAAAAGAAAATTTATATATTTTTTCTTTAATTTTTATTTATATATTTGTTTTATATTTAATTTAATTATACCAAACACACACACATTCTCAAACCTAACAGCCCAGCAAGAATAAGTGCACGTGTGTGCACACACACTCACACACACACACATAAATATAAGTACACAGAATGGAAGAAAGCAAAAAAATATAAAAGTAAATAAAATTTAAGTTTAAAAAAGAAGAGTGGGATAGGAAAAAAATTCATAATGAAAAATAAAGAGCTTTTTTTCCACTGGGGTGGTCAAAACTGTTGGTAAGGATGTTTGCTCATTGCTTTTGCTGTTGTGCCATTCTTTTGCATTTCTTTTAGGGCTCTGGAACCCTTGTGTCAAGGGCTAGGGGTTGTTGAATCTCATTTATTTATGTTTATCACCAAGCTGCCAGCCACTGTGTCCTGAAGCCAAAGCTGGTTGTAGTAGCTCTCAGTTTCCTATCTCACAGTTTAAGATAGGATAGACTGGGGGTACTGAAAAATACTGTACTCTTAGAGCAGGGCTGACTAAGAAGATCTAAACTGGAAGTTCCAGCAGTTGAGTTTTAGCCTTGGCTATCATTTGGAAGTCTCTTTGAGGGTAGTTGAGATTAGATCCATGCCCTCTGTTTCTGGGCAGATGACAATCTCTGCTGGACATCTAGTTCTCAGGGACCTTCCAAAAGTCTCACTCTTAGTTCTCAACCTCTGCAGGTCTCACATATTCCCTAGTCATGGATGTGAATTACCCATGATTGGACCTGGAATGCATACATGCCTGTCTGACCAGTTGCTGGCATCTTCCAGTTGCTCAGATGAGGTGCCAGCAACAAAGGAGGCTCTTTCTCCTCAATCGTCCCATCCTGGATTACCCTAGGCACAATCCTTTCTGCACCTGATCCAGGCACACTCTTAACCCCACAACATACAAATGCTAGGCAGGCTGGAAATTTCATTTATAAACTCTTGAATCTCTGACCTCTATTCAATGCTCCATGGCCACTTAAAGATGGTTCCCATCATGACTCAGGTTCCTGTCATGACTCTTCTCCTGTCAGCTCAGTGATTTTGATCACTTTTCACTCAACAACTTCCCCTGCCATTTTTTTCCAGTTAAGACCAGCCTTCCTCTCTACCCCACAGGTTCCTCCAAACCAATTTTATTTACTATGCTTTTCTCTCTCTCTCTCTCTCTCTCTCTCTCTCTNATATATATATATATATATATATATATATATATATACACACACACAAACACACACACACACACACATATATATATATATATATGAATGATATGTACATAGTATATATTGTTACCCATAATACATATTATACCTATGATGTATTATTTTGTATATTATATTTGATATAATTCAAATGTATGGTTTATGAGAGAAAACAGGGTATATGAGGTAAAATGTTCACAATTCGGAGACTGGGTGAAGAATATTTGTGAATTTGACTGTTTTGTTAACTTTGTGTAAGTTTATATTTTAAAAAAATAAATAATAAATCTACCATAGATAAAATAAAAAACAAATGGGAAGTAATGATGGAACAACAACTCACAAAATAGAATCCACCATAAGAATGTATTGCCACTAAAATCATCAATACCACATCAAGACCAGTGTCTCACCATGCTTTGTGATTGAGATAGTAGGGGTAGCAATTTGTGTGCAATTCTTAGAGTAACAGTTAAAATTCTTCTCCATTTTTCTCCATTGAAGAAGACAACAGATTTATAAAAAGGACAGCTTGAATCTGCTCTAATTTACAAAAGAAGCAATGTGCCTATAAACCTTGACATTTCAACTAATATTACTATCAAATTCCACCATGATAGACAAGCATGTTAATCACTTTATAGCTGAGAACTGCTGACTTAGTCCAGTTATTCCCTAATATTTTGATGGTAAAATCTCTTGTACTTTTAATTTTTTATAGTACCACATAATAGTGATTCCATGGATTTTTATTCAACCTATAGATCAGGTTTGGTCACATATAAATTATGATAGATTTTGGTTTCAAACCATGTAACACACTAGGGATCCATGACCTACATACTAGGACCCATCAAATAAGAATAAAAGCCCCTTCATTATTAATTCTGTGCTGACTTTACTGTGAGTTACTTTGGGTTATTCAGACTCATTGTACTATTTGAGACCACCACCACTACTTTGCTCACATCCTCCTATCCCAGAAATGCCAGGCTCTCCTCTCCGTGCCCACTGTAAGACTTTGCATTCTGGCCTAGCCTGGGTTATTAGACTCTGTATTTTTTGGTTGGTTCACAAGACTGAAGAAATATTATTAGAAGAATGAAACTCAAAAGAGGTAAGTACAAGAAAAGCTCCTGAGATCCTGGTGGAAGAAGACTGTCGTTGGTACTGCCACCATGGAGAGGAATCAACTACCGCCAGATTTTGTTTCCAGCTTTGCACACCTCTCTACAAGCTCTCAAGTCCTGCAAGGGAAAGTCTGGTTGACCCACGACACATGTGCCAGACCATGAACACACAGATCAAGGCTACTCATTGGTAGAGGAGAATAGTCCCTTGGTTGAGAATGCCATCTGGATTACACAAATGGGAAAGAAGAATTTTGCCAAAGAAAAGAAGAAGAATGGATTCTGAGCATCAAGAAAACTAACAAAACTTCGTTCTATAACATTTAAGACTTAATACATATCTTTCTCAGGTAAAAAAATGAAATCATAGCAAACCAAAAGTGGACCCACTCCTCCACCCACAAAAGGAAGAGTACATCAACATAACATGATTTTAACTTTTATTGATTCTTGTGCTACACTCAGGTTGTATTCTAAAATTGGTGAGGATCAAATTTCTTATCTATTTGAGATGAGCCAAAATAAAGGTCAAATTCAAAAGTGACTGCCTCACATTCATTTGGAATTTGATTAGTTCAGGACATATTCTGTTTATAACAGGTGGTAATATCCTGCATAACTAATAATTGAAAACATTTCCTATTATTTTATAGTAACTAAAAAACAAGAAATATATTTTTTCATTAATCTTATAATAACACAACTATGTTTTTAAGTTTTGAGCTCCACTTTTTATATTTTAAAGGAGTTGTACCATGCATACATGTATATGAAGACACACAGATCAAAGCTACATATCTGTGTTCCCTTGCTTGAAAAATCCCAATTCAGCTTATTTGTTCAGTTCATCAAGGCAGATTTTTATTCTTTAGGGATTTGAGCACTTGGTAGGTCTGCCTATGAAGGGTTGTAAAGGTTAAGAGTCCATGCAGCATCTTATGTTTCCATGCCTGCTTTTCACTACACTCATTGTATAATAGCAACCGTATTTTGCCTTGCTACTCAGAGTCAACCAGTCCAACTGAAGTGTAACTTCTTTTTGTGTGATTGCCTAACAGCATGAAGAACTGAAAAGGCAAGACAGCAATGGCAGCTTTCAACTCAGAGGAAAAAACAGAACCCAGAGTCATAAGGACAAGCAGCACAAATGTTGCTGGAAGGCCATTAGCAGCAACTATGCAAGTCACTCCCCTACCCCATAGGTGCTGGCTCCCAGATGTGTGTCTTATTCAAGGAGAGAAGAAGGAGGAAAATAGACCATATATTGATCTCTGATTTATAGCAACATATAGAGCACACCAACTCTGGAGGATGTTGACATCAGCCAAGAACAATAGTCTTCAAACTCCATTTCTCTGCTATAGAAGAGGCTCTGCTCCCAAGTATTGGAGTATGTGATAGTGCCAGTGATTTTCCATAAACATCCAATTTTCCTTTATTCCGTTCTGATGTGTATTCTTTGGTCGGACAATCCACACCACCAGAACACTGCATAAAGCATCAGTACACCCAGAGTTGGTGCTGACAGACGCATGAAAGTTAGGGAAAAAATTCCAAATCATCTTATCAATACCATGATATAAATATTATTCTTATTTCCATTATATATATGAGGAAACTGAGACAGAGGTCATACAGTAAGTCACAAAGTCAAAATTCACACACATTGACTGTCTCCAGTTCATGATCTAATCCACTAGGTCTTTCCTTGGAGAAATTAAGTGATTCAGTCAATGCAATAAACAGGACACTGGTCTTCTAATTACTTCCTTATCATTCTGTACTTTCTGCTGTACTACTTGTCTACCAGGTGGGCCCTGGAAAAAGAGAACACCAAAGATTTATAATCCCTAGGAAAGAAGAGTAAACATTCTTTACATAACCACTGAAGGTACTAAACACATCATGTTGTTTATTTTACAAAGATGAAATGTGAAACCTCATTAATTTTTAAATAGCATAGATTTAGTAGCATAGATTTTCACCAAACAGAAGTAAACTAAAATCATTGTCATCCTCCTCCTTCAGCTATTCCTACAGTCTTTAAAATAAAGTACAAATTCTTTAACCAGGCAAACTTCATGAACTGGCCCGTGCCTTCATCCCACACACTTCCACCCACCCCTACCTTACTACTCATGCTTCATCCGAACTGTGGATTCCAAACACGTTGAAGTACAACCATCTCTTCCAAGCACCTGGGCATTTGCATAAGATTAACCATCTGCCCAGGAGGCACTTTTCCATCTGCTTTAGCCTTGTCCTCCTGGCTGCCCTGACTCCACATGGTTGTATTAACTAAAGTGTTTTATTTTGTATATTTTGATGCTTTGACATCTTGGGCCATGCTTCCTGGAGGGATAGCTAATTCCTAGAGAGAGCAAACAGCCACAATGGGAACACATATTTGAAATGCAAACTAACCAATCCAGAGCACAAACCCCCAACAGAGTTCTTCATCAGCTCTCATCTACCTACCTAACACCCCAGGGCCAAGTAGCAGACAACTAAGGACAGCTCTTGTGCTCCACAGTAACTGAAATTACTTTCAAAACTGTCCAATCCTGAACCTGCTTACTTTGCCTCTCACAACTACAAGGAGGGCTCTCGCCCACTTTACCCCTTCTACCAACCACCCATGCCCTCACCTCCTGCCCAAACCTCTTTACCCTGGTGGCCCCCCAGAGCATGATACGTACCTTTCTTGGAATCTCTGAATATAACAGACTGTCTTTCTAAGGCCACCATCTCTGGATCTATCAGCTCATCATACCCAAATAACAAAACCTGTATTTTACAACATGTGAGTTGATCACTCCTATTTTTTTTGCTACTAACATACCATGAACTTACAGCTATCATTGCACTTTTCCATACAATATGAAATCCTTCATGAACCCATCTCTGATAGCCTGAGGAACTCTAACCTTTGTATTATCAGGACCTCTCCTGTGGTGGTTGGTCACAGTACAGGGACACAATAAATGCTCAATAGGTGAAAGAATTAGATAATTAATTAGTTAATCCTAGAAACTACCACATGTCAAGTCACCTCAATTTGCATCTCATTACTTTTCAATTGGCCTTTCCACTTATGGCACATATAAATCCAGGCACCAAATTTATATATGAAAACTACTCATTGGTACACATAAATAGCTAATTACATATAAAACAATGTCAACCATAGCAGCAAATGTCCAAGATGAAAATATCTTCTACAAATGTGAATATTATAAGGTTACAAAAATGTGCCTGAAAGAAGTTCTGAGCAAAAGTGTAGGATGGAGCTTTATTGCCTCAATTTTATACTATTCATCCCAACCCTATGAATCTGAGGGTTCATAAATTCTCTCTGATGATAACTTACGAAAGGAAGAAATGACCTCCATATATTTAAAGCCTTGATGTATAACAACACATAAATTATAAATGGTCACACAGTATTTCATTCCAGGTACTATGTTCTTAAGGAAGAGGGGAAATGGCTTGTAACCAAGGGCCTGGCGTGTGCCAGGATGGTGCCTGGTGTGAAATGAATTATTGAGGTTGAACCTCAGGATTATCTAGCAAGTTGGGTGTTATAGCAGGCCTGTCCCTTCAGAGTCATCTTGTTAAAAGAGATCCCACCCTTCTATTGACTTGAAAAAGAAATAAATTCACAAGAGAAGCTAGCCCTTGCTGGAAAGCAGTGGGAGAAAAATTCTGAAAATAGTGAATGAAACAATACATTTTTTCCTGGAAGAGAAGATAGAACCATTACAGAACATGGAAGAAGTAAGGGAAAGACGTCAGTGTCTGGGTTGAGATGGTGAAACATCAAAGTGGGCATCTGGACTGTGCACAGGGGACATGAGCAGGCAGTGGGTCATCTGCAGGTGACTGAGGAATGAGGTGACTGAGAGCAAGGAGGTGTAAGGTTATACAGCCAGGTTCTGCCTCACTATTTCCCACCTTTCCTACAACCATGTCTGATTCAAACTTTGTACTCCATCAATATTTGCTGAATGAATGAACAAACGAATTAATATTTTTCAAATAGTTTTTGTTATTTAAGGATAAATTGTAAAGCAAATCCATCTGGTTGTGCCTTTGATATCCCCAAGTTTGGACCTCATAAAAACAGGCCCAAGAAAACATATTGTCATGGCTCTTGTCTTGTCTGTCATCTTAAGAGATGTAGCTGTTTATTTGTGGAAGGACGAGAGGTAGTTAACATTTGAAGTATCCAATAAGACTTATAAGGCAGGACAAACAGAATATATCGTATAGGGATTTGTTAGCCTGCCTTTATTTATTTATTTTTTTATTAATGCTTGATTTTCTCTATCAGCTGCAGTAAGGCCAATGATTTCCATGTTTGTTTTTCAAGGAACTACCTCAGTGGCTGTCTCAGGGAGCAGGGAGAAATCTGGGTTTCCCAATTCTAAGTCAACCAGAGCAGTTCCAGTTTTAATTCCCAGAAAGAGACTCCAGGTTAGATTTTATTGTAATGGCAATAGTACTTAATAAAGCTTTTCTTAAAGTTTTTTTTTTTAATGTGTCACGGCTCAAATACCAACACTAACCCTTAGAAGCTATGTAGCCATGAACAAGATACTATGCCTATCTCTGCCTCAGTTTCCTTATGTGTAAAAAGGAGATAATAACAGTACATAACTTATAATATTATTATGAAGATTCATGCATAATATTATTATAATAACTAATAATATTATTATAACTAATAATATTATTATGAAGATTCATGCATAACTAATATTATTATAGCTAATAATATTACTATGAAGATTCATGCTGCTTTGGATCTGGTTTGAGTATCCCCCTAAAGGTTCATGTGTTGCAGGCTTTGTTCCCAAGTGGCAGTTTTGAGAGACGGGATGGGCCTTTAAGAATTGGGACCAGTTGGAGGTCCTTATGTCAGTGGAGCCATGCCCTGCAAAGGGAATGCTGTTCCCCCAAAATGTGTTCTTGCAAGAGCAAGTTGTTATTAAAGCCTGAGCCTGACCCCTGAGTCTCTCTCTGGCTTCTTGTTTTAAGGTGCATTCTCTTCCTCCCACATGCACTTCCACTGCTGTGACACTGGCAGTCATCCACCATGAGGTTCTCACCAGAGCTAAGTCAATCAGTGTTTGTACTTTGCCCTTGAATCGCCACATCTATGAGCTAAATAAACTTCTTTTCTTTATAAAATTAGACTGTCTCAGATATTTTGTTACAGTGACAAAAAATGGACTAATTCGATTAAATATATAGAAAATGCTATATACATATTAGGTATTATCATTACCTCATTTGATTCTTCAAATGGTTGTTCTGTGGAAGGCAGTATTTATAACCATCTACTTTGCATGGAGGAGACAAGTAGAATATACAGAGATTTAATATCTTATTCAAGGTCATAGTCCACAGTGGTAGAATTGGTACTGAAACACAGATCTAGTGGACAGTGAACCCTGTATCCTTACCCTCACATGGAGGTGAAGTGTAGGTTCAACAGATAAAAAGGAATTTCAAAATCACCAATTTAAGTCTTCTCATGAGGAGGCAAGATTTACATTGTGTTGTTTTTTTAAATTTGACTTTTTAAACTTTAACATTTCAATGTTGCTTAAATTATCTATTTTAAATTGAATATACAACGTTTCCAAACAAAAGTTAAGAAGACACAAGTTTGATATAAATAAGCATAAGAAGAGAGGCACATAGATCAATCACACATTTTATATTACCAAAAATATGGCAAGGACAGACAAGAATTTATTTTTAATTCATTTTGAAAGCCCTCAGGGATCTCCCCTGTTGCAACTGCTCTCCTTCCATTGCATGCTGTATTAGAAGCAGAAGGAAGCCTTTCTTCTCCATGGGCCAGCACCACCCTTGACTTCCTGTTTCAGCCAGGATGCAGGGAGTTTGAGCACACATTCTCATTCAGCTTCAGATTGCTACATTGGGCCCACAGGGCTGGTCCTTTGATATCTGGAGAGGGAAAAAGAAAAATGTTTTCTATTATGAAGAGCCATGGTGTTGTCCCCAATTTGTGGTTCTCCATTTTATTTTGAGACATTATAAATATTTTTAAAAATAATTCCTAAGTTGTAAAGCTCCCTCCACTGAATGTCATGGAGGGCTGTTGTGGTCATTGGTCTACCCTCAACTACTCCCTTCATGTTATGCCATGGATATATTTGTATAGTTTAACTGGTGTCTTTTCCCCTCCTCTCTTTTCCCCTATTTCTTTTCTGTAGACTATTAATGTAATTTCATAACAGAACTGAAGAATAGCAGACATTGTGCAGTGATCTTCTGGTCTCCAAAATGGATTAGTAATTGAAAAGACTGAGTTTTTTTTTTTCTCTTGGGGAAGTGGGTGTATCGGGGGACATATTCACACTATATCCAAGGGTTATATAAAAAGCGATTATAAAGCTTTATAAAAAGGTGATTAGCCCCGTCACCTTGCTGAGCTGTACTGCAGTTCAACAGGTCTCCAGGGAAAGGCAGAAGAGATGAGCCCTGTCACCTGTTTGGGCGATTTGGGGAGGTTGCTTAGCAATCTCAGTTCGGCCTTAACAAAGTTGAAATGGTGATGCTAATCATTGATTCCTTCACAGTTCCATTTACCAAGCACCCACCACTTGCAAGCGCTGGGAAGAAAAGGTGACTAATAGGCAGTTTCTAAATTCAGCCGCTCACAGTTGAGGTCAGGAGACAGATATCTAAACAAATCAGTAGTAAGAAAAAGAAGAGAGACCTTGACAAGAAACGTTTCTGTTGGGAATGGCAGCTGTGGAGGAAGGAGGAACTGGCCTCACACTTTTCTGTTTCTCAAGGTTATGGGGCGGTTCAAAGGACATAATGAATTTGAATCTTTTGAAAACTCGGAAGAGCAATTTGCATGTGCAGCAGATGCTGTCATGAGCCTTCTGTGTTCCCATGCCTTTGCCACTTCAGGGCAAACCCGGGACTGGAAACCTCCAGCACCTGCGTGTCTGCTGGCGGGACTTTGCAGCCTCCAGAGTCCTCCCGCTTCACCACCTGTGCTGTGCAGTGCGTGCCAAGCAATCAACGCACACCACCCGCACAGAGCAGTCGGCAACCGCAGAGATCCCACTGCTCTCTCACCCTCGGGGGGAATAACTGAGGCCCGAGTTCTACACTGGCTGCCAGAATTTCCTCTGCAGAATTGGGCTCCAGTTGCCTACAGTAGTAACTTGTTGACAATACACTGTTACTGGCTGCCTTCCCCCGCCTGTGACAATCTCCTACTCCCCCAGTGGGGGTTTCTTTACCTGCCAAGTAAATACTTACAAGTGGGTCCTTATCCCAGGGTATGCTTCTGAGAGAACTAAGACAAGATATAAGCCATTTATTATTATTACTCTATATCACTCTGAAATGTGACCACAATTATAAGCACTATTTTGCATAAGAAAAATCAATGCTTCATCTTTATAAATCTACTTATGAAACATTAGGATATCCTCCACTCTAGCCATTTTAATACCTGCCTAAGAATCCATCCTGAACAACAGTGCTCTGACCAAACACTTCTTCCTCTCTCACTGGAACTTCTGCAATAGTCACCTAACTGCTCTCTGGCTCCAGTCTTTCCCTCCACAAAGGCATCCTTCTTGCTATCTCCAGAGACATCCACCTAGAGAGTAATTCTGAGCAAACTACTCCCAGCCCAAACAACATTTATGTGCAAATTTATAAAAACTCCAGTTACTTTTGTAACACTCTGTTTATCTACTGGGGGAAAAAATGTTGTAAAGTTCCAATAATTATAAAGTAAACTACTTGGTCACTACTTTCAGGGAAATTGATTAAATACACAGGTCTGCACTTCTGTGATGAGTGATGCCTATTTAGATGAATATCCTTGTGCATTGCACAACTGTATGGAGCTACCCTGGTTCTTAGATCTCCCTGCCTTGTTCACAAATGGCTTGTCTGTTCCTATCACCTGTCATGAGGTTCCAGGCTTCCATGCTTTGGTCCCTGATGTCCCACTGTTCCAGGCCTATTTCTAGTGGATCCTTGAAAACCAATTTTCTCTTTGCCAGAAAAATTATATCTGAAATGGCTCTTAAAAATGGCTGTGTGTTCCTCCTCTTCTGTGCACCTCTACTTCTTTGTTCATAACTCAACTTTTACACTTAGCTCATTGGATTGCAATTATCTGCTTACAGGTTTGTCCTCTGCAGTGAGGGCTGCCTTGCTTATCAGTGCACTTCCAGCATCTTGTAGGAGTCCAGATCTAAGGTCAGATCATTTTGAAAATAGTGGAGTGTGGAGGTTGTGAGAGATGGCTCTGCAGACAGACCTGGTCAAATATTGAGGTCTGTCACCTTCTAGCAATGTGACCTTGGACAAATGGCCTCACATCTTTACCTTTTGGTTTCCTTGTTAGTAAATAGAGATGTTGCCATCATTGGTCAGAAAGTCATTGTGAGGATTAAATAAGCTCTCCCTATAATGAATACAATGCCCGACAGCAGGCACAAATATGTATTAACTATTACTTTTATTGTAAGCTCAATAAACATTTGAAGGATGGACGTGTCTCCATCTACACCAAACAGGCAGTCCTCTATGAAAAATGAACCTTTAGATTGATCCATCTGTATACCCAGAAGAGTGATGGACACTTTACATAATTAGTGTATTTTGTCTACACAGCCAATCTGCTAGAAAGGTTGGCTACCCACCTATTATAAATGAGGGAATTGAGAGCAGTGATCAATGGCTTCTCTTGGTCACATGAGAGTTAAGTGTCCGAGGCCGGGCCAAACCTGGTCTATGTGATTCCAAGCTTGTGCCTGAAGCATAAAAGAAGGAGCCTTACTTCTGCCCAGAGGTTCAGGAAGCAAAGCGGCTGGGCTGGGGGAGGTATAGGTTGATAGGTGAAGGAGAAGGAGGCACAGGGACTTCTCTAAAGCATTAATATAGGACAGTAAACTCAAAGAACAGGTTTTATGGCTAGTTCCAAGTGTTCCTGTGTAGAAAGTCAGGAGATGAGCTCAAAGAGAATGGTAAGCATATAGTCTGGAAGGATTCTGGATGCTAATGCAAAGATTTTCACTTCTCATCAACAACTGTAGAAATCCCTTGAAAAGCACAAAGACATCAAGACTGGTCACACCCAGTGCTGAAGACAGTGTACAACAACATAAACCACCCTCATTGTTGAGTGGTTTATAAATCACATTGAAAAACATTTTATCAATTTCTTCTAAAGTTAACCATACACCTAATCATCTGGCCCAACCATTCCACTCCTAGGTATTCACACATGAAAAATGAAAGCACACAGCTATAAAAAGACCTGCATAAGAATGTTCTCAATACCTTTATTCATAAGAGCCTCAAACTGGCAACAACCCAAATGTTCATTAACAGGAGAATGAATTTTAAAATTGTGCTGTATTCACACAATAGAATAGTACTTGATGATAAGAAAGAACAAGGTATTAATATATTCAACAACATGAATAAAACTCAAAAATATTATGCTAAGTGGAAGAAGTCAGACCCAAGGATATATACATATGGTGTCATCTATGTACAGGCGAGGCTAATGTATAGTTATAAAAATCAGAGCAGGGTTTCAGTGCTGGCTTATGGGATGGGGTTGGTACAACCGCAAAGAAGCATGAAGGTGCCTTCTGGGGTGATGGAAATGGCCTCTGTCTTGACAGTGCTGCTGATTAGCAGGTGGATGTTTCTGTTATCAAAATTATATATTAAAATTTTATGCACTTAACTGTGTGTATATATCTTGAAAAATAAAAGGAGCAAAAATACATCACAAAATGAGAAACTGCCTTTACTTATATTATCTAAAGATTGGGTTTTAACCACATTCTTGTAAGTCAGACCAATTCAGAGTTCAGGAGAAAAATTTGGCCGTGAAAACTCTTGCAAAGCTTCTATTCATTCATTCTTTAAGAGATATTTATTTGTTTTAACAAATATTTATTAAGCCCAACACTTAATATGATCTGGGTAACTTGAGGCAAATGACTCTCTGACTTGGGATTCACTCATTTGGGAAATGAAGATAGTAATAACATCTATCCCATGCAATTGCTATGGGCTCTAAATGAGTTAATATATGTGAAGCTTTTAGAAAAATGTTGGCACACAGTAAGGGCTAAATAAATGTTAGTGATTAATATTATCCTCCTCAGTTTGCGCCAGGCATGGTGGATATAAACAGTAATAGGACATAGTCCTGGTTCTCAAAAATTTATAGGTTAGAAGGAAGGATCAACAATAAATACAAAAATAAACATGACTAAACCTGCTTGGTATGATAATAGAATTTAAAAAGTGCTTTGAGAACATAAATGACTAACTGCATTGGCATGGAAAAACCATTCAAAATGAAAATCATCAGCCACCTACATCATAGCAGGTTTGGATAGTCATTTGTTGTTTTTCAGTGTTAGGGTTACTATTCAGGAGACCTCCTTTTCCTGGCATCTGAAATTTGAAGCACCCAGAACTCAGGCCTGTGACTTCTCTTCTGTGTCCTGGCTTACTCGGGGAGTTCACATCCTTTCATGTTTGTGATATCCAGGGCATGTATCACAGCCCAACGTCATGCCTGAACTCTGTGGCATGACATCGCACACTGAGGTGTCACTTCTAAATGATGTTACTTCTAAATACAAATTCTCCACCTCTGGCCCCCAACACCTGCTTCTCCAACAGCACTCCCTACCTTGGAAATACAGCCATGCCATATCCTTCCAGTTGCCCAACATCATATCCTTCCAGTTGCACTGTTCTTTGCCTCTTTACTTGTATCTCATACCCAGTAATCAACAAATACTGAGTTCAGTCATTTCTTAAAGCATGATGATCTCTTCTTACCTAGACTACTGCAGTAGCCTAATGGGTCTCCCTTTTGCCACTCTTGCTTTCCCTAAAGCTAATTTTAGCACAAAAGCCATGCAATCTTTCTAAAACATCAAGAATCCATTACCTGCACTGAACCCTCTGTTGGGTTTCCTGCACATTGTTTCATGGCTGACAAGGGCCAAACCATCTGGACCTAGGCTATTCCTCCATCCCATTTCCCTTGCACTTTCCCTCCTGCCCCATGTATTCCAACCAGTTCAGCCTCTTTTATGCACCCCCCACCATGACCAGCAAGCCCTTCCTTACATCATGGCCTTTGCATTAGCTATTCCTTTTGCATAGAATGCCCTTCCTCAGGATAGGATCACTGATCAAGATAGGTTCACAACTCTGCTCAGTTGTCACCATCCTAAACGTTGACCTTAGTTTATACAAAACTTTACATTTTGCAAAGAAATCACATAAACAAGACCTTAATAAGTAAACAATCTGCAGGATAGATTGTCTTATATCAATTTTGTAGAAGAGTTAACAATGATGAATATATTTATAAATTCCTTGCCCTAGGTAAGCTCAAGACCCGGTGTTTTGCCTTGAAACACAGTTTATTAATTGTACTCATAAGATACTACTAACAATCTATTAGTGTCAGCCCAGACCTATCACCTATAGTACCTATAGTAATCTTCCCAACAATGCTTTGAAGTAGGTACTATTTTGTACATGAACACTAAGGCACAGCTCAGTGAGGTACCCAAGGTCACAGAGATAGTAAATGGTAAGGTCAAAATCTGAGTCCTGGGAGCCTGATTCTAGGAACTTATTCTCAACCAACCAGCCTACTGGGCCTAAACTCTGAAATAAAGAATAAAGAATTAAGTAAACTGCAGGACACACACACACACACACACACACACACACACACACAGTATTGAACTTGCTTTAGGATTTTCTGTCTTTATTTGTTGCATTTTGAAGAATTTCCTTCTTGTTCTTTACAACTATAAGGTGAAAAATAATTGTATCTCAAATTTAGTTTACATTGTGTTGTTTTCTGCTTTCCATCCACCTTTGAAATTGTGAAATGCTTGTTTCTGAGTTATTAGTCAATGTAGAATTGGGGCAGGGCTCCTGGATTTCCAGAACCCTTTCTTCCTCCTTTGATAGTTCTGGCCTTGTGCAAACCTAGCCTTCCCTCCGAGCTGTTCTACCTGTTCCCTCATCGCCCCATGACATGCCTTGTTTCATAAATTCCCAGCTTCATTTTATCACATAACCTACATTGTAGAACACTCAATTTCTTTTCAATTCTATTCCTTTCTTTCTTTTTTTTTCTTCAAAAATAGGAAACTATTTGATTGGATGTGATAGCACCAGAGGCAGAAATGTGGCAAAATTTTAAATGGTGAGAAATCCATCTCAGCTACTTGGGTTTTGAGAAGCAAATTGTGATTCCTCCACTCATTTTGTATTGAACTGTGCAAGTTAGATGAACTAAAAATGCTTCATTGACTTGTCTACCTGTCTGCTTGTCTCCAAGTCAATCAAGTATTTGTGAATGCTGCCTACCTATTTTCTGCTGTTTCTGGCTATTCAGATTATTATTAACTTAAAGGTGTGCATAAAGTTGCATAAATGTAGATGGATGCCCTTGAAATCTCAAACCTCTCAGATCTTAAATAAACAGACTGTCTAAAGTTGAAAAACAAACAAACTAGTTGATTGATCCTAGTTCTTTATAATATAAAAGCTCATAGTACTTATCTGGGAACAGACTATGAATTCCTTAGAGATAGAAATTCCCAATGCCTGGCACATAGTAGGTGCTTAACAGAGTAGATGCTTAACACAGTAGGTATTTGATAAATATATGCTGAATCTATAGTACTCTGTCTGAAATTACCTATTCATGGACTTGTCTCATTAGACACACACACACACACACACACACACACACACCGTAGGTTCTAAACTCTCAGAGATTGAAAATCTCTGTGTTTTATTCATCTCTGTGTTCCCTAATGCAGACTCATCAGGTAACAAGTGATCATTAAATCACCATCAAATTGAATTAACTTGTCTTATTTGTTTTATTTATATGCCCCCCCCACAACCAGACCTTGTCCATTTGGCTCTCAGATCAGAATGCCTAAAATAGTGGCATCAATCTAATAAAACATTTGAAAGTCAGACACTTTGAAGTCATTCAAATGAAGCTCAGAGTTAAATTTTTAAATTTATCCTGGCCATTTCATAAGTAGATTTTGCAAGTAACTAACTGCTATCCCAGGAGGGGGAAAAAGCATAAGCTTAATGAATTTGGTCAAACATATCGTGTAACAGATGTCCAACGTGCTGCCATGAGTTTAAATCATAAATATGATGGCTCTGTTTGGCATGGCAAAATATATTAGAAGTGTTTTATCGGTCACTGGGCAACTTGCTAGATGGAGGGAGAACAATCCTGAAAAATGCAAGAGCTGTGTCTAGTAGCTTCTCAAAAAGAACCCTAGAGAAACACAGATAATCTGCTTGCAATGATTCATCAAGTTGGTCCTTTGTTTCATTAATTTGAGTGTCAAGTGCAACCATACAATAAAGAATTGCCAAGACTCGATAAGATTCTCCTCTGGCTGCTGCTTTTCCTGCCCTAACAACTGGTACTATTCATGCCTAAAGCACAAATTGAATAAATAGCTTCAAGGATGACAATGTTGGACAGTGTTTTCAATTTTTTTTTTTTTTTTTTGCTTTTCCTTGAAAGGCTAAATCACATGGGTTTTTTGCCCTCTCCCTAACAAGTTGCACTGATATTCATTATTGAACCAATCATTTTAGCTTTCTTAATATGAAGTATGGAAGGATGCCTCATAAGTTAAAAATAGTTCCTGTTGTATCATCAGTCCAGCAGTAGATTAGTGAAGATTAAAAAAGGATTGTAATGCCTTTTTTGGCCTTGAGAAAGCTCTTATTGTGCCCATGGTTCAGTTGGCCTGTTGATCATTTCCATCTTAATGTAATCTTTAACATTACACTGCTACAGGTGAAGTGTTAAGTAACACATTAAGACATCTATTTTCACTGAGCAATTTAACAAGAAATATGTTTTTAGCTAAATTAGACATTTAACAAATGCCACTTGTAATTTAATGCAGGGAAGAGAGTATTGTTAAACAGGCTATTGTGAATTGCCCAACACTGAACAATAATGATGTTTTTAATTTTAATCAAAGTTCTGAATGTGAAATCATGCCCTTTCAGATCAACAGGCAACACCACGAAAGAACCAAATTCATTAGGATTCTTATGAAATAAACCATAGCAGTTCCATCTCTAGAAGCCAGAAATTCTTCATTAAAATTAGGAAGAATCTACAGGTTCAGTTAATCACATGAATAAGATGCGCCAAATGTTAAAAAAAAGAAAAAACTTTAAAATCACTTAGATGAACATTAGGAACCTCAAAGATCAGGTGGAAATATAAATGTTAATCTTTGAAGCAAATAATGAATGACATAATTTAAATGAAATATTATAATCTAAAGATTGCATGAGAATTGCATAAATATGGAAAAGTAAAACTAAGGGGGAAGAGTAAATTAGAACAACTGGAAAACTGAAATAATACAATAGTTTAGGAAAAACAATCTCATGATAGATTTCTCCAGGCCATGAACATAAAATGCAAAAGCTATATAAATAGGGCTTTGACTTGTTTTTATCAAAATCACAAAACATGAAATTTAGTTTGCAAATTTTCAAATCGCTATCACATTCAAGATCCAATTGGGATCTCCTTCCTTTTTGTTTGTTGACTTCATAAAAAATAAATAAGTCCTTGAACCAAGAAGGGGGTACAGCGACAAGGTTAACTCTCTCGCCCCAGAAATTTCAGTCAGCTGAAAAGATTACTATTTGGGGGCGGGGTGGGGGTATGATGAGGTCTTTAGGACCCAGCAGGCGGCGGCAGGCGGCAGTTGTGTAGATCACTGAGAGACTACGAGGGTCCGGTTCAGTTTTAATTCTGTCTCTAATCTCTGCAACAGCAGCGCTTCCCGGGTCCTGCGGCTCCCGCACTCGCTCAGCCGCGGCCAGCTGCCGGGCAAAAATCGGATCCGCCTCTGCTCTGTCACCCACCATGGAAACCCTCCAAGAAAAAGTGGCCCCGGACGCGCGTGCCTGAGGATTCCGCACAAAAGAGGTGCCCAAAATGAAGACCCTGATGGTGAGTCAGTTGTTGCAACTCTGCTGGGCAGAAGCGAGAACCCTCAAGCTCACCGTACCCAGGGTGCACCGGAGAGACGCGAGCGGTGCCTAAACCTGTGTCGCGAGGTCGCCTGTTACAAAGGGACAACTTTCCACCTGCTCCGCGCCCCCTTCTGATTCCCAGGCTTTGCCTGGCTCAGAATCCGGGAGGAGCACTCGGGTTGCCTCGGCTCCCGAATCTCCAGCGAGTAGTCCGAGGGGCCGGCGGAGAGCTGGAGGAGCGGTGAACAAGTGGGGAGATTGCTCTAGGGCAGGGGGATGCCCCAAAGCAACAGTCTGACAAATACGAAGAGGGGCGGGGAGGGGGGACCTTTGCAGACTTTCTTGGTTTCCTTGCCGGATTTCAAACTTGCAAGGATCTCAGGGGTAGAGCCCCAGGGGCCCAGGAAAGAGGGCGTGCACGGACTAAAGATTTCAGCAGCCTGGCTGTGGCAGAGGGTCCCCTCCCCAAAGTGCAAACCCACCCATGCCCTCGCCGCGGGCGCGCTCTCCCTCCCTCAGCTGGGTGCAGCCCACTACCTGCCCTCTGCCGAGAGATCGGGGCTGCAGCGGCGGCCGATAGCAGCGACGCGCAGGGAGCATCCCCTGCCGTACTCGCTGGGAAGATGCCTCTTCTGCC
>NW_026000068.1:24097454-24116739 GCF_001458135.2 Marmota marmota marmota
ATGGTCTGGCAGTGTGTTTAGCGCTCACCACCATGTGCACCAGCTTGTTGCTCGTGTACAGCAGCCTTCGCGGCCAGAAGGAGCGGCCCCCGCAGCAGCAGCAACAACAGGCGCCCGTGACCAGCAGCGCGCCGCCGGCGGCGGAGAGCAGCCCCCAGCCGCGCCTTGTAGCCCCCGCGGGACAGCGGCCGCTGGACGGATACCTTGGCGTTGCGGACCACAAGGTGACTGCTTGCCCGCCAGCCTGCTCGCCACTCAGCCTGGGGATCCCGCACACCTGAGCCTTCCCCTTTCCCGGGGCTGGGAGGCGCCGTGAGTAGGTGCCGTTCTCGGAGGTTGGAATGGGAAGTGGACCAGCTGGGGTGGAGTGGGCTACTTCCTACTTGGTAGGAATTCCTATTTGGAGAAGGATGCAAAGTTTTTCAGGGAATAGGGATGCGGTGACTGGATCCCAAAGCCTAATTCCCTAGCAGGAACCGGTCCTGAAACTAGAATCCTCTGAGCACCGGGATTGCAGCTAATGGTGTGTGTCCAGTTGCTTAAACCTTAGGTTTGGCAACCAAGTCTCGCCCTGATGAGAGGAAAACCCAGAGGGTGCGAGGAACAGCCCCAGCATTCCTCCCTTCGGAACCGGAGGGGAAGACGCAGCCAACCTAGCCAGTGGTCGCTGCCCAGCCTCACAGGTTCCCCTCTGATCTTTCCTCCGGATTGCTGTGGGCTGAATTACCTCAGCCCTGGGGAGCGGTGCCCAGGCAGGCGCGGAAGACTTGAGGCACAAACTCAGCTTCTATTGGCTTGAAAGCCTGTTTTCCTCTGCCTTCCGGGAAGTGCTGCATGTTGGCTCATAATTAATAAGATGAATTTTTTTTTTTAAATTGAGCCTTCTTTCCCTGGTATAATAAATCTCTGGTTTCAGTGTATGAAGCCTTTGGGAGAATCCTAATCAAGTTTCCTGATTTTGAAGATAATTTTAATGCAGTTTAAATGCATCCCTCACTATTTGAAGATGCTAATATATTTTTATTAAAGCATACTTCCACTCTGTATCTACTCTATAAAGCTACAGAATTTCTTGAAATTTCCCAACTCTTTTACTTTTTATATTTCCAAATTTTATGGTTGTGAATTAAAGTAATATTTCACAGATGCTCCTTTTGTATGAAAACAGCTCTTAGCTTGCATGATAAAACCAAACTTTTAAAAAGTGACAATAAAAATATTGCCATTCACCTGTGCAATGAATAATGCTAAGGATTTGGTGGGCTCAAAAGAATTCAAGGCAAAACCCCATCTTTGGGGATCCTAGAAGGCCTGGGTGTGGAGGTGCAATGTGTCCTGAAATATGTATAGACAGACAAACCCATAGACATAAATGTATATTAAATGTTAGGTATAAACAGTACTGTGGGTGCAGAAAGGAAGAAAGACCACAGTCCTCTCAGAAGGAGCATGGGAGGTTTCTTTGAGAAGGTGGAACTTGTACTGAAATTTCAGGGAAGCAGAAAGGAGGGGGCAATTTGAGTAGAAAAAGATTATTTTGTTGGGGGGTGGGGTCTGGTTGACTTAAAATCCAAAATCAGAAGGTGGTAGGTTTTATAATCACAGTTTCAGCTTTCTTTCTTGGTTGTCAATTGACTATATACTTTGGATCTGCTTGTGCAAGCAACCCATAAGGGCTGAAGTTCTAGGAAAGTTTTGACATTGGCTTCTGACTATGGATGTATATAATGTTTATGTGTACTTGTGTCTGATGAATTGAACTTGTAGATTTTCATGGCAATTGTTGAGTGGAAATGGCTATCTAACATTTGTGAAGCTTTGATTAATAGGAATGCCAAAAAGATCGATTTACTGAAAGATTTGATCTGCTTTTGGCAAGATATTTCTAATACTTTCCTTTTTGTATTCTGCTGCTACACAGATACCAGTTAAGAATATTGATAGTTTCTCCTTTTCAAAATAATGTTTATTCACTCAGACGTTTAATTCTATCTATTTTCAATGTATCAGACCTTATACAGTTAAAATTAAGAACATTCCTTTTCTACTTTGGAAGAAGCATTGAAACTCTACATGAAAAAAATAAATAATTTATAGTTAAAGAATTTTATAAACTGTGAAGTGCTATGTGAATGATAAATATTGTGTGAAAATCTTTGGAATTCTTGGCAAGAAAAAGATCTTCTATGCAAATCATTATCATTATCAATGGGAGAATTCTTTCATAGAAATCCAACATATCACAAAATTCCATATCCAAGTTCTCAAGGAAGTTTACCCTGTTCCAAGCAAAGGAACAAATCCAAATTTAAAATCCATATTTTCTCTTTACTCAATATCCCAAATTGTCCCACAGAACTAAATATAACTTCTGCTCAAAATGTATTCACCGAACCTCTTTACTGCTACTATTTAGCTGGCTGGAAATTAGGCAGAGTTGCATTTCCTTTGGCCATCTGAAGGTGCATGTGTAAAATGTTTATGTCTACTCCAAAACTTGCTGTTTTATTAGGTTTTGTTTGACATCTTCTTATAGTCTTTCTTAGGCAGATGCGAAAATCATTTGTCAAAATATTGCTAAGAATTGTTTTCCATGATTAACACCAGGGAGGGTAAGAAATGAAAGCCTTCGTATTCTTATTATATTGCCAGATGATACTCAGATTGCTTTTTTTTTTTCACTCTCACATCAGGCCTCAGAAAAATTATAGGATCTGCTGAATGTGATGACCACGAAGCCATATGCTGCTGCATATTGAATCAGAATTCCAACAGACTTTTTATTTGCCATTGATTTACAGAGTCTTGAGAGAGTTACACATACTATTTAGGAAACGGTTCACATCTCCATAGCTGGAGGTCCCAAAGACTGATAAATATGTAGTGTTTATGTTCAGTTACATGATGGTATTAACATTATAACTCCAAGATTAAATTCAACAGGTGGTCCTAATCCCCAGCACCTGAATTTTACAAATTACAGCCTGTCTGCAATGATAGTCTTGTCTCATATGGCTGCAGACTAAATTACTGTTGAGATTAAATCACTATGTGCTTTTTTTTTTTTTTTTTTTTTGGTTGAAAGATACCCTGCAAGTCAAGTCAGTGATGAGCGGTATGTGTTGGAGCTTAAAATACCACTTTCCATGGTCACATTCCCTATTTCCTCTTTCACAAACGATGTGAGCTGCAATTGTAATTCCAGTGTGACTAAATGAAGGTTACTCAGAGTTTCTTGAATAATGAAGGCATTTCGTTTTTCTCTTAGTCTTTCTCAGTCCTCTTCTCAGAACTTTTTCCCACAAATATTCCATCAACTCATTTACATCTTGTTGGATGTCCATCACTGCAGCTACTGTATCTGTATTCTGCCATTACTATCCTAGTTTTTATTTTTTGGAAGCCATTGATTTCTAACTAGATTGGCCAGATATAATTGGGAAAAAAAATTTTCATGGCTGTGAGAACTTCTGCATTTAGAACTGTAGCATAATGGATAACCAAACTCTCTTTCTCTCCCTCTCCCACCCCACCACTCTTTCATAGACACACACATACACACACAATACACACACACTTGGTTAGCAACTATCAAAAGACAGATCCAAGTCTTGTAGCAGAGTGTATGGGGACATAGAATGCAATTCAGTTCCCAGTCTGGATCTGGTCGGGGTAGATAAAGTCATTTGCCATCTGGTGGACCCTGTGAAATGAAATTGTGAGCAGATTCCCCTTTCCAGTGGACAGGGCCTTATCACAGAAGGCCCATAGTCACATGGACTGCCCTTTTCTGAGATGACTTATGAAAGGGCTGTGAGTGATCAATGGGGGCTGAAGCTGAGCAGCTATCTCCCCGCCTCAGGAGTAGCCCCCAGGGGTAGATTTCACACATAACAAAACCATGGCTTTGTCCTTGGCTCTTTCCTTCCTTAGGCACTCAGTTATTCAGACAAATCAAAACTGCTTAGAGGTAACGGTACTAGTACTATCACTATTAATCCTAGATGTCCAGTTAGAAGGATAAAACAAATCAATGCAAGAATTTTTTTAAATTATCCAAAGCCGAAATAAAGGAACATGTCATATAACTTTTTAAAAAATATATGGAATAAGAATTCTCCTTTTAGAAAATTCATAGACAAGTTTATGTCATTCGTTAGACCCTATTTGATGGCACTGGAATAATCCAATGCCTGATAGACCATTTGGATCTCAATGAAATTCAAAGTGAGCTAATTTTCAGTGAGCAGGTATTACAAAATGTGATCTGCTGCTGCTGATGAAGTCATTGCCACAAAGCATCAAACAAAAGGAATCAAGAAATGTACTATTTTTTAATGGATAAGGAGTTACAATAGGTGGTTACTTTTAACAAGAGAAGTGTTTGTTTAACATTTAAAATACAAAAACTTCTTTAATTCCATGACAGCTAGGAGCATATTTCCAGATTCCCCTTCATAGTAATCCTAGGGCACCATCATCTTCCTGTTCCTAGCAGATTAGTTTGACCTGGCTCCCTCTGAGTTCTAGGAATATTGGATTTCTTGCTAATTTCCATCCCCTCAGGATCTTTGCACTGCTGTATCCTTTTCCTGGAAGCTCTTTCCCAAGGGTTTTTTTCATGGTTTGTTCACTCTGGCCATTCATTCCTCAGATCACATGTCATCTTCTGTGAATCACATTCTTCAGTCCCTCCTCAACAGTCATTCTCTATCATATTAGCTTCTTTTATTTTCCTTGTAGCATAGTAACGTCCAGAAAAATCTTAAAGTGTATTTGTCTCTGGTCTACTCTCCCCTAACTAAAGTCTAAGTGCTATGACAGCCAAGTCTTTGTACATCTTGTTGACCAGTTCAATTCCAGGACCTAGACTAGTACCTGGCACTTAGTAGGTGCGCGATAAATATTTATTGAAAGAGGCCATTAAAGGTGAGGAGAAGTACAGAGCTACTTCGCCTTTTATCTCTGCTTGAAACATCAGTATAATCCTAAAGCCCTAGCTCTCGCATTTTTTCCAAATTTGTTTAATAATAATAACAATAATATTAACTATGGGGTGGAATGAGGGGAATGATTTAAAACAAAAGAATGTTTGAAAATATGATGTAGGAATCTACATTTTAATGAGCTTCTTTTGCAATTCTTGTATACATTCAAGTCTGAGAATCACTAAAATTTTGTATACATTGAAGTCTGAGAATCACTGAAATTTTGCAGTTTTTTACATTTTATTGCTATTGGAGATTAAACCAAAGGGTTCTTTGACACTGAGCTGGATCCCTGCCCCCCCCCACTTTTTTCTATGAATCCGTCTTTAATAATATCTTTTTTTTTTTTTTTTTTGTACCAGGAATTGAACTCAGGGAAAATCTACCACTGAGCCACATCCCCAATCCTATTTTGTGTTTTATTTAGAGACAGAGTCTCAATGAGTTGCTTAGCACCTGGCTTTTGCTGAGGCTGATTCAGCCTCCCAAGCCACTGGGATCACAAACATGTGCTACCATGTCCATGGCCCTTTTTATCTTTTATTTTGAGACAGGGTCTCACTAAGTTGCTGAGGCTGGCTTCAAACTTGCAACCCTCCTGCCTCAGCTTCCTAAGTCATAAGGTTACAGGTATGCACCATCACTCCTGGCTGTTTAAAAATTTTAGTCATCACAATGAGTAGTTCTGAAGTTATTCATTTTGAGCTTGTTGAACTGATCATACCTGGTAATAGATATTCATCAAAAGTTGTTTTTAAATTGAGCATTCTAGGGGAAGAACACAGTTTCTACCCTCAAAAACCTTTGAACTAATTGGATAGAAAAGACAAAGAATTAAGAAAATTTAAATGCAAAGCAAGTGTTGAATAATAGTATGAAACCAGGAAACAATAAGTCAAGAAACTGACACTAAAAAAGAGGCAATTTCTGCGATCAACTATAAAATAAGTTAAATACTATTATTGCCTTAGAAGTTTGTAAAGTTTTTAAATTAGCATTCCATTATTTATTAACCCCTTATATGGATTTATGTGTGTGTGTGTGACATCCAGTGAATGGTTAGTAACAACTTGTATATCAAAGCAACTTCAAAACTTTATTGATTTTACATTCAAAATATTCTCTTTATGATTTTCCTTTTGCATGGCATAGGGTTTCCTGGACTCTTGGAAGGAACTAACCTGGTCTGACCATCTCTGTAACATATGATAACCACCATATCCAAGCTAAATCTCATCATTTGTGCTCTGATGAATATGAATATAATTGTGTTGGTCACATGACAGAATATTTGCAACCAGATCTGTCCTGGAAACATGGTACCTGTTTTTTAGAGGTGAATTTCCAAAGCCTCTAGGGTTAGGTGGCCATGAAATATAATTCCTGTCTTGCAAATATTAGGATAAAGGGAGATTAAAAATGAGAAGAGCCTTTGAAATGTTAAAACATATCATCCATCAACAAGTATATCCATTATATACTCTTTGAGCAGCTGTGTAGGATCTTAAGTACAGAAAGACAGTGAATGATCATCTCTTAAATAATATTATTACCCACACCCTTGAACTTGATCCAAGAGAAGAATTCCCTTGGGAGCCAGTGAATTTATGATCAAATGATTGCTAAAACTTGGGGACAGGGATATTTATGAGATGTACTCCAATTCTTTTCCACAAGCTCTTTTAATCTTAAATGCTTATTCTGGGCCTGGGACAAATAAACATTTTTATTGCATGCTCTATTTTTCCCAGATAAAAATCACAGGGATGTATGTTCTCAGCTTAGACAGCTCAGCCAGAGGGAAGCGTTCCTTGACATGTAGCCCAGGTTAGATCTGAGCTGTGTGTTTTGTCTTCATAGCTGGAATCCCATGGTAATACTTATTCTGGTTTATTGTTATTTCTTGTCTAAAATAGTCTGCCTTCCCTGCTAGACAGGCAGCTTTTGGAAGCTGGGGATTTTTTTTCTCTCTCTTTTTGTGCCATTGTGTTCCCAGGCCTTAACATAACGCCTTCAATAAATATTTGCCAAATGAATGAGTATTATCTATGTAAGGATTTTAAATTTCTTCTAACATAAGCATACCTCAAGAGTTTCTGACCACGTTAGAGTTACTGAAAAGGAATGACTTCAAATCATAAATATCAATTTCTCCCGCCACAGTTTGTAGTTCTACCTTCTTGCACTAATCAGATCTCTTAAAACATACTCAGAATTTTCAAGCTACATGGGATACTTAAAAATCATCAAAAGGAATTCATGAGTGATTGTATGATTTGCCCAAGGTCATGGGTTAGTGGAAGAGCTAGGGATAAAATGTGAGTCTCTGACATTAACATCACTACCACAGGGAAATTCAGTGCCAATATCTTTTTAAGCAGCAACTCAACGTTATCTGGACAGAATTTATTAAAATGAAGAGCCCTGGCATACCCAGTTATGGGAAAGAAATAAATATTTAAAGATCTTATTATTCTAAAATGAATATAAGAAAATGCCTCTAGATAGTTAAAAAGCCCCTTCCACCAATGACTGACTTTGCAATGGGTACTCTAAAGGCGGCATGAAATTCATGGTACTAATTTAATTTGAGCAATTTGCAAATAAGAGTGGATTTTGCCTTTAAAAAGTCCACGGAGCCAAAAGGAGTGTCATGTTTAATTATTTGCAGAAAATGCCATGCCCAGACCACTCATTTAGCTGAATTACCTTCTCCACAGTGGGGAAGAAAACATCATCAGGAGACTCAGTTAACCAACTGTTTGAGGAACTGCCATTCTGCAAATATCATTGACTCCCCCTAAATTCTGAGATAGAATACTTACTCTGAATTACTTCAGGCAAATAAAAAACCACTTTATCTATGGTAGGGAAAATTAACCTTGATAGTTGTTGTAGCTCAGAATGAAAAGGAAACTTTTTAAAAATTATTATATTCTCTCTTCATGGGTAGGGAGGTGTCTGTAGAGTTCCTGGGAACCTCACAGAGTCTTAGTGTACTCGGGTAGCCTGAAATGCAGAGTTAAACAATTATTTCTTATAAGGAAGCATATTCTCGAAATTAATTGCACATATGGGACGTCTCCACTGGCTGAACTGCAAGCATTGTTGCACTTCTATTCACAGATCTGCTTATGTTCTTTGCATTCTTCCAGTGGCTTCCCGTTGCCTAGAGGATTGAGTTCAAACACCTTAGGAAGGCTCGACAGGGTCTGCCTGGCCTACTTTCCAATCTCACCTCCCACAGTTCCCTTCAGCCCAGGTTCACATGCCCTGGAAACACAGCTTGCTGATTCACACTTACCAGATTTTCTTTCAGCAAGAACTACCCATTTCTCCTTTAATTTGCCAGGTAAGGAACTAATCATTCATTAAGATCCAGCTCAAGCATCTCCTTTCTAAAATTTTTCCCATGTGTAACCTTCATGTAGAGTAGATCTGACATTCCCTGAGGCCACCCATGCAACAGTCCATCAACCTTGTATTGGCTGAGCATTTACCATGTATTGGCATGATGGGGAAGAGGAAACAAGATGAAGTACCTAATTCCTGACCATGGGTAAACCATCCAAGGAAATAAATTTAGTCATGGCACTTAACCATGGGGACTCTTCTTGGAAATGCATCTTTAGGCTATTTCATTCTTATACAAACATCATAGAATATACTTACACAAATTAAGATGGCTACAACATCACTTGGTGACATATCCTTATGAGACCCTGTCGTATATGTAGTCTGTCATTGACCAAAATGTCATTATACCATATGCATGACTGTATTATACTTAGTATGCTTTGGCAAGTACTGAAATAGTCTTGGCATCTTGTGCCTGCCTCTGATCACACAATTTTGCAATTCTTTGTCCTTACACTTACTCTAGGAGTAGACTAACTTCTTGAAGCCAAGAATGTACTTTATCCATGCTGGTATCTCCAGAACCTTGAACTATTTCTCATATGTGTCAAAATTCAATAAGTCTTTGTTATATGTTGGGTAGGCAGAGTCCTGTCGTGATTATAGCAAGTCTGGCTCATAGACTTTCTTATGGGAATGGACCAAAATGATAAATGGGGGCAGAAGGACTTTGCATAAATGCCTTGCATAACTTTAATTTCTTCTCTCCCTTTAAAATAGAACATCACTTGATCACCCTTCCAGAATGGTAGAACAGGTGTTGAGATGCAATGACGCCCATATTTGAGAACAGTTTCTGATCCTGGGAGGCAGGGGGACATACCCAAGCTTTTAACTTGTAAGTCACATTACTTCTAGGCCTGATCTAGTCTGGAGAAGAGGTTAAACAATATTTGCTCACTCCCTCCTTTATTAAAATAATATCTTGTGGCTAGCACTGTGTCCAGGGCCCAGGAGGCAACAGATGATGAATAAGTCTGCCTCCACAGAACTTACATCTATTGGAGAGGCAGAGAAGTAGAATTACAGTGCAGATTTGGATAGAAATCTTTACATTGCTACAGAGACTGGATTTTATCCTGAAGCCTTTGGGGGAATCTGTAAAAGGAAAAGCATATGAGTAACTCCATCAGATGTGTATCTTAATGGGTCACTCTGGCTTTGACATTGCATAGATTAGAGTAGTCCTGGGTTATGAGAAGTGGGACCAGTTAAAAGGCTGTTGTTGTGGTTTGAGGGAGTGAATGATCCAGACGTGGCCAGAGGATGAAAACACCTAAGGTTTCTGCCTACCCTAAGTTTCTGTGGTTGCCCACCCTACAGTGTTCATGCAGACAGTCAGAATGAGGCTGCTCCAATAGCAGAAGGTTTGTGGTTCAAGATTGCCTCCCAATAATAGTTGGTGAAAAGAGTTTGAAGATGATTCCCAGATGGCACTTTAACTTCGCCTAATTTCAAACCTTACTGTGCATCTTAATACCACATACTGACTTGAGCAAAACGGGAAGCAGTGGTGTTATGGTTAGGACTGAAACAAGCTGTTCATGGAGACTCCATAATGCATGCTGGTGGCAACAGGAATTAAACCCTCCACCTGCAGCAGAGCCAGTGGGATATGAAATAAATGTGCTGGCAGGAACTTTACTATGTAACAATTCTACAGTGGGGTAGGCAGACTTTATTCTAGAATAATCTTGTCAGGGGAGATTGTTGCATAATAAATCTTACCAGGTATAGATCCATTGGATAAGTATGGGTAAAGAGTGGTTTCCTCTCCTTTCATTTCCCACATAACTATAGAGAGAGCAATTACCGTTCTTTTAAATCACTTAAGTTTGTTAACAACTTCTAGGGAAAGTTTCCATTCCACTTTCATCAGAAGGAAATTGGCCATAAAGTAATGTAAAACTTGTCAAGAGGGAGTCTGGTTCCTAATTCACTCAAAAGCGTTTGATTGGGAACAAAAATGTATACTGTACATCTAAATGAACTTCAGGTTTATGGGACCATATCTGGAGTTGTTGGCATTGTCACACCTGCCAGGCTGCTATCAGGGATATACTCAAGTTGTCTCACATTACCTGAAGTGGTATCTGTTCCACTCTGCACTGAAAATCATAAAGCTGATTCATTTCATTTTTATTCCACTTATACGAGTTTTGAACAATGAAAGCACAGAAAATGATAACATGCTGCTTATAGTCCAGTACACAGAGAAGGGAAAAGGGAGTGGGAGCTTGTGGGTAGTTCCCATTCCCAAGGCTCCAGCCGCAGCAAGAAGATTTACTTTGGTGCCCTAGGCATCACTAATTCCTTGAAGAATTATGCCCACTACTCTCATTAACAATTGTATGTGGGTTTGGGCTCAGCATGAAATGTGATGAGTTATTTAGTCTAGAAATTGAGAAATAAGCCTCCGAGAAAGATACCTTGAAGAATAGAGTATCCCCACTTAATAAGCCTGCAGTGGTGAAGGGTTGTCTTGATCTGTTTTGCACTGCTATCACAGAACTACAAACACTGGTAACTTATAAAGAACATATATATTTATTTCTTATAGTTCTGGAATCTGGAAGTTCATGATCAAGCCACAGGCATTGGGTGTCTGGTGAAGGCTGCATCCTGCAGGGATGGGGAGGGAGACCATGATCTCACATGGCTGAAGGTAGAAGGATTCCCTCTGTGGAATTCCCTGGTGAAGACATCTAATCTCATTCATGAAGGAGGAGCCCTTGTGGCCTGGTTCCTCTTAGAGTCTCACCTTCTAATACTGTCACTTTGGCAACACCTTAAATTTGTAGGTGATACATCAAAGCCGTAACAGGTAAAGATATTATAACTAAACCTAGAACCAAGAAAAGAACCAATGACAAATAGCATCTGTTGCTTCTTGTCTATTATCAGAGGGACTCAATATGTACAGACATGAAATGTTGATTGGGTTCCAGAATGGCAAGTAAGGGTGGATTGTCAGGGACTCTGCGGTATCTAGAAAGGCTCAGAGCCATTTGATGTTATTACATTTAAATATGACCTGATGTCCTGTTTGATAACAGAATATCAATGTTCAAAAGAGGAACTTAGTTAAAAATAAGTTTATCTGACTAGAACCCATGACAACTGGGGAAGAATAGCAACTGGCTTTTTTTCTGGAATGAATGCTATAGTGCTGCTATACGATGAGCAGGCTCTGGCCCTCGAGGGAGTTATGAATCTCAATATTGACTAGTCTGCAAGTGAAGGACTGTTCTTAATTGCCCCATGGAGCATCCAAGCCTTTGGAAGTTCTGAAGGATGGAAAGGGATCAGAAGTTTCGTTATCAGTCTTCTGGGATTTTGTGCCAACCTAGGAAGACCAAAACTCAGCAGTATTTCATGCAAACTATGCCTGTAGACCATCTTAGAGAATAGGGAATGTCTTTTTCTGGGAAAATCTTCCTCGCTTCATCCCCACTGTAGTGGGTCAAAGCAGAAATAAGGAAGAACAGAGCCACAATGCTAGTTTGGAAAGACAAAGGTTACCCCTCCCAGTGGTAAATGCATATGTATTAATGTCTCCTCAAAATGGCAGAGGGCAGAAAGAGGAAAGTAGCAATTATTCATAAATCTACCACTAAAACATAATTACTGTTGATACATTCATGTACTTCTTTACAAACATTTTCATAGGTATCAAGATGTATTTATATAAATATAAACCTTAATATAAATATAATATATAAATTATTATTATAAATATAATATATATAGATATATTATATAAATAGAATCCTTAATATATTTCCTTCCCATTTTTGTACATCTGTGCTAGATATGTGGTATCTGTGTGTGTGGTTTGCCAATATGATGTGATGGATGGCATAAAGGTGGGTAGGTATGAGTTTACTTTTAGATCCTAACTATAAAGACTTCACTTGTTTAATACTTAAAACCAAAGTATATTCCATTAGAGTTGGAATTATTAGGAAATGTGTCATGGTCCTGGTGCTGAAGTGTCCACATGCTGATCATGAGGTACACTCATCCGCCCTCCTGTCCACATGCCCCTCCCCGCTTCTCCCCTGTAGCTCACATGTACCTTCCAACACTTTTCAATGTGGAGGTGCATCCAGCTCTCTCCCCGACTCCAGCCAGTTTGCCCAGCTGCAGAATATGTTCCAGACAATGATGTTTGATACATCATTTCTAATAGTCCCTTAATTCTTCTTGCCCCTTTTCTCTAAATTTCCTCTAACCTGTCAGTAGCTGCTTCAGGGTGTGGCCGATGGTGGTGGTGGTGGTGGCCCACCATGGCACTTCAGGACACTGTTAGAAGTGATCACCAGCTTTTTGGTGTGTGGGGCAGCCCCTTCCACATATACGACCTCGAAAATGCCTTTATTTTCTGGACTTTAGTCTCTGTGATTTAATTCCTTGTTCATAAATAGTTCGAATACAGTCCCCTATGCGTATGTAGGGTAGGTTTGCTTTGACATAACTGTCTCTTCTTAAAAAAAAAAAAATTATAGCATGATTAAAAGTACTAACTTCTTCTTAATTAGTGACCTCATCTATATTTCTTTTTCATCTTCTAGTTTTATAAAACACTTTAATTCCTTATTTTAACCCAACTTATTGAATTCTATGGCTATTTTTCCTTACTTTATTTATTTATTTATATTTGATCTCTGAGCTACTCTTTATATCTTACGCTTTTCAGAATGTGCTCTGATACCTTGATTTTGGCATAATCTCAGAACTCATTTTTCCTCTAGTCCATGGATAGAATAATTCTGTCATTAGAGACACTGGGACCTCCCTCTCTCATGGAAGTCTACTGGCAGGAAATATTTGTATGTCTTGGTTAGTGGCTTCCAAAGAGTCAAGTCTAAATAACACCAGAAAGCTCTGACAGCAAGCTCTTTATCAACTCAGTCCTTTACTTTACTGCCCAAGTCCTCCTTTATACTCTAGATTAAAGAATCACTTAATCTTTAATAATTCCTCTCCTCTTCCTCCTCCTTCTGTTCTTCTGAATACTTTTATTGTGTGTGTGAATATATATATATATATGTATATATATATGTATATATATATATGTGTATGTGTGTATGTATATTTGTGTATATATATCTTAAAATTTGACATTTTAGTCATTTATAAATGTTCCATTCATTGTTCACACTTGTCTTATGCAACTATCACTACTACTTCTTTCCAAAAATTTTTACTACGCCTAACAGAGAAGCTGTAAATATTAAGCAATAACTCACCATTTTCCCATCCCCAAGTTCCTGATAACCTGAATTTAACTAGTCTAAATATTTCCTTTAAGTCTAATCTCACCTAATGTTTGCCACAAAGGAAGGCCTCATCTGACTGAAGGTAGGAGGGCAAGAGAGAACCAACTTCTCCATCAAGCCCCTTATAAGGGCATCTAATCCCATCTGTGTCTGATGAACATCAGTTAGCACAGTATTTTCAGGGTTCCTCCGTGTTGTAGCAGGTGTCAGAACTTCATACCATTTTAAGACTGAATACTAGTCCATTGTATGGCTATACCACATTTTGTTTATCTGGTCATCTATGGTGGATTCCTGGGCCATGTCTACCTTTTGGCAATTGAGAATAGTGCTATAGTGAACTTGGTGATCCTGTTCCCTATCTACAGGGTCGCCCTCCTTTTCCTCCTTTTTTAAATATTTTTTTGGTATAAGGGATTGAACTCAGAGGCACTGGACCACTGAGCCACATCCCCAGCCCTATTTTGTATTTTATTTAGAAACAGGGTCTCACTGAGCTGCTTAGCACTTCACTTTTGCTGGGCCTGGCTTTGAACTCATGATCCTCTTGCCTCAGCCTCCCAAGCCGCTGGGATTACAGGCATGTGCCACCACACCCGGCTCTTTTCCTCCTTTTTTCCTTTCCTTCAGTCCCATGGCAGCACCTGAATCTTGGTTCTCAGACCTGTGGGGCTGCTCTGCTTCCAGCTGTGCCACCTCCATACACACACACACACTCAAGCAGAAATAGAAATTTTAAAATAAAGAGAAGTTAATGATTGCACTAATTATATTTCTATGTCTAAAAATTATCTAAAATTTTTTGAAAAACTATAGAAAAATTAGAAGAGGGAGAATGTTCCCATAATTCTACCACTTTAATACAAGCGACATACTTTTATATAAGTGATATGTTTTTAATATGTTATATATTATTAAATATAATTATTTAATATAAGTGAATATATTTAATATAAGTGATATAATTTTGATTTACTTGTGCCAAATTTTACATTGAATTCTTTTAAAACCTTTTTTTGTGAGCAGATTAAATTGTTTTTAAAATTGTATATGGTTTTTGTTTTGCTGATATGAAAGTAGCTGTTAAGGTTTCCTTTGGTAGTGCTTGCCTCTTACATCTTTTCCATCCTATAATTTTCAGTCTTTCTGTGTACTTACATTTCATCTATGTCCAGACCTGTCCCTAATATTTTCAAGGCTTACGAAGAGCACAAATGGAGAACCATATACATACTGATGTCTTTATTCAGTAATTATGTCCTCACTGAGGAAAGGTTTTCAAATTTCAAAGGTTTCATTTGATCTATTCCAGTTATGGATTTGATCAGAGTACTTCTCTTGCTCAGTTTTATTGTTTTGATTAGTAACTGAATCTTCATTAAATAAAAAGTATGCTTGAGAATTTTTATAGGAATTGCTTGACTGAAGTCTATCCATTTTCATTATTTTCCGTTTCCAAAGTGTAAACAGACTGCCTATTTATCTTTTCAGTTTTTCCCTCTAAGATTCCTTTTAATTCTCTTTTCCTACAATCTCAAATTCTGCTCATTCTCTGCCTCTGCCCCCTCCCCCACACTATGAAGCAACGGCACCATCCACAAGTCAGGGCATTTAGACAGTAGTGGCCTTTTGCTTCAAGGATATGTGGAGAAGCAGTTTTTCTGGACACAGCCATGGATGTGTGGGATTATAGATGGTGCTGTGACAAGAGTGACAGAAGTGCCCTGGGGTCTTTGATACAAGTCCTGTGTTTGGGGTCAGCTATGCCACTTACAGCTGCGCGTCTCAAACATTTGTGTACACATGAATCACCTGTGGGGCTTATCAAAATGCAGATTCTGAATCTCTAGGTCTGAGTGGGACTTGAGAACCAGCATTTCTAATGGGTGCCTAAGCAATGCTTCTGCTGTTGATCCATGATCCATATTTTAAGTGGAATTACTCAAGCGTAAAACCCAGATCAGGGATCCTCCCTTGTCTGATATTAAGAAAAACACTGTTGTGTCCTATATGAACTTATATAACTGGAACTTTTAAATTTAAATTTAGGAACTGTGTTTAAGATTATATTTAGATCATTTACATTTATTGTGTGTGGTTTTTGTTTTGTTTTATTTTGTTTTGTCACATAAAGCTGATATGTTGAGGTTTTTCCTACCATTTAATCGTTATTTTGTATCTGCTGGTTTCTTCCCTTTTACTTATTTAAGTCTTTCCTCCCTCCTCTGGGTTTATGCATTTTATTAATTTTGTCCTCACTTATTCTGTCATTTAACCTACACTGGTTTGGAAGTTAAACTCTTGATTTCTACTCACTTTATGTTATTCTTGAAATTTTAACATGCATACTTACCAAAGTCCTAAGTTACTTAACATATTTTAATTTATTCTTTTAAATTGACAAATAAAAATTATATATAATATATATATATATATATATAGTACAACATGATGTTTCAATAGATGTATATATTGTAGAAAGGCTAAATCAGCTAAATAACAAATGTATCAAAATATGTACCTCTTAATGAGGTGAAAACATGGGATATCTGTTCCATTAGCAATTTTCAAGTACATGATAGATTATTATTAACTATACAGTTCTCACCACATTGTACAATAGATCTCTTGAACTTATTCCTCCTAACTGAAATTTTGTTTCTTTTGAAATTCATTCCATTCCCTCTTCCTCCCTCTTCCTTCTAAACCAAGTCAACCTTTGGTAAACATCATTCTACTCACTACTTCTATGAGTTCAATTTTTTAGTTGGATTAATTAATATCTTTATCCCATTTCCAGATAATCCAAGGACATTAGCACTTTAACTCTGGTCACTGACCTATGTGTCAGCATGTTGTCATATTTTAATTACCTTCTATTAAGCCTAACAAATTGGATGAATACTAGCAATATTATTGTCGTCGTTCTAGACAGCAATTACTTATACAGATTCACCTGCCTATTATCCATTTCTTTGCTTATTATTCCTTCTTTCAAATTAGATCTCTTTTATCCTTCTTCCTGAAATACAGTTTTTGGAAACTCCACCCAAGAAATTCTATTGGTGGTAAACACAATTTTAGTTAATCTAAAAATATCTTTATTTTGTCCACATCAATTATTTTCTGTCTCAGTGTTTTGAAAACCTAATTTCTGTGTTTCCTTCTGGTCATTGTTGAAGTTGTATGATTTGCTGTGAGGCTATTGTCATTACTTTTTAGTTATATAAATCATATTATTCTCCTAAATACTATGTCTCTCCCTGTTCTGTGCTCTTCGTATTTGTCTCATTGTGCTGCATTCTGGGAATTTTCTTCTGATTCTTCTTTCAGTTTTCTAATTCTCTAATTAGCTGTATCTGATCTGCTGTGTAACTCATCCATCAAGTATTTTTCCCAAGTATTTTATTTTAATAATTCTATTTACCGTTTCTACAATATTTTTTACACATTGTCCTGGTCTATTTTTTGAAGTGCCTTCTTCCTTATTTACATTTTATTTCTGTGTCTGGCAACTTTAATATCTTAAATCTTTGCAAGTCTGATTTTTGCTTTTGGGCTGGTTCATTCAAAGGAATCTACTGTGTTGTTTGTGTATGTGTAGGTGTGCATGTTACTGTGACTTCATGTTCATCTGGACTCTGTTTGGGGAAGTCCTTAGTGACCTGAAACTAATTCCTGAAAGAAAGATTGCATTTTCTTCTGCCAGATTCCTAGGGGCCCCACCATCCAAGACCTCCCACTCTAAAAGGAGCCCAGACTTTCTGCAAACGTGCCAATTGTGTAAATGAAAAACACAAATCTGCGTGGTTTTCATGAATTCTCAATTTTTATAAAAAGAGGAAGATATTTGTGTCTTCTTCTCTTAGAGCCAAGGACTGAACAGACAGGTTTTCTTTTACTGTGCTTATGCTGGATATCTCTCTCTCTCTCTCTCTCTCTCTCTCTCATATTGAGATTGAACCCATGGGTGCTTGACCACTGAGCAGCATCCCCAGTCCTTTTTTGTATTTTTTATTTTAAGACAAGGTCTTGCTAAGTTGCTGAGGCTGACTTTGAACTGTGATCCTCCTGCCTCAGCCTCCCAAGCCCCTGGGATTACAGGCCTGAACTACCATGTCCAGTCCTAGTTTTCTCTTTCTGTGGGGCATGGCCTCCACATCTCACCTTACTGCTCAGGCTCAAGACTCTGCCTCCTGTCCCTCCACCAGCTGTGGAAATGCCAGGCTCTGAGCTAAAAGATTATCAATTACCCTTAAATTAGCCACTGTCTCCAGCCACTGCTCACTTTGCTAGGTATATATTCCAAGTTCCATTCTAGAGCTCTGTGGATCTTCCTTTTAACTCAGCGTAAGTTATAAAAATCGGGGAATATTTTCTTAAGTTATCTTTTCTCCTTATAATGTTACATAGATGAGATCACACCGAATGTATATCAATTTAAGCATCCTTAAAAGATTTCACAAGTGGCAAGGTGGAGAATTACAAAGACAGACTGGCAGCAATAATATTGTCTTTTCAAATGAAAACCTCCATCCTCAGATCCTCCAATCTGAAACTTCATCGTGTAGTAATAAGGTATGTTTTTACCAACAAACTGTTTATTATACAGATGTCTATTTGTGGAAGTACAGCTTTCTGTGTGGGATACAAGTTTTTATTCTCCTTGGGTGGAAGTTGCTGAATTGTATTGTAACCTGAGGCTTCACCTTTTGAGGATCTACCAGTTTTCCAAACAGGCTGCACCATTTACAGTCCCACCAGCAACGTGTTAAAATTTATGTGCATCATTGCCAACACATGTTACCCTGCCTTTTTTTTTTCTTTTAGCCATTCTAGTGGGTGTGAAATGATCTTGCTGTGGCTTTGATTTTCATTTCTCTAATGAATGAAGATGCTGAGCATCTATTCATGTGCTTATTGTCCACTGGTATATATTTTCTGGAGAAATTTCAATTCAGATCCTTTGCCCGTTTTTTTATTTGCCTTGTCTTTTTGTTGTTGAGTTGTAAGTATTCTTTATATACTTTTCACATGAAATGCACTATTTGAAAATTATGTTCTTTTTCTGTGAATTATCTTTTTACTTTCTTTCTCTACCCCACCTCCCCAGTACTGGGAATGAACCCAGGAGTGTTAATTTTTATTTAAGACAGGGTCTTGTTAAATTGCCAAGGCTAGACTTGAACTTATGATCCTCCAGCCTCAACCTCCTGAGTAGCTGAGATTACAGGGATTATAGGCCTGCACTACCATGCCCAGTCCTAGTTTCCTCTTTCTGTGGAGCATGGCCTCCAGGTCTCCCCTTACTGCTTAGGCTCAAGACTCTGCCTCTTGTCCCTCAACTGGCTATGGAAATGCAAGGCTCTAAGCTAAAGGATCATCAGTTACCTACTACACTTGGCTTAGTATCTCTGTAGTGTCTTTTGGAGCACAGACATTTTTTTTTTTTTAATTTTTTATTGTGGGTTGTTCAAAACATTACAAATTTCTTGACATATCATATTCCACACTTTGATTCAAGTGGGTTATGAACTCCCACCTTCACCCCATACACAGATTGCAGAATCACATCAGTTACACATCCATTGATTTACA
>NW_026000068.1:24120629-24142366 GCF_001458135.2 Marmota marmota marmota
TCTGCCTCTCAGCAGGCCGCTGCTCCTCTTCTGCTGGTGGGTCGCAGGCCCGCCTACCTTACAGGAGTGATTGGAAGCTCTGTTCAGCCGTGGGCCACTGGGCCTTTTCTGCCGGTGGTCACCGTTCCGCCTACCTGGCAGGCGCTGGGGGTGGGGGGCGGCTCTGCCCCTCAGCAGGCCGCTGGGCCTGCTCTGTGGATGGTCACAGTTGCACAGACATTTTTAATTTTGATGATGCTACTTAATCTATTTTCTTTCCTCACTTGTACTGTTGGTGTCATATTTAAGAAACTATCCAAGATCATAAAGAATTGCTCCTATGTTTTCTTCTAAGAGCTTAATAATTTAGCTCTTATATTTAGGTTCATGGTCTGGTTTGAATTAATTATGCCTATTATGTAGCAAACAGGTTCAACTTTATCTTTTACAAATGTATATCCAGTTGCCCTAGTATTATTTGTTGAAAAGACTGTTTACTCCCCTATTCAATTGTCTTGGCACTCTCATCAAAAATAAGTCGAAAAAAAGTGTATTTTAGATAGATAGATAGATAGATATTACTGACCATGGAGAAGAATAATGATCAAAATGATTCTATGCAGATGCCCATGCAGTGAAGAGTTTGTTTAGTTTATAAAAACTAAGATAAGAACAGGTCTACTTTGTACACTATTGAATAAGTCACATTTGCGGAAAGTTTATTTTCACAACTTGTACATGACAGTTTCGAATAAAAGTACTCCTATGAGAGTGTCACTATGGACAGGGACAAAGACTACAGTGTTTGTGGCTGCTATTTTTATTTAGGGCTTCTTTGGTTTTTTTTTTTTTTTTTTGATGTTGTTATTTCAAAAGATCATACTTTGCAATGTGAGCAGCAACACCGTATCATAGCATTCACCATTGTTTATAAACAATGAAGACAAACATGGTTTCTGATACTCATCTTTATGAATAGGAATAAGACAAAGTCATGGTCTCAAACTTTTCTTTCCATCCTAGAGACATCTAGGTGCATTTTATATACTCCCCTTAGATTAATTTCACTTCTAAATAAAACCTGTGTGTCTGAAGTCAGAGAATAGAAGACTCCTTGGCAATCTCACACATGGCATATTTGTTAAGTCACATGTGGCTAACATAAAGAAAATTTAGGAAAGAAGAAAAAAAATCAACTACATCTGGGGTTCTTTAAGCAATGAACAAAGGAACCAACATAAAATGCACATGGTGAGCCCAGCACACATAATTGAATCTCTTTTTAAAATTTTTTGGACCTCAGTCTGCCCAGTTGTACAAGAAAAAGAGGATTAAATGTGCACTTTAGTAACATGTGCCTCTAGCTGCTTCTTAAGCAGCTCCCCAAATGAATGAATACATGCCCTTGCTCACCATAACTTGTTTGTTCTCACCAACCAGTATCATGTACTGTGGTGTCCAAATTTATTGCTGTAGCCTCAAGCATGCAAGGTTCCTGGACAGGCGGATTTTGTTCTAAATATCATTTATGCATTCATTCTTCAGTTTATACCTGAGGTGTTGGAAGGCATAACGAATATCATAATGAAAAGAAGACGTAATCTACCCTCAGGATCACAGAAGCCTTGGAGACCCAGCACTCAAAAGATAGCTTGGCATAGAATGTTTTGTGAAAGTTTAATAGGGAAGAAAAGAAAGGAGGAGAAGGAAGGAGAGAGGAATTGACATACTCATATTTTATCCTTCATACCAAAGAAGATGAAAACAGCCTACTGAGACATGGAAGTGGGGTGAGAAAGATGAAGATACCTTAGTGAAGGCATGAGAACCAGAAGAAGAAAATTAAGATCCGATGCTGAAATGCACTGATTAGTTTCAGACGAGGTTTGAATTATAGATCTGACATTCACTGGCTGGGGTTTTGGGAAATTCACTTAATTATTCTAGAACTTCAGTTACCTCTAAAACATGTAAGAAGTAGCCATACCTACCTCATTGGATTATTGGGGGAACTTAAGAAGAAAATAAGTATTACCTCTTTAGTACACATAAGAAGATGTCAGGAAATGTTAGCAATTAATAGAAAACACTGCTTGCATCAAGCTTCCTTTAACTCTGAAATGTGGCCATGGTAACAAATGTAAACATTTTCAAACGCTTCCTGAGTGGTAGGCATTTAGATTTTTCTTTACCTTTAAAATAGGTTCAAGACTATGCTATCATGGAAAGCCTCTGCAGTAGAATATATATGTATATATATATACCCCACACATATGCATATATACATACATATATTTATACACATACATACACATTTGCTTTCCTACATACTATACATGGTAATATCCACTTGCATATATATAGTAATACACACAGACAGGCAGACACACACACACACACACACACACACACTCACACTACCATTTGCCAATCTAAAACTCTGTCAATTCTCTAAAGTTTATCCCTTGACCTTCCTGGAAGTTTGAATAGAAACAGAATCATCACAACAAATTTTGAAGTTGGTTTTGACTCTTTTTGGAGCTGCCTGAGTGAGGTCTATTGATGGCTGGCCTCCTGTCAACCCAAACAGGGCCACTCCAGTGTACTGAGTATGCATTTTCCCTTTCCACTGCCACTATGACAACAGTGTTCAGGAGCATAAAGAGCTTTATGTGTGGAGTTGTGACCAGTATCAGCCCAGTGTAGGTAATATCAGGTGACACAGGAGTTTGAAAACATACAAGAGATGGGAACTTCAGGCCAGGAAATGTTGTATCTAGCTGTGCCCATTGGGCCTTCCCTGTGAACTTGGGAGGCACCCAATTGTCATTTGTCACTCAGTAATTGAGGTCACATTCAAGGAGAAAACAAAATTGTTTTCTGTCATCTTTCAACAATTCAGCTTCATGAGCAAAGATAGTGATAGTCCAACAGTTAATCCAAACCCTTTAAAATGCTACTAAACACCTTGCAAGTGGTAGGTATGCAATACAAACAGGAGTGGTAAGTATTAGGATTTATTTGAAAAGTGAAATTCTAGAAGTAAGGTTTTTTTTGTTGTTGTTTATTTGTTTTCATCCCAATCATTAATAATGACCAGGACTTTAGATTCCTAGCTACATTTATTAATGGTTGTATAGGCCTCAACATACTGGAACTATTCATTTCTCAAACAAACCTTTAGTGTCAGCCCAGAATGAGAATATACTTTGTTTCTTTCTAGAACTTTAATAAATTTAATTTTAATAAAATTAATTAAATAAATTCATTTAATTCAGTATATGCTGAATTGAATCATTGTAATTGATTTAATTCAGCATATACTGAATTAAATGAAAGTAGGAAAGTGGCCATTCTGACTTCAAAAGTGAACAAAACTTATAAAGATAATTATCATTTTAAATCTTTCATTTTTATACTTTGAACTTAGGAATAGCTTTTCTTATGTATTTCTCATTTCTTCACTGATTAAAATCACAGGTAGCTACATTTATTACTAAGGAATATTTTTCATAATTTAATAACTAGTTTGTTGAGAATTATCTGAGTATATACTTAATTCAAATAATGAATTGTGAGCATTCTTATGGATTAATATTTGCTCAGGACATCAGTGTTTTAGCAACTAAGATGATAGAGTCAGCACTTTATTAGCTTCATTACCTGTCAATGTAGTTCTCACTTAAATATTTTATAAAGTTCCTCAGTTTTTTTGAATTCAAGAAAATATTCTGTTTTAGAGAATAAAGGTTGAGAAAATGGAATAGTTGACATAAGTATTTGTGGTACATAAATCTCAATTTATTTTGCTAAAAAATACATAATTGATTAATTTTTTACATCAATAACAGGACCACAGTATATTCCCAGGATATAAAGAATTGTGGATGCATTTTGATTCCTTAGTCCTTGGTGTTCTTTTGGTGGAATATAATGTCATAGTATATATCATGACATACTGGCCATCTTTTTAGGACATTTCCCGATTAGACTCCCCCGCCCCCCACCATTGTATTGATGTACTTTATTCAACCATTTCCCTTTTTTTTTTTTTTTTTCTCCATTTTGCTATTATAATAAAATTTGGTAAGCATCCTGGTACATATATTTTTACATACTTCTCTGTTTCCTTAGAATAAAGTCCCAGAGTGAAATTGGTTGGTCAAAGGGTATCTGGGGGGAAAGAGCACACCAATTAGGATTTTTAAAAAGAAGCCTGGTTACTCCTACTGCTGTCTACCCATGCCCTCTCTCGGCATCTGCCACGAGAGGGCAGCACTGAGACAGTCTCGGGCCCGGACCCAGTGATCTGTGGTGAGTATGGTTAAAATCTGAGCTGTTATGTGCAGAATCCGAGTCAGGCTATAGTGATATATGTTCTCATAGTCTACTGAAGTATCATTTTAGCACTTTTATTACAAGTCATCAAACACTGTTTCTGGGAAACATGAGGATAAATTATGGTGTGTTCAAAAACTGCTGATAAAATAACAAGAAAACAACAGAACAGGGCATTGGGGGAATATAAGACCTTTTGAATGAGAAATGTTTTGTGCTGGCTATGCGTGATTTTTGTGCTTGAAGAGAAGTTCCATTGCATTGGTTTTCTAAACTAGTTAACATTTTCCTGATTGTTTGCCTAGTGTAGCTAATAAAAATACTGTTTAGTCCTTTGGGGAATTTCCAAAATGTCTTTATTGATTTGAATTTTGCTCTCTCACCTTGATTTAGCTGATTTTAAATTTCTTTGGGTTTTTCATGAGGTACCATATAAAACGAATCATATAAATGGAACCTGTTTCTACATGCAATTATTACACTTTTGTTTGTTTGTTTATTTATTTATTTTTTTTGTTTTGTTTTCATTCTGCCAGATCAGTTGTACTGTCAATTGAGAAGGTGGAATGTTTGACATCTATCCTGCATATCTTTGCAGATATTCCCACAGGGTCAGAGGATGCTATTGTCCTCTGTCCTAAAAATTGATATAAAATGATACTTGAAATAATTAGTTTCATTTTTTATTGTGGTTACATTTCTTTTTTAAAGGGCAGGGCATGAGCTTATAAAGAAAATCTTAAAGAGAGCACTAAAAACTGCTAAAACAATAAATGAGTTCAGCCAGGTTGCAGAATATAAGATCAATATGCAAAAATCAATTGCATTTCTATAAACTTACAGTGAACAAAATAAAGGAAACAATTCCATTTACAGTAAAATCAAACAAGGATTAAATATTTAGAAATAAATGTAAGAAAAGTACAAAATCTGTAATTATAAAACATTATAGAAAAATATTGAAGAAGATTTAAGTAAGTGGGAAACAACCTATATTCATGGATTAGAAGACTTCTTATTTTCAGGATGACAGTACTCCCCAAACTCATCTACAGATTCAACACAAAACCTACTGGAATCATATAGGGTTGCCAGGGACTCCAAATAGTCAAAACAATCTTGAAAAAGAGTAAAGTTGGGGGCTTTCAAATTTCAAACTTCCCAATTTCAAACTTATAACAAAGAGACAGTAATTAAAACATATGGGATAGACATGTAAACCAGTAGGGAGTCCAGAAATGAGCACATGTGTCCATGTCAACCAAGTTCAACAAGGGGATCAAGACTCTTTAATGGATAAAGAAACTGTGGTATATATACACAAAATGGAATATTACTTAGCACTAAAAGAGAATAAAACTATGGCATTTGCAGGTAAATGGATGGAGTTGGAGAATATCATGCTAAGCGAAGTAAGCCAATCCCAAAAAACCCAAGGCTGAATGTTCTCTCTGATAAATGGATGCTCCATAATGGGAAGCCGGGAGGCATGAGAAAAATGGAGGAATTTTTACTGGGCAAAAGGAAGAGAGGGGAGGGGGGATGCATGGGGGCAGGAAAGACGGTGGAATGAGATGGACAACATTACCCTAGGTACATATAGGACTGCACATATGGTGTGTGACACTACATCGTGTGCAACCAGAGAAATTCAAAGTTGTGTTGCAATTGTGTACAATGAATCAAAATGCCTTCTGCTGTCATATATACCTAATTAAAATAAATACATTAATTTTTAAAAAGACTCTTTAATGGAGAAGGGATGATCTTTCCAAGAAATGGTGCTAACATGACCAGATATACACGTGCAAAATAAATGAAGTCAGACCCTTATCTCTTGCCATGTGCAAATATTAACCCGAATGTATCAAATACATAAATGTAAAATGTAGGTAAATATAAGTATATAGAAACACTGAGAAGAAAACTTAAAGGTAAATAAATCTACATGACCTGAGATTTGGCAATGAACTCTTAGGTATGATACCAAAAGCATGAGGAATGAAAGAAAAAATAAATTGATTTTCATCAAAATTTAAATTTCCTGTGCTTCAAAAGACACTATCAAGAAAGTGAAAAGGCAATCCACAGAATGGGAGATAAATATTTGGAAATCACGTGTCTCATATGAGACATTTATCTAGAATATGTAAAGAACCCTTACAATTCAATAATCAAAAGAAGTAATCTAGTTTAAAAATGGGCAAAAGATCAGAATAGACATTTCCCCAGAAAAGATATACAAATGGATTGTAAGCACATGAAAAGATTCTCAACATCATTAGTGATCAGAGAAATATAAATCATAGCCATAGTAAGATATCACTTCACTCCCCCTAGGATGGATGTATTAGAAAGATATAACAGTGCATGTTGGCAACGATATAAACAATTGAATCCCAGGCTGGGGTATAGTTAAGAGATAGAATATTTACCTAGTATGCATAAGGCCCTGGGTTCAGTCCCAGCACTACAAAAACAAACAAAAATTGGATTCATCACACACTGCTGATGGGAATACGAAGCCAGGCTGCCACTTTGGAAATAGTCTGACATTCCTTCAAATGGTTACACATAGAGTTACCATATGTCCGAGCAATTCCACTCCCAGGTATGCACCAAAACGAGTGACGGTATCTAGTTGGAAAAAGACTTGCACACAACTGTTTGTACCAGCATTATGTCCATCAGTTGTTGAATGGTCAACAACTTGTGGTATAGCCATACAAATGAATATTATTGGGCCATAAAAATGAAGTACTGGTAGATGCTACCATGTGGATGAACCATGAAACCATGATGCTAAGTTTAAAAAGATGGTCACAAAAGACCATATATTATGTGATCCCATTTGTATGAACTGTCTAGAAAAGGCAAACCCATGGAACCAGAAAGTAGACTCATGATTGCTCAGGGCCATTGGAGATGGGTAGATAGGAGGGTGATAGCTAAAAGGCAAGGGGTTTCTTTTTGAGGTGTTAAAAAAAAGTCCTAAAATCAACTGTGAGGACAGTTTCTTGAACATTGCAGAATTGGTTGGCAAAGTACTCCATGATGTGGGTAAATGGTATCTCCATGAAGCTGTTGTAAAAATAAAACAAGCAAGAATGTGATGCTCTAAGTGCCTTGGGCCCAGGCAATGTGCTCCTTGTCTCTTCCAAGGAAGGAGTCCCCTGAATGCAAGGACTGCAAACAGGGCTAAAGGTTACTTTCCTGGAAAAAGATGAATAGACACCAGAGGTGAAGAGCAAAAGTCTACTACATACTACACAAGTCCTTGAGCAGCTAAGAGTGCTGATCTTTACAAGGGGAGGGTGAGGTTGCAGCATCGAAATAACTCAAAAGAGGGAAGGGAAGGATCTCAGACTCTGTTCAGGTGCTGTAACAAGCATCCCCACATTCATTAAAATACTCATATAAGAATGTCCTCAGCAAGTCCAGTGATTAGCCCCAAACATCCATCAGTGTTTGAGCAAACAAATTGTGGTGTATTCAAAAATGGAATGCCCATGTGTCAGCAAGAATAAGTGAACTTCAGAAGCACACAATCTGGATTAATCTTACAAATGTAATGTTGAATAAAAAGAGCCGCTCACAAAAAAATACAAACTAAAAGATTCCATTTATATAAAGCTCAAAAGTAGGGTAAATCACAGGCTAATGGAATGCATGGTAAGAAGACAGATTAGTGTCTGTCTTCGTGGGAGGCTGTGGGTAGATGCCTGGAGGAGAGGAAGGACCAGGGGTGCTATTTCCCAGCTCTTGATCCAGGTGCTGTCTACCTGAAATGTTCACTGTACAAAAATTCACTGAGAGGTTCTCTTTTTTATGTCCCTTTCTCTAAGTGTGTTATACTCTGATAAAAGGGGAGGGGAGTATAAAGATTTGTTTACTCTCCACAGAGATAAGCAACATGTCATGCTTATCTCCAATGCAGGGCAAGATACTTTGTCCAAGGGCAGAGTGGAGGGATAATCACTTACAGTGATCAGAGTTATGGGATGTTTGCTGAACATGGAAAGAACAGAGCACCTTCCAGTTCTCATTATCTTAGAGACAAACTGTCCAGCAGTTCTTCCAGATATCAAGTTAACAATGGTTGTGGTCATCTCTTGCCATATTGGTCAGGCCACACTGAAATCTTCCCTCTCAAATTTACCTAGAGATGACAGGTTTAGACAGGGGTGCAAAATGAGGTAAGGAATAGAGTGTTTTTCTGTACCGTGGGCTTATGTCCAGATGACATAATCGCTCATTAATCATTAAAGAAATAGAATTGTTAGCTATCAGGGCACTCCTCTTCTAAGTGTGACTGGAAGGAAGGGGTATTCCTTTGAATTCTATTCAATGTTAAAAATTCTGTGCCTTGATAATGAATGAGCATATTTTTTCCACTTGTAAAGACAAAACTTCTGTATTTCAAAGTTATTCTCATAGACTAAAACCTTAGTTTCTTAAGTCAGTCTTTAGCAAATTGAGTCTATATACAGATTATTAGGAAGGCCTTCCCAGGAGATGCAGTAGGGTATGTCTAGGTTTGTTTCATATGCAGGGAGCATTTTGGAAAGGAGAGTGATACAGTCATCTCTTGCATATGCTGCAGGCTCTCCCTAGAGCAGAGAGAGTTTTCAGCTGGTGTTCAAGTTGAAAAAGATCTCTTCTATCATGCTCAATGGAAGCACCTTCTTCTCATCAGCATGCAGAAAGTTAGCATGACCTACCTGCTTGAAATCAAGCAGAGTGCTCTAATTGTACACGGGTTTATCATTTTGGAGGAGGGAAAGTCATAATGAGCCCTTCTTTCTCTCTTAACTGAAGAGTACCAAATGGTTTTTAAACTGTTGTTTAGCAACAAAAAAAAAAAAAAAAAAAAAAAAAAAAAATCCAAGCTATTGAAAAAAAAAATCACCTGCAAAAATTCCTTTCTACTGGGCGGTCTTATGGCCAAATTGAAAGTTCTTTCAAGATGGAGACTATGACAAGTGGCACACCCCTAACCAAATCAGGCTTTCCAAGAGCTTCCAGAATAAAGGCATTCTCATGCTTTCTCACAGAAGTGTTTTGTTGGCAGCATTTTTCAGGAATCGTTTCCTCCGTGGGGGAAATAAAGTGGCAGTGTCTTTTATGACTGTTGGAAAAGGTGCAGGAAGAATTTGAATTAAGAAAGGCAGCTAAAATAATATCTGAACTTTTGAACTTCCTGATCAGGTAATTATTCTTGAAAGTCTATATAAGATGGGAGAAAAGAGTGAATGCCACTTAGTATGTTGAATTTTAGAGGAATACCATCATTAAAGCTAGTACTCCTCTGATGATTTTTTTGATCGTCAAGTACAGGCATGACAGGGATTTCAAGAAGACACTTCTGATTGATAAGATAGAGCATAAACAGAACACTTTCTTAAATAGTAAGGTGTCTGTGCTTGGAAATTGCACTTGTCTCTTTTGCTTAGACGTGTACGCGATTAATGCAAGACATCTGGGTGTGTCGGCACTCCAGGTCTCTCTCCTGAGCTGCAAATTTGCATATCTAACTACTTACTGGATACAACCCCTCAAATGCCCCACAGGTACCCTGATTCAATATATTCAAAATAAAACTCACCAATTCAGCCTTCTACTGCCCAACAATACTGTCCCTTTACTAGTGTTTCCTATTTTGTTTTCTGTTCAACTTGTTTCTAAAATCATGTATCTAGGCATTCTCTTTATGTTCTGCTATCTCCAGTGTCACACACCCCAAACAGTCACCTTCCATTTGTCTCTAGGATCCACCCACTTTCTACTTCTTCACTGTTCTATCTAGAGGTCACTATCATCCCTTCACTACTCCTCCCACATTTTCCTAAGTAGTCTTCATATGGCCATCCACCCCTTAGCCCCCTTTAATCCATTATCATCAGAGGGCTTGTCCTAAATTCAACTTTCATTATAACATTTCTCTATCTAAAACCATTCATTCATTTCTGTCACCCTTAGGATCAAATCCTTACTGTGGTTTATAGGATTCTGTCATGGTCTTTTTTTTTTTTAATAGTTTTTAGTTGTAGCTGGACACAATACCTTTATTTTATTTTTATGTGGTGCTGAGATTCAAACCCAGTGCCTCACATATGCCAGGTGAGCACTTACCACTGAGCCACAACCTCAGCCCTCTGTCAAGATCTTGACCTGCTTATTGCTCCAGCCATTTTGGACCATCCCCCATCCCCCGACTCCCACCTGTTCCTGTTGATTCCAAGCATGCCCAACCCCCTTTGGTGGCAGCAAAGGACTGAAAGAGTACTTGGGGTAGCATGCTGTGAAATTTACTGATAGCCTAAAATTATTAAAGCTTGATAACTGCAAAAGCCAATAAGTCTGAGACATGCACTTTCTGTCAAGTGATGGTGAACAGTATGACAAACACTTACTTGATTTTCTCTACTTGCACTAATGACAGAAAACCCTTCTTTACAATTTCTGACAACACCAGATTCTAGGAAGCCCTTTTTTCACTCATGTGCTTCCCACATCAACTCACTCTGTCCTGAGTTCAAATTCTTCCAACTCCATCAAAGGGTCCACATTACTCTATCCCAGGTTACTTAGCACTTCATTTACATAAGGCATATTCCTTATCAAGCACGTGGAGAGAGGTTCTCTAATCACGACCATTGAGACAAGTGCTTGAACTTTGTCTTTGCCTCTGTTTTCTAGTTATATCCTTAGTTACTTTAGCTTTAGTTCCAAGATCATCCCAGTCCCCTTCTTTACATTGTTTTTATGTTTTCATATCTATTATTAACCAGGAATGCCTCAAACATTAATTTAGTTCCATTTCTATTAAGATAACTGGTGGGCTATTTATACCCTGCAAAGCCAACTGCAGAACCTCTGAAAGGGTTTGTTTCCCATATGCACAATTTTAATTTTTAATGCAATGGTTTCTTTCTGGTGGCACTATTACCTGCCTCTCATCATTTTCTTTTTCCTACTGAGGGGCCCAAGCAGATTAAATTTCTCTCATGTTGTTATTTTTGCTCTTCTTCCTCTCTTTGTTTGGTTTGTATCTCTATTTTCTGTTACTAATAACATGGTCCTGGAGACTATGTAAGTTTTAAAGAAAAGGTTTATTTTGGTTCCTGTTTCTGGAGGTCCAAGGTCAAGAGCCCGCATCTGGTCTTCCTGCTAGTAGAGTCCTGAGGTGGAGAAGAACACCAGACAGTGTGCACCTGTGCAATGTTCTCTTTTTTTATGAAGCCCCTTGTATTCAATCATGGAGGCTCCACCAGATAACATCATCTAATCCTAATCATTTCCCAAATGCTCCACCTCCAGACACCATGGTTGGGTCGCTTCCTTCCTCTTAATACTTCACCATGGAGATTAAGTTCCAACATGAGTTTTATAGGGGACAAGCTTTATTCAAACCACAGCAGGCTACTATAACAAAATACCATAAACAGGATAAGTTATAAACTACAGGAAATTGTTTCTAACAATTACGGAGCCTGAGAAGTCTAAGATCAATCTGCCAGCCGATCCTTTGTGTGGGGAGGATCCATTTACAGCAGTCTTTTCACCATAACATTTCATGATCGAAAGCAGCAAGGGATCTTTCTTGTTCTCTTTTACAAAATCACTTATCCAGTCACCTCCCAAGGCCTCACCTCCTGACACCATTACATTGATAATTAGGTTTCAACATATGACTTGGCGGGGCAGGGGGACACAACCTTCAGAGCACATAGCAACTCTTTTCTCTCAAGACTTATACAACAAGTTACTTCTAGACACTAAGATCTTAGCCCTCCTCTTTGCTTGACTACTTCTTAATGTCTACCCACATATCTCTTCCTCCAGGACATCTGGATTAGAGCTTTCTGTGCACCTCCATAGCCGCTTCCCCTCCTTTCACATGACATCAGCACAGGCTATTGGGCTGCTCTGAGGGGGATGGACCCATAATGGCCAGGTTCTTATCTTCCTTGTTCATTATTGCATGCTCAAAGCCTCCTGCAGCACCTGGCCCAGAGCAAGTACTTAATGGATTTTTGTTCATAAACAAATAAATAGATTATTCCATTAATCATGTAACCAGCAAATCAATGAATTTATAATTCCGTGTAATTCATTAATGCTCTAAGATGTTGAAATTTTATTTTTTGAATTATATATTAGTTTCATTTCTCTAAGGAATCTAATTTATTCCTTGCTTTTAATCATCCTACCCAATATTTATTGAGGTTATGCTGGTATACATTAAAATATATGACACATCTAGCACCACTGTAAGAAAACATCTAATGCTGCATTCTTTTCATAGTAAAAATTCTTCTGGATTCTCAGCCCCTTCATTTTATACAGAAATCATTGGTGTTCATGTCTTTCTTACCTGCAGACATTAAGTGCCACAAAATGTCCATCCTCGTCCATAACCTCAGGTCTAGCACAGTATTAGAAGTCAGTAAATGTTTATATAAATGCTTGTAATGGGCCCGTTCACATCGTGGCTCAACTGCTTTGTAATCTCTGACACCTATTTCTGTACTTATGCTCTCAAAGCCTCTGTTTTCACATCTGTATAATGGGGAATCTGCTGGTAGAAAAGTTCATCTTGAAGGGTTGTCATGAAGTAGTATATAAAATATAATGTAAAAAAGCAACACAGCAGAGTGCCTGGGACATATAGGAATTTACAAATAAGCTCTACTAAGTTCCTTTGTGAAGGATTCTGGTGTAAGGAGATGTTAATTTTTTACCCTCACAGGCTAGCAAGACATGGCCTCAGATCTAATAAATAATTGCAAAAAGAAATCAAAGGGACAAACTTCCCAGTTTTTATATTAATGATATCTGTCTGAAATACAAAACAAAGTGAGAAATTGGGATATAAATAAAAGACAAAAGAGGACAATTTATAGAGAACTCAAAGGTATGAGCCACATAATTTATCTTGTGAATGTTTTTTTGTTTTTTTTTCCTAAAAGGAGAATGAATTGGACAAGCAACATTCTCAGGCTATATATTTGTGAAAGTGAGATATACACTGGAGACAGATTATAAGGAAAGGGACAAGAAAATCATACCAGGACCTGCTCTTTCTTAATTAAAATTCCATAGAGTTGTGTGTTATTATTCTAGTAATTATCTTTCCTCTAAAAGGTTGTGAAATCATAATATGTTTAGGAAAGTCAAGATGTTAAACAATCACATTATAGGCCTAGGAAGCAAATTTAAATGAAACAAAACTGTATCCTTAAACTTGGGGCCTCAACTTTCCCAGTATAACATCTTTCAGTTTGCTAGGACTAAGGTGTTTTTCTAAATTGTCTTCTGTCTTATGGTTGGGTTCATCTTAAAACACTTTCTTTTCTCATATTGGTTTGTCTGATGATTTTCATATCATTTAGTCTTATTTTAGTGGGAATTTGTAATTTTTTTTCAATTGTTGCCTATTCCTCTGTAATTATTGTAATTGCATCATTATATAATTTGTGTAAATATATGCAATCATGGAATTAGAACATTCGGGTAGTGATATGCAGTGTCACAATTGCAGTGGTTAAAGTGTATAATTTTTTTCATCTTTGAAAAAAAAATAAAAGCATGTTAATATAGTAATTTCAGGGGAAAGCATTTAGCTGTCTAAACTGATTGCCCAAAGAAATCAACCAAACACTTATTTAGACATAAATAAGTGGTTTTGTTTTTGCCTGTTCTTACCACTTACAGATCTGGAAATCTTAGTTTTAAATAATCAGTTTGGTGTCTGATGAAACACAAAGTTTCAATATTAATTAATTTTAAAACATTAATTTAAAAACTTAAAATACTAAGGATTGTAAGCTCTTAAGCATACTTTTACTGTAGGTTGTTCTCAATACAAGTTTCATGAAACATTTGCTAATATCCTGAACTAGCTGTATGCTATCAGTATTGACATCTCTATTCATAGAGCCATTTATGTTGATATAGATAAAGATAAAGACAGTGCTGATTTATATGCTTTTTCAAAATCCCAGTGACTATATGTGTAAATAGTACATTTAAATAAGTGGTCAAGGCCAAAACAAATAGAGCATGGTTCAAGTTCAGCACCCACTGGAATCCTGGCTGATTAAAACCAGGCTTTAGTCAAGCTAACCCCATATGCTCCAGAATTCCACGTGCACCAAGAGCACAGTCCATCAAGCCTCGTTCATCTATAATTAAAGAACTGCTCTTAACTGTCTGTCAGAAGAGCCCAGATGCTCTCTGTTAAGATTTTAACATGTTTATAAAACTTCCTTGGTGGTAACGATCATTTTGTGTATTTGAGAACTTGGGAGGTGAAAAGAAAACATGTTTTCTACCAAAATAAAGGCAAGCTTGATCTAGTGATCTGCATGAAAACAAAAAATGGACTTGCCAAAGTGCTTGTGTAACACAGATCACCTTCTGATTTTCTGCATTGAGAATTTTTAGGAGAAAAGTATCTTTTACCTTTGAGTCAATAAGGGAAACTGAATTTTGGTGAAAACATCTCTGAGACACAGAGTCTTTGGGTGGGAACCTGGGACATACATGCATCAGGGAGGGACAGGACTAGGCCAGCCTCACACAGCTGTGCACAAACACTTCATCCCTTGTTCAGCATATCAAAACAGCGGTACATTCCCAGAGAGACCATCTTCTTGTTTTCTCTTTAAAAGAAAATGACAATAACAACTCTGTATGCCCTATTAAATGCCATACATTGGTCTCAGGGACTGAACTAAAAACTTTCATGATTGAGAAATTTTCTCTTCATTTTGTGATCTTATTCTAAATTTTATTCTTCAGTGCATGGAAATTTCCTTAAACATCAAGATTTTGGTATCCGTTGGAAAGTGCATGATTTATTATAAGGAATTAACTCATATGATTATGGAGTCCCAAGACCTATAGTCAGTAAGTTGGAGGCCCAGGCAGGCTAATAGTGTAAATTCTAGATCCGAAGCTGTTCTGTGTGAGACTCAAGAAAAGTCAGTTTTTCAGTTTGAGGCCAAAGACAGGAAAAGATCTGTTTCATCTCAAGCCTCAGCAAGAGTCCCTTCTTATGGGCCTTCTTGTTCTGTGCAGTTCTTCAGCTGATTGGAGGAGCTTCACCCACATTATGGAGCGCAATTTGCTTTAGTCTGTTGTTGTTTCAAATGTCAATCAATCTCATCCAGAAATAGCCTCACAGACACATACAGGATAATCTGAGCACTCCATGGCCCAGTCAGTCAGCTGACACACAATTAATCATCACACTAGGTCACATACAAAAAGTTACTTTAAATAAGGACAGAAAGAGAGAGAGAGAAAAAAAAAAAACAATTAGGTAGAAATTATCACCTTTCTAGAAAATGAAGTCATAGATGAGGGTCAAGCTGATGATGTGCCTAAAATCTCTTTCCTGTGTCTTCTATGTCAGTTTGAGAAGAAGGAAGAAATTTCATAAAATGCTTCTAAGGTATGGGTCATTTTTCGCTGCAAAATCATTGTTGGAGAGTTAAGTCAGGATACCCCAAGCAAGGCACCAATAACTCCTCATGCTTCTCTCTGCTTTAGTATTTGCCAAAATTTGATACTTGTAGACAAATGCTCTCCTGAGCTGGATAGCAACACAAATAACTCTTAAATTAACTGTATAAATCACACACACACACACACACACACACACATACATACACACACATTCAAAATGAGGTTTGTATACATGAACTGGCCTCTATAACTGAAGGATCATAAGGATCATTTTCTACCCACTTCCTGTTTTCTTATAGGTTAAGTTTACTGGAAGATCATCAGGATATTGTAAAATAGCATCAAATAGCATCCTTCCTTTTAATTTTCTCAGGTAAACCCATCTCTACTCCTTTACTAGTGCTTGGTTCTTGGGACTTAATTTTAAGTACAGAGTTCACTGCCTCTGGTTTTACCCCTGCAAATTCATCTTCTGTACAACTGACTGACTGATCCCTCTGGAGAACCAGTAAGAACATGGCTCCCTCAATTTAAATGGCTCCCAGACTTCCTTAATAACCTGAGGATTGAGTGAAAGCTCCTCGCCATAGCTTGGACAGCCCCTTCCATGCTGCCTTGCTCACCTCTCAGCTTTTCTCCCAGCCAGGCAAGTTATTCTCCAGAAACATAAAAAGTTTTCAGTTTTTCATGTGCATCAAGGAAGGTCTGTGCCATTGTTCTCAGTATTTATGTTCACTCCTGCATCTCCTGACATCCCCCAAATCCCTATCTTCTTTCCTTAATGAGTTTCTATTCATTCGTCAAGGTGTGACTCAGGCATCTTGTCTGAAAAGTTTTCTCTGACAATCTCCTTCCCTCTGTCATCTGTAAGGAGATTTGCCAGTGCCATATTGGGCATGTACTCAACTGTCACAGCTGCCAAGCTGTGTGGTCTTTGATTTTAAAACCTGTATTAATTCATCTTACATCCCTAGTGCCTCACGGAATGTAAGCACTGAGTAAATTTAGCTGAATTAAGCTAAATTCCCAAAGATGAAGTCAAGAGTTCTTAGTTAATTTTTCTTAAAAAATTAACTTCTGATCTTTCCTCATTATTATCTTGGCAAACCCAGAATACCTTTGCCCAGAAATAACTCTGTAATCAGGGAGTTAAAGCTAAGAGTGAGAATGAGAACTGTAGTATCCCTGAATGAATTTGTTAGCAACGCACCAGAAATAATAGAAAAGTCCCATAACTTGTTTCACAGAGGACTGTTAATAAAAATGAAAGAAAACACCATGAATATGGCACTAAAAAAAGGTAGAAAGCTAACTGTGCTGAAGCTTGAAGATGGAAATACTTGTGAAAAAATAAGACAGTGAGGAATAATGTCCTGTATCATGTTAGAACACGCTGTGCCCATCTTTCTGGTGATAACTTTATTTTGCATGTAAATTAGAAAAGGGGGCATGTATCCATACCATTCATGTCCAAGAAAGGAAAGTCAACTGTCCTTGAACAACTTCTCGAGTCAGCTCTACCTATATGGGATTGTGAAGTGCCCGTGAATTTTTAATCCTGCCTTCTACAAAGAAATAACAAAACTTAGAAATTTTAAAAATCCACCTATTATAAATTCAGTGACTTTCCATGAATTAATCTCATTATTTTTTGACATCGTAAAGGAAAAGAGCCATATGACTGATAATCTTTGTTGAATTTCAGATGCATATGCCACAGAAACTGTGAAGAAATTTAAACATAAAATTATTAATATTTAAGCTTTTAAGAACTTGCCAATTCAGATATAATGTCTATCATCCAATAATCTTCTTATTTCCTTTACTAAATATGGCCAAAATCTGGAATTCACATCATACATATACCCAATTTGAAATTTTAGATTGTGCTTTACTCTGAGTGCTTTTTGAACCCTCACCCCTACCCCCACCTCACCCCCACCTCACCCCAAACCTTCTGACAAGTTTCTGACTCCTAGTTACCAAGCTAGTTACCTTCTTGGTCTGGCCACAGCTGATTGGATGAGAGAGCAGAAGCAGACCCAAAGTCAGCCTATGGGCTCTTCTTACAAAAAGATATGACCAATCAGGCATTTGCAGTAGTTAGCCAACCAATCAAACGCTGTCATGTGCTGAAACACAAAGGGTGGAGTGATGTCACACCCACATACAAGCTGGGAACAGACAGGCATAATCCACGGAAAACAAGACAGGGAGAGAAAGAAGAGAGAGGTCAGTTGGTTGGAGTAGTTCAAACTATCATTTAGTGGACAGTTAGTGTCAGAAGAAGTAAAACCTGACAAGCAGAATCTGAAGTAAACTGAGCCATGGGCAAGACAGTCATGAGAAAAGGCAGCAGCCAAAATGAATGAGCAGTACAGTGCACCGTGGCAGACAATGCAGACAACCTGCTAGAGAAGTTTGGTGGGGTGGGTGGGCAATAATAGTTGAAATTGTGCCTGAGGGATTTTATTCAGGGTAGAATAGAGGTGGAAACAAATTTATAGTTGAAGAAGTAGGTTAAAAATAAAAGAGAAAGCAAAGTTAGGGAATATGGCATGACTCCAGAGGAGAAAACCGAAAACTGGAACAGAAGAGTTTGATCTTGGAAAGGAGGAGAAAGGGGCTTTCCTCTAACACAGATAGGATGAAGAAAAGATGGGGAAAGAAACCAAGAAAGAGAATGAAAGCAAAACAGCTCCTCTTTTTTTTTCCTGTCTTGAGAGCTGATCTTCAATATAGAGTGTGAAAAATATAAAACAAGAAAACAACAGAGAAAAATCAATGAAACAAAACCTAGGTTCTCCAACAAAAATCAATAAAATTGATAAACTTCCAGCAAGACTGATGAAGATATAAAGAAAGAAGACACAAATTACCAATATCAAGAATAAAATGGGGATATCACTACAAATTCTGCATCCATTAAAAGGATAATAGTGTGATACTGGGAGTAACTTTACCTTCATAAATTTGACAACTTCAAAGAAATAGACCACCAAATACAAGCCTTAATCTGAATAGTCCCATCACTGTTAATGAAATTCAATTTGTAATTAAAAAGCTCCAGAAGTGTACAAAACGAATTCACCACTTGAAAGCCAATCAGTCACCATATTAGTGGGCTTATAGAGAAAAACATAATCCTATCAATTCACAGAGAAAAGCATTTGACAAATCCCAACATGCAAATTTAATAAAGGCCCTCAGCAAACTAGGAGGAGAAGTCATCAGCTGGAAAAATAACATCTACAAAACAAAAACAATAGCCCTACAGCTATTATCATTCTTCCAATAAAACACTGATTGCTTCCCCTCTAAGATGAGGAACAAGGAGAGGATGTTTCTTACCATTCTTATTAATAAGTCTAGTACCAAAAGCTCCAGCCTCTGAAATAAGATAAGAAAAAGGAAATTAAAAAGCACATGTATTGAACAGGAAAGAATGACACTCTCTTTATTTTTTAGATGACATGATTATTTATGTAGGAAATACAAGGAATGTTTTCTTTTAAAAAGAAAAAACCCTGCTAAAACTAATAAATACATTGACTGGGTTGAAGTGTGATCATGGGGAAAAAGATGGACATATACAAAACAACTTTATTTCTATTTATTCACAATGAGCATATTAAATTGAAATTTAAAACTCAAAAATATTTATGAATCACTCCAAAGTAAATTAAGTGCATACTTAGGTATAAACTTAACCAAAGCATATATAGAATCTGTATGCTAAAACCCACAAAAACAATAAAAGAAATGTAAAAAGACCTAAATAAATGGAAAGACGTATTATATTCTTGGGTTGAGTCAACACAGTAAAATGTCAGTTTTCCTCAATTGATTGTGGATTTAACACAACTCCTATTGAAATAAAACAAGATTTTTTGCAGCCATAGATAAGCATATTTTAAAGTTTTTATGGAAAGTCTCAGGTCTTAGAATAGCATAAACAATTTTTTAAAAGAAAAATAAAGTGAGAGTAGTTTTCCTACTTGATATAGCTACAGTAATCAAGGTAGTATGATATTATCAGAGAGGTAGATACATAGATTGATGGAATGAAATGCAGAACCCAGAAACCAGCCCACACAAATATTTCCAACTAAACCTATGAAAGGGCAGCATGAGGCATCCACATGGATGATAAGATGTTTGTATCTTGATCATATCAATGTGGCTACCCCAGCTGTGATATTGTTCTGTACTTCTGCAAGGTATTGAAATTGGGGAGTATTGATACAAGGCAACAAGAACTCTATTATTTCTTATAACTACATGTGTGTCTGCTATTATTTCAAAATCAAAAATAAATTCTGTTTAAAAGACAATACATAAAGAAAAGAAAAAGTAAAGGATCAGGGAAGGCGACTAGAGACTTACAGTGACAAGACAGGATTTGGAGCAGTGAAAGGTACTTGTTTGTCAACTGGAGATGAATATAAGGCTTACCCTATTCGGTCACTTGCATCAGAACAGTAGACATATTTATGTGTATTTGCAAAAGCATGATCCCAAGATATGACCATCCTCTATCTCATCTAATGATATTCACAGAAATTATAATGTATCAGCTTTGACACTTTAAAAATTAATGTGCCATTCCAAAAGAAGTACTGCATGCTGCACTCCATGGCTTTTGCAAATGCATCAAATGGAAGTCCTATTGAAAGCATGGTCAAATAAACACAGCATGATGCTACTAAAATGAGCATTAGAGCCGAGTGGGGGAAACTCAGCCCTGCTGTGACACCACAGAGTGGGAGAGACAGATTGCTGTTGGGTTGTCTTAATTTAAGTGTGGGTGGGTGTGTGCCAAGCCTGAATTAAGAACCTTTACTTCCAAATAAAAGAAGTTATTATTTATATCTTCAAAGCCCACAAACTAGGGTCTGTTCAGTGGCCTTGCTCTCTCCCTCTCCACTAAACCTTCCATTCAAATTTCAGCAGTGAATAGCCTAAAGCAGGGCATTGATACTTTGTTACACTATTCTAGATACAATGTTTCTATTTAGGAAGTTTCTTCAAAACAGGTTGCTTGAGGGCTGATCCCTCTCATGCATCTTGATACTATCAACCACAATTATTTTTACAGAGGTACACAAGTATTTGTTGAGTGATTAGGGAATGCATGCATTAGTGAGATCAAGCTTTTGCTAAAATTTATTGGACTTTATGGAAAATGCCAAAACTTTTCATACACTGTCCTTTTCCTAAAATGTTCACAACTAGAATTTTGTATGGCTCCTTTTCTCTGCAATGACAGCATCAGTGATGGACTAGTGAAAACACACTTGTCTGATTTTCTCATGTACTTTGACACACACAGCCATGTTCCTCTATGGCTATCCCTGGGACACAACAATGGCTGAAGCATCTACAGTTCTCTGAGCTCAGACCCTCAGAGTTTCAGGCCACAGGTGATTTCAGCTTAGGAAACCAACAAGGTCCAAGAAACCTTGAAGGATTAAGAAATGTGTGGGGGAGGGGGAAGATGGCCGCTGCGTACGGGGGTTGCTGAAGTGCTGAGCGTGGTGCTCAAAGCAGCGGCTTTAATAGAGATTTCGCACAGTCTGTTAGAGCTTTCACCGTTAATCTGTAGCGGACCACTTTGCCAAGGAGCAGGAAGAACAAAGAAATCGAAAAAGAGACGCTTGGATGCTCAGAGCCGCGGGCGCTTTGCTCCCATCTGCTTCCTCTTTCGCTTCGCTCCGGGCGGAGAAGCTGAATGTGTAATCAGCAGTGGATTGTAAGTACCTGAGGCAAAGAAAGCTCAGTGCGCCCCGCCTTTTTTTTTTTTTTTTTTTTGAATATTTTTTATACAGGGAGAGTTTGTGGATTTGGGATTGTTGGCGGGGCTGTGGTTTCTGTGCCGAAAAATCCACTCCGCGGGAGCCGCCAGTTTGCTTTTCTTTGCTTGCTGTCTTGATGGCTGCTGTATA
>NW_026000068.1:24146048-24157897 GCF_001458135.2 Marmota marmota marmota
CCCCAGCCGTATTCACTTTGGTTTTTTTTTTTTTGTTGTTGTTGTTTTGTTTTGTTTTGTTTGAAACTGAAAAGAGTAAACAATTCTAGACAATCTGGTTTCCTTAAAAACTCCAGCAGTCTATTCTAATTTGCCAACTCAAAACCAGACATTTTTTCTGTTTGTCATCAGAGTAACTCATACTTGAAGATCAGAGGATTGAATGGGCCAGGACAGAGTCCATTTTTCTGCTATCAGTCAATACTGTACTCAAATTAATTCCAAATAAGAGCATTCTGACCTTTACTTTAAACTTTAAGGTGACAGAACCTCTAATGGAAATGCAGTCAGGAGTTTTAAGCCTACATCATTAAATATAATCACTCAAGCCAAATATTTGATACCTAAAGAAAAAAAGCAATTAAAGAAACATGATTGTCCCACATGATACATTCCATCATTAGTGATGTGTTTAAAAACAAGTGTAGAAATAGAAACTTAAATTCTATTTTTTTTCTCAGGAGTTCTGTTAATAAATGTAAACATTTTTTTTTTCATTCTTAAACCTATAAGAGACACAAATTGCCAGTTCAAAAACTGCTTGTTTTGCATGTGTTAACGTTAGAGAGACAATATATAAGACAAATGTAACAAAACTCTCTGGAAAAGATGGCTGAGACCTAGGCTGATACATTTTAATCTATAAACCAGAGCTTTTAACCCACATGCAGCTCTTCAGGATGCCACATGCAGGTTTTATGGGCTCTCAGTTATTGATACCTGACCAAGTCAGCAGAACATTGACACCTCTGTTCCTCCCACTCTAGATGACACATTTGTGGGAAAATTAATCTACTTACCCTGATGCTACATGGATCTGCCATGTAGCATCAGGGGAAGTAGACACCCATAATTCTATGATCTTGTTATTTTATTTCTGTTGTTATAAAAATAAAAGGAAGTAATAGTAAAATTTTAGAAAATATTGAGAGTGCTAAAAGAACAAATGTAATCTTACTATCAAGTGAAAATCACTCTTATTTTGCATAGAAATATTTTTCAAAAAATTAAAGTACTTATTTAGAAAATTCAAGCAATATAGAAAAAAAGTATGTATTTCATTCATCACCCAGAGCAAGCATATTTAATATACCAGTGAATACCCAGTCATCTTTTTACCATACCTGCACACAGAGTTATCCCTGTAATTTATGGAAGGCATTATCTTCTATATTATGCCCTGCATCTTGTGCTTTTTATTCAGTTGAATTTTAGGAAGCTCTTTCCACTCCAGAAAATATAGAAAAACATTCCTTTTAATGATTGCAGATAATTCCATTAAATGGATAGGTAGATGTTTTAGAATGTTATGCAGCTAATACCTTATTTTTGAGTAGGTAGCTTATTTCTGTTCTCTGAAATAATGCTCCAGTGAAATTTCCTTTGCTTAATTTAATGTAATAGATCCTTGAGATAAGTTTCTAGAAGGGGAATTACTGGTTTAATTTTGATTTTTATTTCAGGACTGTCAAAAGAAAAGTTGCGAGAATCTATGCTCTCACTAGCATTACATTTTTTACAAAGTGGATTCTGCAAAGCCTATGCTGATAAGGATTATTAAAATCTTACTAATTTTTCCCCAATTCGAAAGGAGAAAATGAACTATTTACTACATTTGTTAGGTTAAAATGATGTGTTATTTTTACTAGTAGTTTTTAATTAACAGTGCAGCCAAACATCTTTTCATATATCAATTGACTTTTTTTTCAAACATCCCATTCTCAAGCTGGGATTTTCTTCTTGTTTACAAGTGCTTTGTGAAGCTTTATTTTGTATTATAAATACATATTTATGTCTATTGTGTATTGCAAATATTTTCCTGATTTGTTGTTTATCTTTCAACTTGTATATAATGTTCTTGCTGCACAAAAACTTTAAAATTGTGTGTATATTTTATTACCTTCTAGAGAGACCTAATACATAATTTCATAACTGACATTTGTTGTTTTTGCTTTTGTTTTCCCATGATTGAAATTCTAACAAAATATTTCTAATAAAATAATATTTTAGGAATGTACCATTGTCCCTTGCTGTTGGCATTTTGTTGGTGGTGGTGGTGAGGGGTTGGTTGGTTTGTTTGCTTGTTGGTTTGTTTGCTTGTTGGTTTGTTTGTTTGTTTTCAGTTTCTTACCACTAAAAACAGTGCTGTATTTAGAGGGTAGTGAGGTGATGGGCAGAGGAAAAGAATGAAGTAGGTTTGACCCTCAAATTTCTAATAAGAGGGCTGGGAATATAGCTCAGTTGGTAGAGTGCTTGCCTCACATACACAAGGTCCTGGGTTCAATCCCCAGCAACACACACACACACACACACACACACACACACACAGTCTAATAAGAAAAGAGATTGAAAGAGAACTGAGAATGTTTTTCCCCCTCTCACCGTTGGGGATTCAGCAAAGGCCCAATTGTGATATCTTGAAAAAGAAGATGCTCATTAAGAAGAAGTGGCTCTGAAGGAAAAGATAATTTTGCATATGTGAGTGACAGAGAACTATAGCACATTTAATTTGTGTGTTTTAGTAGACTTACGATTTTAATTGGGCCTCCAGGTTTTTCCTTTGTGCTGATCCCTTTTGTTTGAATACAATATGAGGCCTTTTTTTATCCTTAAATGTGGGGTCCCTAATGATCTCTATCTCATTTTGTGACTCTTGGCAACAATAAAATGTATCCATTCTCTTTATGCTTGTCTAATAAATAGCATTATTGCATTACTCAAGCATTTAAATTTGATTGATGAGTTTATACATAGAGGTTGTTCATAAATCTGTTGAAGTCATTTATTTGTGATTCGGGTATAATTGTGCATGCCAGTATTAATGCTGCTTTCCAGAAGATTAACCATATGTTGTAGGGCCCAATTTGGGGTTCAAAGTGGAAAGTGCTGATCTTTTCAATGTATGATTTATTGGAGGAAAGTGAAGCCTGATGGGGACAATATGGGAACACACGGTTGGGAGGGAGCCCCCAGATAGGCCTCAGATTACTTTGCTGTTATTCATCAGTTTTTCTTGTGGGACTGGGTGAAATTTAGGCTCATGTTTTACCATTAGCTCTGTTGTTTCTATCTCTTCTCCACTAAGACCAGGGAATAGAACATAAAGGTTCACCGCTTTATCCTGATCTGAATTGTTTTGAGTGCTGAATTGTTTTAAGTATTTACATCCTCCATTGCTTTTGAACATGATGTGAAACATTACAGCAGTTCTCATTAAAGTGTACCACATCAAAATGATGCTTTTGGTTGTGTGACTGTTGCTAAAAGAAAATGGTTACAATTATTTTTATCATATCAGTTGTTTCACATCAAGTCCTTAATATACTCGTTTTGGTAAGGGTAATTTTTTTTCTAATTTCTTAACAATAAATACAGCACGTTGGTTCCACTGCTTTACCTAGGTTTGATAGGTGTTTTGAAACATTGGGACTTTGCTTATAATTTCCTTGGCATTTTACTTACATCAGCTGGGTGAGCCTACCCCAACTAGTCAGGGCCAGGTGTGTAATTGGATAGCTACAGTAAATGAGAAAGATGCCTTATTTTGCACAAGTATATGTCTTACCTAGCCTTGTCATTTATCTTTTTTACTCTTCAGGACATGGGTTCTTGCAATTCATAGTCCTTACCATGCCCCTCTGAGTCACTAAATTTTTCCCCAGACTGTCCGGGTTCTATTCCATAACCATATTCCATAACCATTAAATTATCTCTCTCCTTTGTGTGCATCTTAAGGGTAAGGTCTGGGCCTGCCATCTGTGCATCCTCAGGATTTGGTGTCTTCATAGGCTAGCACAAGGTGACATTTTGATGAATTCAACTGAGTAAAGCCAATTTCCCCAACTTAACATGTTGAGCAATTAATGCATGCTGTTGATGGTTCAAATAAAAAAAATCCAGCTTCCTTCAAGCTCTCCTTTCTTCCTTTCAAAAATATTTGTTGAGTGCATGCTATTTTGTGAACATTGTTCTTGGCATAGAGAACATAGTGGTGACAATGGTAGAAATAACCCCTGCCTTTGAGGACTTAAAAATCTAATGGAATAGCTCAATGGTCTCATTTGCACAATCATGTGTTTCAAGTTTCAGTTTGGATGAACAAATCAAGTCTTCCCTCATATTACAGAAATAAATTTTAAAACTGCATCTGGGGAATAAAATATTTAAAAATTTTTAAAAATGTAAAATCTATTATGACAATGAAAAAAAGATTTAAGTTGCTTCCAAAATTTCACTGTTAATAATAATGTTAGAGGGGCTGGGGTTGTGGCTCAGTGGTAGAACACTTGCCTTGCATGCATGGGACACTGGGTTCCATCCTTAGCACCACATAAATTAATAAAAAAAAAGATATTGTGTCCATCTACAACTAAAAAATTGAAATAATAATAATAATAATAATGTTAGAAAGAATATCTGTGCATATACCTTTTTGTGCACATTTGCAAATATTTCTAGGATAAATACCTATGAAAAAATAATGGGATTCATATATCTCAATTTTTTACTAGAAACTGATATTTCTCTCCCAAAAGGATTGAATAAATTTTTAAGTATGCTCTGTCATTCAATTGGGGTAAATTCTTAAAACAAAATTTCTGTGTCTAAGACAGTTTCTTAACCTTGGCACTACTGACATTTTTTAAAAAATATTTTTAGTTGTAGGTGGACACAATAACTTTATTATTTTTATTTATTTTTATGAGAATTGAACCCAGTACCTCACAGATGCTAGGCAGGTGCTCTGTCACTGAGCCACAACCCCAGCCCCAATATTGATAGTTGGATGGTTTATGTGGGGAATGTATGATTGCATCAAAGGATTTTTGACAGCATCCCTGGTCTCTCTCCAACCCAGCTGTGAAAACCACAATATCCCAACATTGTCAAATGACCCATGTTGGGGCACAAAACTGACCTCCTCCACCTATTGACACCTGCTGATTTAAGAGAATTAATATATTAGAGAATTTTAATAAATACAATCAAACTTACGTATAGAAAATGAACTAATTTGAAAGCTTATGTTATTGTATGGAGAAGCCCCATATAAATAATACAGGTAATAAAGTATTACCCCTTAAAAATTTCAGCTCTGCAAAACACACTGTCAAGAGAATAAAATGACAAGCCACATATTGGAAAGAATATTCACAAAAGACTTATCTAATAAAGAACTGTTAGTAAAATAAAATTTAAAAAGAAAACTGCATCTGGGGCTTTGCTACCAATGACATACTATAGTAGGAAAGTGTGGTGTGAAGCTGTTGCTACCTATTGAACAGTCACTAGCCAATGCAGCTATAAAATACACAGCAGATTTTGAAGATTTGGTATGGTTTTAAAAATGTAAACTAGCTCAATAATTTGTAGATGGATTACTTGTTCAAATAATATTTTTGGCATTTTAAGCTTCATAAAATGTTATTAATTTCCTCTAGTTCTTTTAATTTTTATATGCCTACTACATAATTTAAAAGTACAGATGTAGTTCGCATTTGTGGCTTGTATTATATTGCCATTGAGTCATGCAAGTATAGGGTGACACTCAGCATAGGCTGGGGTAGACTGCTTCACTTCAAATACTGATCCTCCCCCTCTCCTGGTTTTGCAGACAGAGTAAACCATCTTCAAGTATTTGCAGAGTAAGCAGATAAATCCACTGGTCAACTTGCATTTTCACCCTAGTAGGTAGAATTATTAAACAAGTAATCAGGCGCAGTGACACATGCCTTTAATCCCAGGCAGGAGGACTACAAATTTGAGATCAGCCCCTACAATTTAGTGAGACCCTCACCAATTTAGCAAACCCCTGTCTCAAAAAATTAATAATAATAAAATAAAAGTAAAAAGTAAAGTAGTTTTTAAAATAGCAGTTCTCTGAATAACCTGACATTTTTCTGGAACCAACAGTAGCAATTGTAGACTGACACAGTGAAGAATTTTGATGGTTATTAGTTCAATTCCCTTCTCCCCACCCTCATCTGTCCCCCAGAACAGATGGAGGGGAAGGAGTAAAACACAAATGAATTAATTACATTACTCTCTAGCAGGCTCTTTGGGAGAAGGATGCTGAGATGAATGGCAAATCTACATTTTTTTTCCTTCACAATATTGTACTTCCCTATTATTTTGTATAGGTACCTTGAAAAAAATCTGAACTATGAAATTCCAAGCTTCTAATTTAGGGAATGGATTCTTTATAAAACAAACCCACTAAAGAACACTGTTGGCAATCACTCACAACCTTATGTATTCCTTAATTAGCTGGAGAAAACACACCTTGAGGTCAAATTTAAGATATTTATGAAATCGTAAAGGAAAAATATAATATGCTTGCAGCAGAGAGATTCTTAAGGTGGCACCTGATTCTTGCCTCCTAGAACTCACCCTCCTCTCAAGTGTACACAGAATCTATGACTTGCTTCTAACCAACAGCAAAAGTGGTAGGTGTTCATGATTACACATATGTGATAACATGACATAAAATGTAGCACTTTTCTCATGGTGTTCCTCCTTTATAAGTGGAGTGAGTTAGGCAGCCCAGTTGGGGAACTCCCAAAGCAAGAATTGCTCATAACTTCGGTTAGCAAAGAACAGGCTCCACCATCAATGATCAAGCACAGCAAGAACTAAATTCTGCCAACAACAACTACATTTAGAGGTGGGTTCATCCCCACTGAGTCTCTTATGAAATCACAAGCCCTGCCAACACCTTGATTTCAGACTCCTGAGACGTCACGCACAAGTCCACAGTAAAACAGTGCCAGATTCCAGATCACAGAAAGTGTGGGACAATGGGTGTGTGTTATTATAAGCCACATATCTGTGGTAATATTGCTATGCTCATATAAACCAAAATACTGCAACTTTGAGTTTGCCAGATTTAACCTCTAAATGTGTTGTGTGAGTAAAGCAAGGTATACACACTCAAATTATTGGGTTAGAGATGCCAACAGTATAGAGGCGAAGAGAATAGCAAAACAAAAGCAAAGTAAGACTGGAATTGACTGTAATTAGGATTTAGGTACTGACTGAGCAAGGTGGAGTGGCAGCTACTTTTCAGTGAGCTACTAAATAAGTTCGGATGAGGAAGTAGAGGTAAATATTCACTTAGGTGACAGCTTAAGGGGAACTTTGAGTCCAGGACAGAGGTATCTTTAAATGATGGAAAAGATACTTGTGTTTGTTGCTCTTGAAAAGTTACCAGAAGAGAGGTGGTCAATGTGAGATGGGAAAGAGGTGGCTATTAAAGTGGGGAGCAGGAGTGGGTAACAGGGCACACTCTAAGAGGTCAGTGTAAAAAAAAAAATGGTCTTAGAAGAGAGAGAGCATTTCTTTCCCTGAGAGCAGAGGGAAGGAAACAAGCCTTTGTGGGTAAGTAGATGCAGCTGTATGTGTGGGGTGGGAATCAGGGAACCCACAGGTCCTTAGCTTTTCCATCTATAGAAGGTAAGTGGGTAAGGGTTAAGCAGCATTTAAGAAAGTGGGTACATTGCTGAAGGGAATTAAAGGAAACCCACTACACATGAATGAAAATCTGGGTGAATAGAGCTAAACTTCTAAGAAGAGTTGAGAATCTCACAAATCTGAAATTAATGCCACTATGCAATCTCTGAATTAGAGGTGAATGGAATTGGGATTGTCTCTCACAGAATGAGAAACCTGAACTGGGGGAATTATTTGCAGTGCTGTTTCCAAGGCTACTGCCAAGGTCATGTCTTCTGCACTAATGCAGACTCTTCTCCTGCATCTTCGCTGACAAACCAGGCTCTTTTTGTATTTTTTTTAAATTTTGTTTTGCTTTGCTTTGTTTTAAGAAGGAAAGATGTCACAAGAAGGAAAAAATGTAGGTCTTCAGGTTGAAAATGAGGAATTCCATTTGTAGGAGATGCTTCTTGCAGTGGGGTAGGATGTCCACTTTCTCATTGGAAGTGTTTTTAGTCCACACCTCTTTCCTCTCCCATTGTAAAGGAAATGGGGTAAAAGTCATATCATCTTTCTCTGGGACTGACTCTCTGAAAATTCTGCATGCATTATTACTCTTTAGAGGTAACTTGTTTTTCTCCAGAAGCCTAAAACCATGAATCTGGAATTGTCTTCCATTTCATTTTTAAACAGAATCCTTAAACTTCCTCTCTGATGAAAACATTCTCCATATCTAGATCATCTATATATACATGCTGCTCTGGTAATGCCTATTGCCTGAGCCAACATCCAGATTTTCTGAAATTGCAGCAGGTTATTCTTTTGCGTAATATAATGATTACCTACTTCTCTTTCTGGTGCTGTTTTTGGTTTCCTGATAAGGACCCCTGCTACAGGCATTTAATATTCTTGTGTGCATGTGGTGGGGAGAGGATTGAAACTGAAAATAAATATTTAGACAAGTAGGTAATAGAAATAAAGATATGTCAGGTAGTGGTGAGTGATAAGTCTGAACAAATTAACATAGGGAGAATTGATGGACACAGATTGGGCAGAGTCTGGCTTGCACATCCAGAACCTACAGAATTCAGGAGATCTTCAGGTTGCAAGCAGATAGCAAAACAGTCTTTGAGTGACTAGGTGAGAACCTAAATGGCATAATAACTGCTGTGTCTATATGTTGGGAAAGCTAAGCTAAATCAGAAGACCAAAGTCACTCAGTGAACCCAAGAGCAGAGATGGATCCTGACATCTATTGTGGTTAATATGGCTGACCCATCATTTCCTCCACAAAAAGTTTTTTTTTTTTTTTTTTTTTTTAATGTTCCAGAAAGCCAGGAAAGAAGGTGGCAGGAAGGCTTGTGGGTGATACGAATTATCAGGCTCTTGTCAGTAAATAGTCCTCTCAGCGTACTGGGGATTCCTACATTGCCTTGCATTTTTAATTAGTTTATTACATAATGTTAATTACACACATAATGCCACCCCTCTTTTCTCAATCCTTACATAGATGACCTCAGACCTCCATCTTTTATTGTTGTTGTTGTTTAGGTTTGGGTTCTTTAACTATGCTCAGACCCTAGAAAATGAAGGTTTCTGAGGTTACATTTGAAAGATCTTTAAGTGACAAACTCCTTTTGGCCACACAGAATTTCAAGAGTGGAATTTAAAAAAAAAAAATGTGGATTTAGTTTAAACTCCAGCAGCTTTTTCACCTCAGAAATGGAATCTGGCTGTGGTGAGCCCCGGGGAATGTCAAAAGAGTCTACCTGTAATTAACCCTGGGCACTTCTTGTTCTCCATGCAAATGGAGTTATAATTGTATTTCCTTCAGTAGAACAAGAAAGCCTGTGTTTCAGAGGGGAGCTGGCAGTTGAATAAGAGGACAAAGCTCTCTGTCTACTGTGACAGCTCTCTCCTATCTCCTTCTAGAAAACCTGAATGATAATAAAACTGGAGCTGCATTTGATGTAAGACGTATGGTAATTACTATAATAATATTATCACCAAGCTTTTGCAATGGCTTTGTCAGTGAGGTGCAATTTCACATATTGTCTGCGATAAAATCCCCGTTTTTTGGTTATTGATAGCAACGCCTTCCTAAAATGGTATAGGTATTTTGTGACAGCTGTGAAGTTCCAGCTTCATATCCAGGTAATTGGGTTGAGAATAAGGCCTGCATGCTAAAACCCAACCATGTGAAAAGTGGCAAAAGCCTAGGGAATGCTGTGAATATTTTGGTGGTTATTAACAGGCTAAACGGGAAGCCTTTATAGCCAGTTCAGCTGAAGCGATCTTGAGGAGCAAAAAAAAAGAAAAAAAGAAAGAAAACAGCCCCTTTTAGAAGGCCTCTTTGGGGGTCTTCAGTTATGAGTTTGACATCCTGAGTTAATCAATTGTATTACGAATTTATAGGTAATATTTAAAAGCTATATATGGTTTTCGCAAATTAGACTTTAATTACTTTCATCTCATTGTGCTGTTGGTTGTTTCATAAGTCAGATTTTACTTTGCTTAATTGCTGATTTAATGGAAGTTATTTCAGCATAATAAGTATGTGGGCATATAATAAACACTTTTATTTATTTGTCACAGAAGGAATTGGTTCTATAATATGTTAGCCAGAGCTTAGCTATGTATATTCAATTTCATGGCTGTTTCCAGGGAACCAAATTTTGAAGACTCTAACAGCATGTTAAAATAGGCTACTCTAAATCCTTTTTCAGAAATATGCAGAAAATAAATAATAAATAATGACAGTGTGTCAAAGTGATTTTATTGCTTAGATTAATAAAAGGAAACTAATACAAAGTCTGCATAGGGGAAAAATCAGATTATGTTTTTTTTTCCTTTTTAATGTCATCCCTTGTGCAGAATTTATTTTTTTAAAATCCCACCAAAGACCCATAAAACAGTGAGTTCTACTCAGGAGTTATTATTTAGGCACAAATCATCCGTAGTGGCAATATTCAGAGTGTGTCAGAGCATACTCTTGTTGAATTGAATAAATATGTATATATAAAGTGTAGATTGGCAAGGTACTTCTGCTAGAAAATACTAAACAACTAGAAGTAATGTTATTAATTTGGGAATGAAATTGGCATTTTATTAGTTGGTTGTTGATTTAAATTTCTTAGTTAATGCCATCTTTTTTTTCTTGTAAAGGGGAAATTGCCCAGAATATCAAACAATTGAATTTCACAGTTAACACAAAAACTATAAGACTGTTGGCCCTGGCATTTATAAGAAAACTTTTGGGGTGTATATAAAAGACCTATGGCAAGGTGGTAATTCTAGTCATTTTGATGCAATTTGATTCAAGAGTTATAATTATTATTAAATGTCTTAAAAATCCTTTCTAGTCCCTGATGATGCAGCCATGAACAAAAGTAAGTCCTTACTTCCAAGAGTTGACATTGATTGGCATGACTTCTGTGCCACACCCTATGTGTAACATCTCAAGTATACTTGCCAATCACTCTTTAAAGTATGATACTAATTTCTTACCAGAGGAATATGAGATTCTGAGCTGTCATTTGTTAGTAAGAGGAAAAAAACAGGAATTTGTTCCTGTCAGACTCCCCAAGAACTCTGGACTGTCCTCTAGTGTAGCCAAGCGGTTATCTTCTATAGAAATAAAGATGTTCCTAATTTTCCAAAGAAGTTTGCTTATATAAAGCAAATATATAAACCTCTAGTTGGGTTATGCATTTTGCATGTATTTATTTACTTGCTATATTATCTCCTTTTGTAAATTGTCCTTTTACTATTTTCCAGGAGTTTTAGTATTTTCACATTCATTTGAAGCTCATTGTATAATTAGGATATTATGTTTTTCATATATACTATATGGTCTCTATCACTTTATTTTGTTGGTATACAGCTTGTTAAAGCAAATGTCTAACTCATTGTCTTTAATTGGAAGCAACATAGCTATCTTCAAACTGGAGCAAGAACCAAATTTGTAGTTCAATTGGTTGTCCATAGTGTAAAATATATGAAGAAAAAGCTACACACCAAAAATAGTGGCTGGTTTCATTTGACTGAGCCTTTCCCACTGGAGCAAAGTCATGAGTAGTTTCCACTGAAGGACATTCTCTCAGACTTTCTGTGCTATTGGAGGATAAGGGATAAGGAATCCTTTTCATGAGGTAGTTAACTTTGTGGGATCAAGCCTTAATTTAGACAACAGTATTATAAGGTAATTCAATAGTGTTCGTGAGGTTGTCCAAGTGCAGTAAATTTTAGAATCACTTATACTTTGAAACTTCATTAATTGTTCAACACTAATAATGAATCTTAGATATCAAAGATTTTTCTAAGGCTGAAAGCAGAAGTCATATGGTAATGTAGTAAAAAAAAAAAAAAAAAAAAAAAAAAAA
>NW_026000068.1:24158282-24243501 GCF_001458135.2 Marmota marmota marmota
TGTGTGTGTGTGTGTGTGTGTGTGTGTGTGTGTGTGTGTGTGTGTTGGTAGGTCAGAAAGTAGAGCTATAAGAGACTCATTTTGGACATGTTCCTTGGAGATTCATGTTGAGATGTATTGTAGATAATGAATATCATCTACCTCCCAAGAGCATAGTCTGGGCTGGAGGATTTAGGTCTCAAATCAGAAACAGCAGAAGTAATAGAAACCAAGAAGAAAAATAAGGTCATCTGGGAGAGGATACAGTACAGAGTTCCTAAACTGGCCCTTCAGTTTTTGCTAAACTGGTTTTGTTTTTGCTTGTCATTTCTTTTCATTTGTATTTTGTTTATTTGCTTGTTTGTTTGTTTGTTTGATGTTCATCTCTGCAGGCTTTTCTGAAAGATAAAACTTTTACAAAAATCATACCCTAAAATTAATAGGTATGTGAAAAAATAAGTATGTGGCAGACCACTCAAAACTCAGAAGTTTGTAACCATAACACTAGCAAATATAACAACAATATTATTAAATTATCAGCACAGTGAAATATATCAAATTTCCAATAACTTTTTCAAAGAAGAAAGAAAATGATTGATAGTTTGATGGAAGATGGTGGAAGAAAGAGTTGAGGCCTCTGCACTGTGAAGGAAAGACAAACCCCTGAGTCAGAATTTTGCAAACTTAAGGGAAAAACAGGGAATGCATGCATTCAGTGTACTCAGGGACTGAGTGCACCCTGTGCTCAGCTGCTGTCACTTACAGGTGCACAACATTATGATGGCATGAGAAACAAATGTGAATACTTAAAACTGACAGCCCCTTAATTACCAGAGAAGCACGTGGAAGAAACAGATTTTTCTTTTTCTCCTCTGACCTACAAGCCAATAATACTATATTTATGATTCATTGCCCTTAGTAAAGTCCCTGAAGAGATCAGAACTGTCCATATTCCAATCTGAATACCATTAGAAGGGAATTCCATATCTATTAGCCACAGGCCCCACTATTCCCTATTGTTTTATACCCCCTCATCCCCTATTCATTTTGTACATTTATGTTTCCTGCCTTGTCTCTGTTAGATTTTCCTTCATAGGCCCATGTGTAGGGAAGAAAACAATTTAGGGGGAAAGCTCACATTTAAGGCCAGGAATAAGAACTGGTCCTTAGAAAAGTAGAAAAAGCATTAGGTAAAAATTTTATGACTGAAGTTGGGTGCCACAGCACATGCCTGTAATCCCAGCAGTTTGGGAGGCTGAGACAAGAGGATCGCAAGTTCAAAGCCAGGCTCAGCAATGGCAAGGTGCTAAGCAACTCAGTGAGACCCTGTCTTTAAATAAAATACAAAATAGGGCCGGGGATGTGGCTCAGTTATGGAGTCCCCTGAGTTCCATCCCTGGTACCCCAAAAAATAAATAAATAAATAAAGATTTTAGGACTGAAATCAAAGAAGGAGATAATTTCAGACTAGAGCTGCAAGTGTTAAGATCCTGCAGGAAGGTCAAATGAAGCCTTGGGTTTGTGCCGGAGGATGGCATTGGTAACTTTGGAAAGAGCAGTGTTTGCATGGTATGGGGACAGAGCCAGGCTGCCACACCAGGGCAAGGGAGCTGCGGAGAGTGAGGGAGGGAATGTACTCCACTCTCTCAAGAAGTTGATGAGTAAAGAAAAGAGAGAGGAAGACTGGTCCCTTTTGTAGGGAGACATGCTGAAAGAATTCTCTTGGTAAGAGGAGAAACCCTTGAACGTACTAATTTTAGACTGAAGTGAAATAGCTACTGAGAGGGGGAAGGGAAATGACTAAAGATGAGAGCACAAGAGCAAAAGAAAAGAATAAATGGAACAACTCTCTCCAGAGAGCTCATTTCCATTACATCACTCACTAAACAAACGTGGATTCATCTTTGTTTCCTTTCTAGCTCCTTCCGGGGGGCAAGTGTGATTTGTAGCCATATATTTATAGAATCTCCTCTGCCCCCTTTCAAACAAAACCTATAAATGCTCTCTGTAGCTCATTTGTAAAGATACCTGTTCTGTAGTAGTTTCCACCAGAAGACACCTGCAGGTCATGCTTTCTGCCCAGTGGGCATGAAGGGTCAGATCCCTAGAAGAACTAGGAAGAGTCGTAAGCCATTTTTCAGTTGACACAGCCCTGAAGGTGCTTAGCAGATATTCAGCGTAAGTGGACCCCTTTATTACTGATGCCTGCCTAATTATGGTTAACATTTCAAACACTATTAATTTTTAATTGTTTACATTTAATTATCTGCATTACTTAAGCATCCAAATTCCAATGCTAATGTTCTTGATGAAATATTTACTAAACAATCAACACTCTTGGATTCCACAGAGCTAAATGTTTTTGATTTGCAGCAAATTTTTCCTCTGGGAAGCTTCTTTTGCACACTGGTGTTTCGGAGGTGACTGAAGTCTGGCGGCATTCTTTTCATCTCAGGGACACTGTCAACTCTGATGGGATGGATTGCTGTGTGGCATGAGTAGGTTGAGCACCGCTGGGACACTCACGTCATCTCTCTTCCCATTTCTCTTCCATTAGGCCTGGAAAGCACATTAACAAGGAGCCAGTTCTGGTGATTGGAAAGCCAAACAACGTACGTTAGCTGTGGTCAAAAGGCAGAGACAGGATAAAAACTAATCATAACTGCTGCAAGCGATAGTGGCTCACATAACTGATGGATCAGTGCGCTTCACCAAAGCAAAATCAGGACTGCCAGTGGGAATGTCTTTTCCAGAACAGAGGCCAAGGGAATAAGCTAATCCTCTTCCACTCCCTTGACACAAATACCTTACAGCTCCATCATACTTTGAGCAGAAGGAGGAGGTCATGCATGGTCAACAAAATGTGAATTGGTTTCAGTGGTTTGCAAGTATGGAGACAGAAGGAGTTGTGCTAATGTACCTATCCTCATAGGAGCTGTCCCCCCTGTCATCAATTAAAAGATCACTTAAAGTGTTGGTTAGTCTATATAGCATATAGTAGTTACAATGAGGGATCTGAATTAAACCAAAGTCATTCCACAGTACTTATTGATCACCTCCTGTGTGCCAGGCACTGGGCTAGACACCTGAAAGAGACACAAACAAGCTCAACATGGTGCTACCTTCATGGAACTTAATTGTCAAGTTAGTGTAAGATTCCCCAGATTTGAGTCACAACAGCTACCTACTAGCTAAATGGCTTGGGGGAAGTTACTTAACCACTCTAGGCATCAGTTTTCATTATCTATAAACTGGTAACCATCATGGTACCTTCCTTATAGGATCATTTAATTATTTATATGTGACTAGACATAAAACTCAGAAATTATAGGACTAACACTTGTTTCTCTCTGCCTTCCTTAGGTTGGTTTAGATTAGTTATGCATGTATGATTTCACTAAACATTTGTATTTGAAGCCTAACAAAATGAGCATTTTAACTAGAAATATTAAGTAAAAATTATTTATACTGGGCACAATTTTAGCAGTTGGAAACAAGAGCAGAAGACAAAGCTAAAGTGACCAGGTATTAGAGAATACAGATTTCTGAGTTTGGGTCAAGGGCCCAACACATTACTATTATACCTGATACAAAAAAAGTATTCAATAAATCTGGTCATAAGCCCTTGAAGCCTTCACATTAGCCTAAAATTTATGACAAGCTTGTGCCAGGTAAGTAAAACTGACAACAAAGCACTAGTTTGGTGCTTGTACACATCAAATAATTAATAAATGCTAGGTGGCACACAGGTCACATCCACATCCCCAGCCGCACACACGTCAGTGTGCATTTCTATGACAGGCTGTTGACAGCATGTTTTGAATGGAAGGGACCTTAAAAATGATGCAGTGGGGATCTCCCAGAATAATGGAACTTAAGATTGGGGAAATGAAGTAACTTACCAGGCTACCTAGTGAGTGGTGAACCAAAAGCTAAAATCTGGCCTGTGCTCCAGCTAGGAAAGTTCTGCTGCCTCTCTACCTGCTTCATCTCATGTGAGATGACATCGATCTGAAGCAGTATCCACACCACAGTGGTGAATTACACATGCCTTTCTCTTTCATGTGAAGGTGAGTTAGAAGTCACCAATGGATACCTTCTCAGTCTCCCCCACCTTCCTGCCACCTTTTTGGGGTTCCTAATGAAAATGAGACACAAACAGAAAAATTACAGGACTGGCGATCCTAGTTTGTTGCACTGGGTTGCTTTGGCTTAATTATGCCTGTGCAAGATTCACTGAAAACTTTTGTTCAGAGCCTCACAAAATTAGCATTTTAATTGGGAGCATTAAATAAAAATTGTCATTACTGGTCAAAGCTCTAGTTAAATAGCAGTTGGAGACAAGATATAGAAGATGTGGCCATGCTGACCAGATGTCGAGATTGGCAGCTCTGTGGGTTGGGGTGTGGGTCAGACATTAGAAGTTTCTTATACATACATGAAGGTCTCTCAAATGCTGCCCTTGTGCCTTTTTAAATATCTAATGTGCTTAGCTGCTCGCACTGAACATGCGACAGGCAGCAGGCAGGAAAGTCGATAGCCAGTGCCTTCTGAAGTGGACCAGGATTTATTTCTTCAACAAATACTTTCCCATGCCAAGGAGTTCACATTATAGCCAGCATAATAGGCATTTCACTGCTATCTTTATGTGAGGAAATGCAGGGTCTTGCTTGACCCCCACAATTGTATTAAGAGAACTGGTGGCTATGCTCACTTGTTCCAGTAGGTTGAACAGTAATGCTCAAAAAGATATTCCAACTTCTAATCCCTGGACCATTTTATTTGGAAAAAATAAAAAGTCATTGCCGATATAATAAAGTTAAAAAGATCTTAAAATGAGATCATCAGGATTACCTAGGTAGGCTCAGAATTCAATGACAAGTGTCCTTATTGGAGACAGAAGAAAAGACACAGAGAGGAGAAGATTTTGTAAAGATGGAGGCAGAGTTTGGAGAGATGCCAGGAATCACCTGGAGCTCCCAGAATCTAGAAGAGGCTTGAGAAGGACTGGGAGGCCATCCCAACACCTTTATTTCTGTTCTCCAGAACTATGAGAGAAGACATTTCTGATGTTTTAAGTCACTAAGTAAGTGGTCATTTGCTAGGAAAGCCCCAGGAAATAAAGACACTTGCCAACTGCCTGGTGGCTATCCTCTGAAGGGGAAATGTTAGATGGGGCAGGGTCTCACTGGTTTTGTGGATGAGCAGATAGGGGTCCTGAAGGGGTAGACTGGGATAAAGCATGGAGAGGCCGGGCACTGAGACTCTGTAGGAACATTGGCATGTTCCTCTACATAGGTGCTTTGCTTCTAAAGGAGCAGCTGACTTACCTGTTTCACACAAATCCTTCCATTTTTGTCCCTTCGTCACCTGTATACAGTGGGAGAACACCCAAAATCGGCCCTTTTCTTCTAACTCCTTAATATAAGAACAACTGGGATACCCAGATACCTTAGCCAGTGACATCAGGAACAGCTTGCCCCAGCCGCAGGTCTAGACAGAACTTGACTCAAGATCCACAGTAGCTGATTTTCACTGGATTTGCCACAGATTCTTAGCAACCTGACAAACGACCCTGATAAAAGTACATCTTGAGCCATCACAGATTCCAAAAACAACAACTTTTATTTCATCCTAAAGTGATAACTACATTTAAGTGTAGACAGTCATTCAAAGAGAACTATGTAAATGGTAATTTGCTATGGAAGCCCCAGGAAATAGAGACACTCGGCAACTGATGAGCCGATACAGTTGTTTTTCATAAGCAATCTCTAGCCACAACTAATGTTTATTTAGTCCTACTGCTCTAAACATATTAGGTGTGTTAATTTATTTGTTTCTCACATCAACCTAAGATTGGTGCTACTATTTCCATTTTACAGGTGAAGACACTGAGTTAAAGAGAAGTTACTAAAAAAAAAAAAAGTAACTTTTCCAATTTTCAAGGCAATTAAGGGGAAACCCAGATCGCTTGGCTCTGGAGTCCACGGTCTTCACCATCATACTAGACCACCATCACAACACCACAGCAACATGCATTGTTATCCTGTCTGATACTGAAGTTTGGTTAGCTAAACAACAACCAAACTGCAAAGAACCCAGGTTCTCTGACTACAGGTATTGATCTCTCTCTGCTCAGAATTATAATTTTAAAATTGTAGAAATGAGAGCAATTGAATAGTAAAGTACCACAGCATAACATTGAAACCATCCATTTGACTGGTTAAAAGTACCCCTGATCAGAGAACATCGTTTCCCAAGCAAGCACTCTGTGCCCTGAAGGATGAGACCTAGCTGCACTAGTTTCTGCCATGGAGTCTGAAATCCTGAAGCATTTCCAAAGGTGACTAGGCTCTCCCCCCACCCCAATAGTCCTGCTAACATTCTGGGGAGGAAACTATCTAATTCTTTATATCAATGATCAGAGATACAAGTAGCATTAGAGTTTAACCAGAATCTTTTTTTCCCCATGATGTCTCAAAATATAATTCGTGCTTTTAGTTCAGTATTTTGGCAAGGTGATGCATTTCATTCATGGAAATTACTTGTAAACTATGAAGGCCTATTAATAAATAAGATTCAGTAGAACATATCCCAAAATGGTATGAGGTTTCTTGGGATGCAATAATACTTCAGTGTTACATCCTTTAAGAAAAGTTAGCACAGATGGAGTTTGCACAGATAGGGTGCAGGAAAGTTGTGGGCCCAGCAGGTAATTTATTTGGTGGTCATGTGCTGAGCAGAAAAAGGGCTCAAATGTAGGCAGATCAAAAGAGGGGAGAACAGTTTGTCCCTGGTGTTGCTTCTCTCACCCCAAGGCTGCCCAAGGCAATAGTTTTCATCCTGGTAGAACGCACAAGTGCTTCTCCTGATATACAGAACCAGAAATCTAGAGGAAAATGTGTCCCGGTTCTGTCTGAGAACACTGGTAACAATTCCTTTGGAACTGCTTTCATTTTTTAAAAGAGAAGAAAATGGCTGTTATATCACTTCTGCAGCTAATAGTTTATAGGTCAAGATGATCTGGAGCTACAAAATGTGATATGCATTATGATACAGCACAAAGCAGAGAATTTGTTTGGTAGAGAATTTTTTTGTTTGAACACAATCCCAAAGGTAATGAGTACAGAGAGCTATTTAGGGTTATAAGAATAGATGAGATTGCCCCCTCTCTATTCCCCTCTCTTATACTAATAATTATTTGCCCCCACCCTTAGCCCCCTTCCAAGAATGGAAGGCACAGGAAAGAAGATATTTCTGTCCATTTTTGTTTTTCGTGGTATCCCCAGCGCCTTGAACAGGATCTGGGGTATAGTCTGTAATCAACATATATTTGTTGATAAGTGAATGAATGAACAAATAAATGGCAATCTGAAGAATTATCCTTCCAAAAGAATTCATTTGTTAAAATTAGCTGGTCCATTGTCTCCAAAACAGCTTGCTCGATAAGAGGACAAACTCTAAAGTTAACATGAGAGTTAGTTTGCAATTTCAGCATCCACTGCTTTTCCATGGGAAACTCTCTGTTTCCCTCCACCAGGTGTTCTTCCCCAGTATTTGTTTGGGATCTATAGTTACAACTGTTTCCACCCAGAATTCACCTAAGGGAAAAATGTGTTTTCCTTATATTTAACATTTAGCAAATTAAGCAGCCAACTTAGGTGAAAGTCTGGCGATCTTTGGAAATGTAAAATATCTGGAAACTCAAAAGACAGAGGAACCACTGCTGCTTTGGGGACAATAGGCAGGTTGAACCCAGCTTGGAGTGGTTCTCTGGGGAAGTAGGGGTTGCCTCTAGATCCTGTTCTGACCTAGCAGAACTGCCTGGACAATGCCAGAGTCACTCACTGGGTCAAATGGCCTCAGGTAATTCATACATAGTGAGGGTCTATGACACTCTCCCTCTGACCTGAGCCAGCCTGACATTCAAAGATTCTAAGATTCATCTATACCTGATGAAAGGCTTGCAGAGGCCTCGGAGAGGAAGTTGAGTTGTTCTTCAAGTACAAGATCATGGTTGCCAACAACTTGCATTTAAGATGCCTGAGACGATGTTTGTGGGAGCAAAGAAAAAAAAAAAGGAAGATTAAAAATGCCGTGTCAAAATAGTGTTTTGATTAGACCAGAAGAATAATTTTAGAAAATGGAAAATAGAGGGAATGTAATAGAAACCATGCCTGCAACCTGCCCTCCGGGGATGAACCAAGGTCATAAATCATCCCTCTCTATTGCTGATTTTTCAAGGGCAATGTTTCTATATTGTGTAGACTTTCATTTCCTACATTGTGAAAATAATAACACAGAGCCCCATATATTTAAGCTTCTATTTTTATATTTGCAATCTTTTTAATTTATGGAGGATATTTAATTGCTCCTTTTCAGGAATATATGATGCTCCTTCTTTACTTTCCTGTGAAGAAGATGAAGTTGAACAACACGCACCTTGCTTTGGGAAGAACTAATTGATAGATTAGTTCTCCCCTGTTCTCCAGGCCTGTGGCAGATAACTTTCTTCCTGACAGCTGAACTTTGCATCCCAGCCTCCATTCGTCTTAATAGAAGCCTTGCATTCTCTCCACCTCGCTGTGATATCAGAATAATTTTTCTTCTGAGTGGAATAATGGTTGCAAAGTCATTTAGGTATTCACAGAAAAAAAAAATAGCCTTTCACTGTTGTTTTTTATTGATTCCGAGAATGAGGCTAAGAGAAACCTGCTGCATTTTACTGTAAATACTATTAATCCAGAGATGAGTTCTTAGTGTACAGAAATGATTGATTTGAATTTAAATGAGTTAATATTCAGAGTTTCCATCTAGACTCAGACGAACAACAAAATTATCCAGTGACTATGGCTAGATTTTAGAGTTGCTACTTCGAATGCCTAAACAAAAGCTTGTATTTTCAGTGAACCATATGAAAAAACAGTAAAAGCTATGCCTCACCATTCTGATTAGACACTGAAAGTATATACTTCACCTACAACATCATCTGTTTATTCATTTCTGACCTCATTCCCTGAGCAACTCACCCATTTCCTCCACCAGGTCCAGGACAAATACCTTATTTTAAATAAAAAGTTTGCCCTCAGAAAAACCAGATTGACTTTTTTATTTGACAAAGTAGAGAATAGGGTTATGATGCTGTTTTTAGAGAAAAATTTGAAAGGTTTGATTTCCAATCTACATAATAATTCAACAGAACTTAAGGCTGTCTTTAGCACTTTGCTTTAGCAGCAAGTACTTACCTCCAACAAGAATGAAATGAGGGTCAAGGGTAGTTCCAAGTAATCCAATGGAAGTGTTGCTTGCTTTACTGAACATGCTAATACAAAGCTGTATTTGGAAGAATCAAAAAAGAAAAATGCCTCCAACCAAAATTTCCTTGTGAGTTTTTTTGTAAGAGTGGTCCAAAGTGGTTGATAGATGAGGAGAAAAAAAGAAAGAAAGAAAAACAACTTAAGTTGGAGTTATTTAGTCTCAGCACTTTAAATAAATTCACCAAAGAATTTAAATGATTTTGGATTTGTTCTTTTGTCTCCCAATTTGATGATGCATTCTGGATATACCAGGATAAGCACACATACTTTTTTGTACATGTAACCTACCTACTTTCAAACGGGTATGCCTATCACTAAATGTATAGGTTGTCACCCTAGCAGATTAGAAAATTAAGAGATATGAATTAAGTTGGAGACAGTGGTACATGCCTGTAATCCCAGTGACTCAGGAGGCTGAGGCAGCAGGATCTTGAGTTCAAAGCCAGCCTTAGCAACTTAGAGAGGCCCTAAGCAACTTAGCAAGACCCTATCTCTAAATAAAATATTTTTAAAAGGTTTGGGGATGTGGCTCAGTGGTTAGGATCCTCTAGGCTCGCTCTCTAGTACTAAAAAAAGAGATGAATTATTTGGTTTTATTATGTGAACATATTGACTGAGACCAATTTCCTGATGTGAAATACTAAGCTTACAAAACACGCTTATCAAAACTCAAACACAATTTTATTAGCTCATAGTCATCCACAGTTCTAATCTGCATGGGCAACAATTCAAACTCATAACAATAAGTTATTAGCAGCAGATTAACAAAAATGAAACCAGAATTCATGCATTTGTCTTTCTGTAATTAGATATTAACCAACGTTTAAGATGAATATTTTTTCCTTTTTAAAAAAATTTTTAATTGATTTTTTATACATGTCAGCAGAATACGTTACAATTCATATTACACATATAGAGCAGAGCACATTTTTTTCGTATCTCTGGTTGTATATAAAGTATATTCCCACCATACAAAGTACATGTATATAAAGTATATTCCCACGAATTGGTGGGAATATACTTTATATACATGTACTTTGTATAATGATGTCCATCACATTGCACCATACTTGCTAACCCCGTGGCCCCTCCCTTCCCCTTCCACCCCTCTGCCCTATCTAGAGTTCATCTATTCCTCCCATGTTCTCCCTCCCTACCCCACTATGAAACAGTCTCCTTATATCAGAGAAAACATTCAGCATTTGTTTTTTGGGGGATTGGCTAACTTCACTTGGCAACATCTTCTCCAATCCCATCCATTTACCTGCAAATGCCATGATTTTATTCTCTTTTATTGCTGAGTAATATTCCATTGTGTATATATGCCACACTTTTTTATAAGATGAATATATTTTATACACCTAGATTGATGATGGAATAAAGAATGCTTTCCTAACACCAATAACTTACAGCTATCTTAAAATTTTCCTTCATCATACTGCAGGAAATAAGTAGAAATTAAGTTTTTTCTACTTAAAAAAAAAACTTGAAATGGTAAACCATTCAAGTTATTACATCATGATTATTGAAATGGGTACCAGAAAAAGACTTTAAAAACTTTTCAATACAGCTTTCAGGTTATTACATCATGATTATTTAAAAGTTTCAAAATTATTGAAAGTTTCAGTATGAAACCATCTGAAATATTTAATTTACTACACAAATTTTATTTTTCATCTTAAAGGCTTTTAAAACAGGAACAATTAGAGAAAACTAGGTGTTTAGAAAAGTGTTGCAGCAAAAGAGAAAATAAGTTCATTTACAAACTTCCCCTCAAATCCCTTTATCCTGAAAAACATTCATATTCCTAAGCAAGATAGCAAGAGAAGATCTCCAGACCAACACAAAGTCTATAATACTGCTGAAGTCTCCTGCCCTACATTCTTGCCTCCTTTTCATCCTCAGACAGTATGGGCTTGACAAATCAGAAGAAAAAGTTAGGATAGGATAGGCTATGCTTCAGTGACAAATAAACCCCAAAGAGAGACAGCGTTTAGCACATGAGTTTACTTTGCAGTCAAATCCCAGAATGCATTAGATGGCCCTTTTCCATCTCGTAACCTGCAAAATTTCTATGAAAGAGAGCACTAAAAAATCATAACAGACATGTGTGCAAAGGTCAAGTTTAGAAGTTCCCTATGACACATGCTGCCACATTTCACTCATCAGAGCTTAGTCATGTGATCCCATTTAAGTCAAGTGAAGTTGGGAAGGGTGTGGCCAGCAAGAGGACACAAAGTGGGACTTAGCACTGCCTTCTCTGCTACAGGAAGCTTTCTAACTCTTTAGACTCATCTAGCTTTAGTAGGCACCTCTTTGTATTCTCTCCTCAGGGCTGCAGTGTGGGCTCCAGGTTCACCAGAACCAACTCAAAAGGAAAAAAAAATGTCCAGTGAGAGAGAAATAGAATGAGAGCACTGGAACTCATCTGAGCCCCAAACATAGATATACAGAGGGGAATTCATCCCGCACATCATGTTCTTAAAAAGATAGAGATAGAGAGAGAGAGAGAGAGAGAGAGAACTATTGAAGTAAGAATATGCACTTATACTCTTGAAACAAGAACATAAGTGAGAACATAAGTGTATATCTCACTTTACTTTCTTTCCTCCCATTTAACTACTCCCACCACAGTGAATATAAAGTATATGTCCCATTTCCTTACTCCAAATACATATCAAGAAACTTAAGCTTCCTTCCTGAGTCACTCATTACCAACCTCATCACTATTTCTTATAGGGTAGCTACTGCTGAGCCATTGCACAGATTACTGCATATTCTGTGACACTGTGGTCAACACCATTAGGGACACTTTCTGGACTCACCCAATCAAACTTTTGAATATCTGCCAAGGGCCAGACTTCATGCCATGGGATCCTGAGGCTCTGTCCTCCCAAGGAGCTCATGGTCTAGCTGTCAACTTTCAAGTCCTGACAGATACATTTCAGTAAACAACCACTGTTTCTTGTCAATCTCACCCTAAGCAATGCTGCCAGGCAGATGCTCAGTCAAAATGAAAAAGCTTCAGAGGCACCAATTGCTTACTGCTTCAGAATAATCACATCCAGAATCCAGTGGCACATATTGAAGACAAGGACTGCTATTCTAATGGGAGTTAAGAATTGGAAATTAGTTTTTTCCCAAGATCAGCTTCAACTCTATCCCACACTCTTGATCTCTCAGACCATTTTTGAGAATTGGGGGCTGGCAGAAGAATGATGTTCTGAACACTGCCTGTCTGTGCCTGTTTGCCATCAGAGATACTCCTGTCCCTCAATGGCTGTGGCTGCTGGGAGGAAGAGACTCTGCAAGCCAGGATGTGTGCTCTACAGACCCAGCTCTGCCACTAACTCACTCTGTGACCTTAGGGGTGTCCTCTGGCCTCTCTGAGCTCCAGGTTCGTCATGTGTAAAATCGAATGTTTGGATTAGACAAGGGCTCTTCCAGCTGTGACACCCTGTTATTCTGGGCATCTGTGTTTCTGTCTCTGTAATTGAGGTCACCAGTCCTCGCAGGTTCTGTGGGAAGGATGAATTGGAACAGTGTCAACAGGTTGATCAACTCGAGAGGCATGCCTTCCACAGGACTTGCCAAGAGAAAAACCATTGGATACATCACCTCTGGAACTCACTGGTATTGATTTTTTCTTCTCTAACTTCCAAGTGGTCACTGTGGTCATAAACTAAAGAAAGCGATAACCCTTCTTTAGTCAGTACAGACACTGAAGAAGAGTGTCGAGTATCTTTGCACCCACTAATATACCACCAAGACAGCCTTAGTCCATTGGTGAGAGAGAGTCCATGGGTTTGGAGAAAGGAAGTTGTAGAAGGCAGAGAACTAGGAACCCAGCTGGGATCCAAGCTCAGCCTGAGGAGACTTATAGCACAGCTTTGTACAATGACAGACCTTTAGAAATACAAAGAGACTCAGCCTTCTCCCCATGTTCATACACATTTTTCGTACAAGGGAACTGAATCCCAGAGAGGCTGACAAACACAAGACCATGCACAGTAATAACAAGAGGACTTGCATCTTCTAAATTCTGACTCTCAGGCCAGTGTTCTTATACTACAATGCTCTAGATAATTCATGGACCCACGAATCTGTATCAACCCTAGTAGTATGATGATGATAGTGCCACTAAGGCTAACTACATGTATCATAATGATGTTAAAAGTATATCATATGTGTTACATTACAAATTGCATATCTATAATCTTTTATCATTCTTCCTGGCTTACAAATAAGAAAACTGAGGCCTAGAGTGGTGATCTAACTTATTCACCTGGTGACTTGTAGTCCATTCATTCCCTGAAACCAAGTTTTTAAGGTTTTTACTACATATCGGCATTAAATGAGTCATTGTGAATGGAATTTAAAGCTAAATTAAGAAGGATGCAAGCCACTACATCCGTAACAATAATGTACAGGAGAAACAGGACTGATGTCAGAAGAGAGGTTTGGCAAGATTTATGGGAAATTCAGGGAAAGGATTGCATTTTTCCATCCCAAATGGATTAAGGAAGGAAAGACAAAGGAACAGGCAACTGAACTGAATCTCATAAGAAGAACTGGTCCTGAGTGCTAGAATTGGAAGTGAAAAGCCAGAAGAAGCCTGAAAACTGCGAACCATACATGGGGCCAAACACCATATCAGTTGAGAAATGAAATCTTTGATCAGTTCATGGTCACAACAAAGAGATAGTGAATGTAAAACATTTAGTATTAGGTAAAGACCAAATACAATTAATCTCAGGAGCCAACCCCTTGCTTTAAAGAAATCTTGCCTTCTGATTTTGTTATATCAAAAGAAATAGAAAAACCATTGGAACCCTCATAAACTGATGTGTAAACTACAAGCCAATTGGAACTGACCTAGCTCCCTATTACACTGCGGGGAAACTGAACATTTTCCTATAGAGTCAATAGGGTCTGGAGTTGCATGCAATAGGCCATTGATTCTGAACACACAAATCTGAACAAGCCGTGGGTCAAATCAGTCTCCCTGAAACATGGCATTTGCAAAAGGTGAAAGTCAGATGCAAAACAATTAACCTACATCACCACTTTAAAGAGAGCAGAGTTGTGATTGCCTCCACTGAGATAAGAACAAAAAGAGAAGACTGCATTTAAGCCAGTGTTGTGCTGGTAAGTGTTTGAACACTGGCTCTCTTTAAAATGTGAATATATACAGGGTTAAATTATTATTAATTTTACTAAAAAAGTAGCATGCAATTTACAAATAACAGTAAAATGTACAATACTCTTTGTGATAAATTTCACATAGCCAATCAGTTCTGGAAGACTTTTTTTTGTTGTTTTCGGTGGACACAACATCTTTGTTTGTATGTTGTGCTGAGGATCGAACCCTGGTCGCACGCATGCCAGGTGAGCGCGCTACCAGTTGAGCCACATCCCCAGCCCCAAGACTTTTTTTTTTTAAGCCAAGTATCTGCAGCGAATTTGTGGGTACAGTTGATGAATGAATGTAATTCCGACATGAATATGGTTGATATTTTGGGTTACTGACTTAGAAAAAAGTGCAACAAAAAAATCTATGTTAGAAATTCACTCACTCATTAATAACATAACTTCTTTTTACTGAATCAAATAACTGTATTCAAATAATAGAAGACTGTTTTTCCAAACTTACACTATTCACAATGCAATGGTTGCCAACAAGACAACTTTTAAGTATAGTCTATCACATTTATGTTTTCTCCACCACTTTATATTTGTTTTCACTTTGTACTTTTTGATTGATGTAATGATTGCAGAGTTCTATGGGGTACAATGTGATATTTCAATACAGGTATATATTGTATGTGATAATTGACTCAAGATAATTAGCATATGCAGCACCATAAATATTTATCACTTCTTTGTGGTGAGAGCATTAAAAATCTTGTCTTCTGGGTATTTTGAAATGTATAGTACATTATATATAATACATTATTACTAACTATTGTGCAACAGAACACCAGAGAACACTTCTCTGTCTAACTGTAACATTTACCTATTTACTCTCTTATCAATTTAGAACCAATCAACAGTAGAGAAAATACACCAACTTCTGCTTGGTGGTGTTTATTTATTTCTGTGATATAAGTACTCTGTGGCTGGTTTCCAGCTACCAATATTACTGAATGCAGATTTGGGAAAGGTACATTAGCAGACCTCATAAATATTTCCATTTTATGAACTGAATGTTTGTATCCTCCACCACAAGTTTATATGAAGAAGCCTTAATCATTAATGATGGTATTTGGAGGTGGGGCCTTTGGTAGGTCGCTAGTTTTTGAAGAGGTCATGATGATAAGATCCCCTTGATAGAATTGGTATCCTTAAAAGACCAGAGAGTTTGAGTATTCTCTCACTCTCTCTTTTTCTCCTCTTCCCTCTCTTCCTTTCTTCTTCCTCTTTTCCTCTACCTTCCTCTTTTCCAACAAAATAGGATACAATGAGAAGATAGCTGTCTTCAAGTTAGGAAGGGGCCCCTCATCGGGAACTGAACCAGCTAGCACCTGTTCACAGACTTCCCAAACTCCAGTACCATGAAAAACAAATGTCTGTTAGTTATGCAATCAGTCTATGGTATTTTGTTACAGCAGCCTGAGCTGACTAGTACATTCACCATGCAGATGCTGTAAATAACCTTGTGGCATGGTTAACAGTAAAAAATGGTAGAACAATTGGAAAGTGATGAGTTTTTTAGTACTCTTTCTGTTTTCATTTACTTTTAATTTTAAAACAATGATAGGTGGACAAGAAGTTGTAAAAATAGAACACAGATTGCCACATACCTTTCATCTTGTTTTCTCCAATGCTGACAGTTTATATGACTTCAGTATAGTATCATAACCAGGAAATTGTACCTGGTATACTGCTACTAGGCTATGACGTTAATCAGCTATCACCATTCGTATATGCATTCATTTGAGTGAAGTGTGTATGTGTGTGTGTGTGTGTGTGTGTGCGCGCGCGCGTGTCTGTCTGTCTGTCATCTGTCTATGCTATTGCATCCCATATAGAGATTCATGTAACCACAAGCACATTCAAGATACAGACTCTCCATTCACCACAAAGGAACTCTCTCATGTTTTCCCTTTATATTACCTCGCTCTCCTTGTCCTCTGACAACCACTTATGTGTTCTTGATCTCTATAATTTTGTTATTTCCAGAATTTTATGACTGTAGAACCACACATTATGTAAACTTTTGAAACTGATTTTTTTTTTCACTAAGCATATTTCCTGGACTTTCCCCTGCATTGCTGCATATATCCTTCTCTTGGGTAGAGATCAGAGTATATCTCACTATTCGCCCTTTGATGGGTATTTGGGTTGTTGCCACTTTTTTGATACTATGGATAGAGCTGCCATAAACATTTGTGTACAGGTTTTGCAAGAGTGTAATTTTTCATTTTCTGGGATAAGTGCCCAAGAGTGATGGCTGGGGTCCTACAATCAGTACAAGAAACTTCCAAACTGTTTCCCAGAGGGGTTGTGCTTTTTCTTTTTCACCAGCACATATGAGAAAACAAGGTTCTCTGCATCCCGGCCAGCATTTTGTGCTGTTGCTGATTTTCATTTTCTTTGTTCTAATAGGTATGTACTGACATCTTGCTGTGGTTTTAATTTGCATTCCCTAATGGCTAATGCTGGACATCTTTTCATATGCTGATTTGTCATCTCCTCACCTCTTTGGCAGTACATCTCTTCATACCTCTTGCTGATTTTCTAAGTGGATTGTTTATTTTCTACCATTGAGTCTTAAGAGTTCTACATATCAGATATTTGTCCAAAATGTGGTTTGCAAGTTTTTTTTTCTCCTAGTCTGTAACTTCTCTTTTCATCCTCTTACAATGGTCTTTTGAAGCACAAAAGCTTTTAATTTCGATAAAGTACAGCTTATCTATCTTTTCTTTTATGGATCATGCTTTTGGTGTCATGCCTGAGAACTCCCCACCTAGCTTTAGACCTTGAATATTTTCTTCAATGTTTCCTTATAAAAGTTTTACAGTTGTACATTTACATTTAGATCCATTTTGAATTAATTTTTATACTGTGTGAAGTTTTAAATCAAGGTTCATTTTTTTTTTTTTTTTTGCCCATGGATATCCAATTGTTCCAGTTCTGTTTGTTGAAAAGATTATCCTTTTTCCACTGAAATTTCCTTTGCTTTTAAGATAATTTATTTCTTTTTAAGTTTAATTTTTAATTAAACAACTAGCTTACAAAATTCCTAAAAATTTATCAATGTACTTCTCTCTGGGAAGGCAGTACTGGCTGGTCTCAGCATAACATTGGTTGATACTCTGATGTATGTTATGGATTCAGAGAGAAAAATCAGTCATAGGAATGATTTATGGGTGGTGAGTGTTTATAACTATTGAAATATATAATGTCATATATTATAAAAAGCATCAAGGCCCACAGGTGGCTTTACCACTATGTTGTAGAAAACTAAAACTCAGGTTTAAAACTCACTGTATTTGTCTTAAAGATAGAGAGAGGGAATTAAATGTAATTCATGCTATTAATTTGAAATTGCTTAACAAATAGGTCTCCTTCTAATTCATTGCAGAGTCAGAAAGCTTGGTCCATCATGGACTATCATGGCCTCTGAGGTCAAATGCAGCTGGGTCTGAATCTTGGTTCTCATATTTACTGGCTTTGAGGAAACATTTCATTCACCCTTAGTTTCCCTTAGTGTTAAAATAGGGAGGACACCAAGAATCCAGATTGTGTTCACTCATTTAACAAATATTCAGTGAGTTCCAGGGCATGTGGTAAGCGACTGGGAAAATAGCAGCAAGCAAAGTAGTGGCGAGTTTTGCCCTCAAAGAGTTATGGTCCAATGAAGACGCAGACAGTGACCCTTTGAGCACACTGGTAAAATAGTATTACACTTGTGATGAGTGGCATCAAAGAAGAAAAGCAGGTGCTATGACAAAAAGCTCAGCACTGTTCCTAGTGCACAGAGGTCACTAAGTGGAAGCTATTTTTATTACAGATTAGGGCAATAACAGCGTGATAGTGCAGTCGGATATTTGGAGGTTTCATCGGGGGCCTGACACCTGCTGTTTGTTACATATTGTAATACCTACTTTACGTATAAAACTGAATGGAATTCTTCTACTCCAAGATTCTGACCATCAGATGTAATTTGATGGGCAGATTCATTGAATTCGTTTATGTAAAATTGCAGGTAAATTCAGCAATCGGTATGATAGTCACCGGACCAGATGCTGTTCATATTCATATTTTTAATAATATCATTCCATTATTATTTCCTACTCATTGTACCTTTCCCAAAATAAGCTAAATTATGATACAAGACCCGGGGAATTAGAATTTTGAAAACTAGGCTTCTGAGAGGAGTACTGAAGTAATTAATTTTATTTTCAACTGTGGGTACAAGTTGTTGAAAACAAGTTATTGTTAATCAATTGTTTGTTTTGTTTTGCTTTGGTTTGGTAATGAAGTCCATAAATCTACATTAAATTAACATCCAAACTTATTGATATACTTTTGATTTCTTGCTTGACTTTCTTTATTTTTATCAGAATAATCTACTGAACTTGAAGTCTTTTTTCTTTTCTTTTATTATTTTATATTTTGCTGGGTTTGCACCAAATCTTTTCTGACATACTAGGCACGCAGCTGCAGCACAATCTGCCTGGGTAAAGAGGGCAAGAGCAGGGGCTGTGCAGGCATCCAAGTTCCTCTGCCTCCTGACTCAGGTTCTTATTGTTTAAAATAAAGGAAATAATCTTTCTTTCTTACTATAAATCTCCAATACCTCTATTTTTCAGCTGGAAAATAAGGAAGAAGAGGGGCATGGTTAGCTATTTTCTATGTCCCTTCTTTATTTTTTTCTATAAATCAGTACTGCCTTATTATAAGAAATTTGGAAAATAATAACTACAAGGGGAAAAAATTAAAATTTAAAATTTCCCATAATGCTCCTGTTAGCAGCCACCTTCTCCCACACCTTAAGATTGAGTGGGATGATTCCAAAATGTCAGGGTTACATTCTGTTAAAATAACCACTTCTGCTTGCAAGGCAGGTTTGAAACTACTAGAGGAAGCCATATACCTAACTTAGGTCCAAGATCCAAAAGGAAAACATAAGTTAAGCCTACAGTGTTATAGGAGCTATTCTAAATGCATTGCAAATATATTTTTTACAACAACCCTATGTGAGTACTATTATTACCTCCACATTTCTAAACTCATAATGGCCATAACAGGCAGAAATCTAAATTCATAACCAGTGAGAGTAGATCCAGAGCCCATAGTCAAACCAATGTAGCAGAGCAGCCAATTCCAACCTCTCCTCCCTTGGCACATGCCCTCCTGTGTATAGCCAGGCTTTGTCTCAAGCCAGACCTGATGTTGGCTTTGTTCATATTTTGACTTGTTATGTGATATTGCCTATCACTCTTGTGCATGAGGATCTGTTTTTCCTTTCATCTTCTTTACAGGGCCTTCCCTCCACTCCCTTCTACTAAAGACCAGCTGCCTTTCTAAGAACCAGCAGTGTAATTCCAAACTATCACCCCAGTTCTCAACATCTGGAAGTTTTGCACAATAATCAGTTGCACCTTGGAGCATAGGTTTGGGGAGGAAGGAGGGAAATGACTGAGTGCACTTGTTAACTAATAGGGGTTGAAGAGTGTTTTCCAGGTTCCTGGGGAGCTGAAGACTCCTTAAAACCACCAGGAAGAGAGCTTTCATTGATAGGTATATTGCCTTTTTTTCCCCCTATAAATACAGTTTTTAAAAGTTTGGTTTTGTTTTTTATACCCAACTTGTGATTTTGAAGCAACACAAACCTACAGCAAATTTGAAAGTATTTTCACTAAACTTTTTTTATCTTTACCCACTGTATCAATTTCCCAGATTCTCTGTAACAAATTATCACAAATTTGTTGACTTAAAACAACAGAAATTTATTCTCTCATAATTATAGAGATGAGAAATCTGAAGTTGAAGTGTTCGCAGATCCATGCTTCTTCTGATAACCTAAGGGAAGAATCCATCCTTTCTTCTTTATGATGATTGCAGGAAGTTCCACTGCCTAATTTTTCCTCCAAGTACTGGGGATTGAACCCAGGGCCTTTTCCCTGCTAGCAAGTGCTCTACCACTGAGCTACATCCCCGGTCCTTTTTATTTGATTTTGAAATAGGGTCTCATTCAGTTGCTAAGTCTGGCCTCAAACTTGTGATCCTCCTGCCTCAGCCTCCCAAGTAACTGAGATTACAAGTGTGCACAACCATGCCTAGCTCTATCCTAATTTCTGATGGTTGCTGGAAGTCACTCCTTGCTTGTAGATGCATCCCTCTAATCTGCCTGCATCCATCACGAGGCCTTCTCTCTACATTTCCTCTCCTCTTCTAGTAAGGATGAATACCAGACTTAGTGCCCTTCCTAATACATTCAACTATGACCTCATCTTAATTTAAATACATCTGCAAAGACCCTATTTCCAAACAAGGGCATATTCTATAGTTGTAGCTGAACATGAATTTTGGAGGTGCACTATAAAACTCACTATGCCTACAGCCATGAATCATTAACATTTTGATGCATTTGTTTTATCTTTGACTCCCTCCATTCATCCATCCTTCTATGCCTCCATACACACAGATTTTATTGACATATCTGAAAGTACTAGACATGACACTTCAGCCCTAAATACTTCCTCCAGCTAATATCGCATAAGAAAAAGGCCATTTTTCTACATAACCACAATATAATTATTGCAACATAAGAAATTTGACTCTGATACCATAATATCATCTGACATAGAGATAATACTCAGTTGTCCTCCTTTGTTCCAAAAATATTCTTTACATCAGATGTGATATTTTTTCCCACGTCAGGATCAAATCATGATCAGCTATTCCACTTACTCATTATTTCTCTTCAGTCTCCTTTTAGCTAGAAGAAAATTTTCACTCATGTCCCCACTTTTTTCCCTTTCATTTAACTGTTTTTTTTTTTTCTGAGTCCAGATTAGTAGTTTTTTGAGACACAGTCTGGATTTGTCTGATTTTTTTCTTCATTATTATATTCACCACATTTTGGAAAGGAAGAGTATACAGGTGACCCTGATCTCCTCTGACACCATACCCTGGGGCTCATGCTGCCTGTCTGCTCCATTGTCAGCGAAGCAGGTGTGATGCATGGCTCAGGTGCGGCAGTCCCTTCTCTATTGGGATGCACATTGTTCCCTGGTTCTTTTGACTCTGTTTTCCTGTGCTCTCTTTATTTGTCTTTTTCTTTTCGGAGCTTTTGGGCTTCTGGTTAGAACTATTCTTAAAATATCTGTAAGTGCTTTTTTATAGACACTTAATTTGATACACTTTTCTTCTGCTATGCGGTAGTTAGGGGAGGAAGAATTTTCACCCACTGAAACACTTTGATTTTCACTTTCTATAGTCGTACTGTGACTTTGTGGAGTGTTATCTGCTGTCTTAGCTTTGTCTTGCATTTTCCCCGGACCAGCAAAACCAGACGATTCCATAGTTGGTAATAAAGTTTTAGGGAGGCCCCCTGGCTCTCTAGATCAGGTGCCTGTCTTCTGTTGATACAGCAAAGTGCACGTTTTGTGTGGCAGTGGGGGAGCAGTGGTGCCTTCTCTTTCTTTCTGAAGAATCTGTTATTTCTTGCTTCCTTCCTCTTTTGCCCACCTAGGCTCCAAGGGCACCTCTTCTCCAAAAGAGATCCCTTCCCTAGACTGCCACCTCCGGACCTGTGCACTTTCAAGCCCCTCTTTTTATGTCCTATTAGCACTTTATATGACCCGTAGGGTCACTCACCTTTCTCAGTATTTATGCTCTCAGAGTGTGATGTTTTTCTGCAGGAGATGAGTTCACCTGTGTTCTGCCACTGCCAGCCCCTGCTGCTTTCTCTTTTCCTGAACATTCACTGACTCTCAGCTCAGCAATGGCTTTAGGTTTCAGATTATTCCCCTACTTATGTGTAAAGTAAGATTCACAGTAGATTCTGTCTTCCAGTGCAGGTAGCAGTTACGAGTGGTTTTATTTGTTCTTCTTGTGCATCTCTGCAGGTTTCACAGGGCACTAAAGATCCATATTCAGTTAGCATGTAGAAACTCCAAGCCTGCATATATTCATTGTACTTTTTTGATGTTTTAATATAAATATAATTTTCACATTTTAAAAAATCAAATACCATAATACAGTTATCTCCGTCTTTCTCTCTTTTTTCATGGTTTGTTTCTATACTTAACTCTTAATTCTCTTGGAATGATTCCTTGCTTTTGACTTGTTTCTCTAGACCTTCTGCTGTAGCCTGTGGGCACCGCAGAACATAAGGAATCATGGTCTCATTTGCTTAGAAATGGACAGATGCCGAGAGAAATGAGGAGCAAGCCGGGACCTTGTTCAAATGTGGTCCAAATGTGGCTGATGCTTTTTGAAGCACAAAATGGACAAGGGCAGAAGAAGTCTTGATTGCAAATTTCTTAGAAACGTTGAGCTGCCAGCCACTTGGTACTTGAGGCACTCAGTCCTCCTGAGATTTTGAAGGACCAACTACCCTTCAAGTCTGGCTGCTCATCAGATTCCTCAGATGGGCTTTATGGATTGTAACATTCTTGTCACTCTCTTACGTCTCAAGTTCTCGATTTAAGGTTTCTTCTTCTCATGAGCAACTATTACATCCATCTCTCTGAAGTTATCAGGCTATTCAGTCCCATCCAGAAGCCTCTATCTCAAGATCACAAGGGGTGTTACATCAGAAGCACTTTATGTTTTCCTTGGAGACTGATAAAAAATAAAGAAAAGTGTCTGAGCAGGCGTGAGGACAGAGGACTAGTGTGCAGGGCAGCTTCTGCACAGCCTGACTCTGTAACGTCTTCGGGCCACCTCATTTTGTTCAAGAAGTGGTGGAAAAGAAAGGCTGCCAATGTCCTCCTTTTAAAGACATATTTTATGGGTATATTTAACAACAGTCACTTAAATATCTTCTGAGGCATTGCCCATAAAGTTCTTTGCAAGCGGCTATGTTATGAAACCAATTAAGAAACTCTGTATTGTGAATTCAGAAGGTCTTATCTCAAGTTCTCAGAGTTATCCTGTTTATAATTGTTATTCATAGTACATACATGTCCCTGGAATAAAAGAAAGAAAACAGACAGGGGAACATGAAAGTTGGATGAAGGCCTTCAGTGGTTTCCCCTGCCTTGGAATGAGGATCAAATCCTTAACAGGACCTATGAGAAAGATCCTCCAGGGTCTGCCTCATGCCGACTTCCTCCAGCAATTGCTTCCATCCTGGCTCTCACTCTGTGCCCCAGTCCACATTGGCTTCCTTTCAATTTCCACCAAAGGATGTTTGTACAAGCTGCTCCCACTCCCTTGAATGCACCTAGTCTCTCTCTTAGTGTTTGGGGATCACTCAGATCCAGGTTAAATATCACTTCTTCAGAGAAGTTTCTTTAAATGCATCCTCATAAGAACTGGTACATCCAGAGTAGTTCTTGCACTTGTAATTTTGTATCTTTTGCATGACTTTTCATGGATAATTTTCTCCTCCCTGCCCCAGGAGATAATAATCTCCATGACTGTAGGAACAGAGTTTATTTTTGCCACACATATGAATTCCACATGCATAGAACAAAGACCTACCCAAAGGAGGTGCTAAATAAAGTTTGTGTGGTATGCTTGAGGGAATAAATTACCATCAAGCAACTGATGAGGGTTTTAATATCCCAAATGATACAAATACGGAACAACCAAGAAGGCAGATGATCTGATGGCTGATTTTTTAAAGTCATTATTGGATAATCTTGGACAAAGGTGCTGAATCAACTGAACGTATACTTAGCCTGAGAAACAGACAAAATAACAGAGTGAAAGCTGAAGAAGAAGGTTGAAAAAAACATGATAAAAAATTCAGAGCTACTCACTGGTTGTGTCTGAAAGCAATATTCATTTCTAGTCACATCACTGCCACTAGAAGTTGAAAGACAGTGAAGAGAAGAGCCTGGGAAGGGCAGCCTGGATGATCCCAAATCAAATGTCAAGCAGCTCACCGAAAGTTTAGAGACTGAGAGCAGAAAGTCAAGAGGATGTGAAGGAGATGGAATGATATATTTGATGCTCAAAGGCTGCATATGATAAGGTCACCTCTTTCATTTTAACAAATACCTGTTTACATAACATAAATCCTAAAGTGGAGGTCTGGGGGAATTCAAAGCAAATCTATGAAGTATTTTTATTTTCAATAGCAACTAAAGGACATAAAGGCAAAAGGTATAACATGAGGCATTCAAGTTGCAATTCAAGGAGAAAGCCTGGTTGAATCTGTGAATGAATTCTCCTCTTTTGCATGTTCACAATACTCATTTGTTTCAAGAGAAGTATTTTTTTAAGAGTATAATGAAACGATAGTTTTAATTGGAGCTTTGAAAGCAAGATACTACAAATTCGTCTTGCATTTTAATCAGCCTTTTTCTTCATTTTCTGAAAGAAACAGAAATATGGCTGTTGTTTTCCACTCATTAGTGTATTCTATTGACTACAAAAGTGAAGGGAGATTTATAAGTCCTTACTGTTTACTAAGAGCTTTGAAAGAAATAGCTAAGCATTGTTTATTTTTATAGAGTTGTTTACATTATACGTCACACTAGTGTGGCGATAGAACTGGCTTCTCACTGCATCGTTTTTGAAATACTCTCTTCCGCTCTGTGGAAATAGTGTGCATAGGATTATTAGGAGCATTTGTGAAAGACCTGGTGGGAATGGAGAGGGGAGTTGGTAGGATGACTGGGAACAGACAGAGCAAAGGGGGTGGTTTGGGCAGGATTTTGGTCATAGAAATCATGCATTAGCTAAAACTTATCTAAATACCTACTACCTTAAAGAATGTGGCTAAGGGCTCAAAAAGCTGCATAGTTTTTTTTCCAGCTAGAAAATAAATCAAATTGAACATGACTAGTGAATGCTCTGTTGACAATAGGCTAAGATCACACAAGGATGCTCTATATAACAGCTATACAACCAGCGCATATAAAGCACAGCGTTCTGCCTAAAAACCACCATGCAATTGGGCATGACTAGAAAAGAGCCTTTGAGAAGAGAAGATAAGTAGGACTGAGTAAGATGCGGACTAAGGAACAGGCCTGAGTTGAAGAAGGCCTGGTTTGGGTGATTATCGTGTACAAAGTGGATGAGGAGTGTAATTCAGTAGGTAGGTAAAGGCTACTGGAGGCCTCCAGATTGCTGCTCAGAGGTAGGGGTGTACTTTTCTCTCCACTTCCCCTTCTTCTGTGGTAGGCAGAATGAAAGTGCACAAAGATGTCCAAGTCCCAATCCCCAGAACTTGTGAGTAGGTTCCTGTACAATTCCTTGCCTTACCTTACCAAAATGGACTTTGCAGATATGATTAATGTGAGTGACTTTGACCTAAAGAGATTATCCTGTGATTCAGGAGAACTCAACCTAGTCATACATGTCCTTAAAAGGGAAGAACTTTCCTAGCTGAAGTCAGAGTCACAGAGAGACGTGACTACGGAGGAGTGGTGAGTTATGCAGTGTTGCCATTTTTGAAGCTGGAGGAGGAGATCAGGAGTCAAGAAATGTATGTGGTCTTTAGTACCTGGAAAAGGCAAAGAAGTGGATTAGAATTCCCAGGAAGGAACATGGCCTGCCAATACTTTGATTTTAGTGAGGTCTGTGTCCAATCTATAACTTACAGAACTATAAAAGAAATTGTGTTTTTTAAGCCCTGATGCTTGTGGTAATTTGTTACATCATCAATAAAAAAAACAACAACACAATCCCCTAATCCAAGCCACCAGCATTACCCATCCGAACTTCCTTCAACAGCCCCCTAAGCGGTTTCCCTGTTTCCTCTTCTGTCCTTCCCAAACCCACCAGTATTCAGAGTTGTCCTCTTTAAAAATGCAAGTCAATTGTGTTTGCTGGCTTAAAACTACCCAATGAGTGCATTGTCCATAGGATAAAACCCAGAATTCTTAATGGTCTCAGCCTCAGGTCACCTTGAACCTCATATCATGCTGATACCTCCCCCCTATCAACCATGGGCCCAGAAGTTCCCCTCAAAGGTGACTTGTATGTCTTTTATAACTGATTCCTTGCTTTTCTGCACAATGTAATTGCTTATCTATATGTCATTCAATTACATAATTTCGTTTTTTCAATTTCTTGAACATTATACAAATGAAATTATATATAACTATTCCTTGGAATATGACTTCCATTCAATACTATCTTTGGAAAGCAAATTTTGCATGCAGCCAGACTTTGTCCTTTTTTATTTTGATAACTCACATTTAATCATTTTGGAATAATCATGCCATCTATAAACAAAGAAATTTTTGTTTCTTCCTGATAGGATTTGAATGTGTCCCCCCAAATTTCATGTGTTGGAAACTTAGTTCCCAAATTTATTTCAATTTGAAGGTGGGGCTTTGAGAATTAGAATTAGATGAGATAATGAGGGCAAAGGCCCCATTATGGCATTGCTGGCTTTATAAAAAGAGGAAGAGAGACCTGAGCTAGGAGATTACTTTGTCTTGCCATGTGACACCCTCCACCATGTCACCATGCAGCAAGAAACCCTCACCAAATATTTAGCAGTTGCCTTCTTATGCATTTGGACTGGAGCATGAGCCCAACACACTTCTATTCTTTATAGATTCTTCAGTCTGGGAGTATTCTGTTATAGTAATAGAAAACAGACTAAGACGCTTTTCAAAACTACTTTTTTATTCCTTATTGACTACACTATTAGGACCTCCAGTACAGTAATCAATTAAAGTGATGTCTGTGTGTGTGTGTGTGTGTGTGTGTGTGTGTGTGTCTTGTCTGTGTTTTCTATTTTTAATGGTCAGGATTTTTACAACCATCATAAGTGAGCTTGTCTCATAATTCTCCTTTCTTCTAATGTCCTTATAAGATTTTACTGTCAAGGTAATGCATGCTGCCTTTATAAAGCAAGTTGCAGATTGACCCTCTTTTTCTTTTCTCTGTAAGAGAGTAATTTCTTCCTTAAATGTTTAATGAAAACCACCAGAGAAATAATCTAGGATTGCAGTTTCATTATTGGAAAGTTTTCATTGGAGATTTTCAGATTCTCTATTTCTTCTTGTGTCAGTTTCATTAAGTCATGTTTTTCTAAGAATCTGTGCATAAGGGTATTAAGAATAGCCTCAATTACCTTTTTATCATGTAGTATCTGTAGTAACATGCCCTTTCTTTCCTGGATATACCAATTTGATTAGTCCCTTTAGAGAACAAACTGTTGTGTTCACTGTTTCCTTAATTTCTGCTCTTTATTATTTCCTTTTATTTTCTTTTGGTTTAATTTGCAATTCTTTGGAAATATTAAAATGGATAATGTAAAGTCATAATTTTTTTCTCAAAATATGGGTTTAGCTATACCTAACAAATTATATTTTTATTTTCACTTAAACTATTTCCTAATTTTCAATATGATTTCTATTTTACCATGAATTATTTAGAATAATATTTTAAAATTTCTGAACATGTATTTTTTCATCATCATTTTTTTGTTACTGATTTTTTTTTGTTTAATTGTTTTAAAGTCAAAGAAAATGTAATGTATTTTGATAATTTAGGACCTAGCATATGGTTGCTATTTATAATTTCTTGTATGTTCTTGTATAAAATGTACAGATTACAGTTACTGTGCTTTATAATTGCCAGTTATAAAAGTTGCCATATCATTTTATTCAAATCCTCTATAAATTTGTGTAAATTTTTTGTTTGATTTTTCTGTTACCAAAAGAATGATATTAAAATTTTTTATTACATTACCAGGCTAGTATTAAAATCTTTTATTGTGATTATTGATTTATCTTTTTTGCCAAATTTTGCTTTATATTTTAAAGTATCCTATTTGGGGGGGAGGATCAAATTCAGAATGGTATATCCCTAGTAGATTGATCCTTTTATCATCTAATAATGCCTTTTATTCTCTACTTTGTAGTTAAGTATAGTTACACTAGATTTCTTTCATTTATTGTTCCATGATATACTTTTTTCTATTTTTTTTTATTTATAAGACGTCTGTCTCTATATATTTTAGATGTGTCTCCTGTTGGGATACTTTTTTAACACAATGTGCCAATTGTTGCCTTTTAATTGAAGAATTCGGTGCTTTTCAATTTAACAAAATTAATAATATCCTTGGGTTTAATTCTGTGCTCCTTAAAAATGCTTTCTGTTTGTTCTTTACAATTTCATATTCCTTTTTCTCTGTTTTTGTTTTTATTTTCTTTGGAATCAATTGCATAGTTTCTATTTTTCCATTTGGTTTCTCTGTTAACTCATGAATTATATACTCTTTCATTATTCATAACTTGCATTCAGTGGTTATCCTAAAACAAAAATTCTAAAACTTTAAGCTCCATGGAGGGTTTGTTAAAATATAGATGTCAGGGTCCATCTCTGGAGTGTTTGATTCCATAAGAGAGTCTGAGAATTTCAAGTTCCCAGGCAATGCTGATCTAACTACTCAGGGACCACACTTTGAGAACTTGTATAACGAGAGATTAAAACTTGCATTGTTAACTGATTGAAGTCTATCCAATACCAATTGGCACTTTGACCTCTTTCTGAAAATATAAATGTCTTTTAACTCTGTTACCCCAGACCAGAATTATACGTAATGGCTATCATGTAGCATAAAGCTCTAGAAATTTTAAAATCCCCCACTGTTATTATCTTATACAGCTAATATTCATTTAGATTTACTCAAACAATTTCATTGCTTTTGCTTTTTATTGTTGTCTGTTGCTTTCTACATTTCCAGCCTTCCATCTGGGATCATTTCCTTATGCTTGAAGAATCTTTTCATATTTTTAGAGTCACTCTGCCAAATAACAAATTTGCTTCATTTTCAATTGTCTGGAAATATCTTCATTTCATTTTCATTTTTGAAAGAGATTTCCTCTGGGTGTAGAATTCTAGGTTGACAGATTTTTTTTGTTATCATCTTAAAGATACTACCCTGTATGTTGTCTTCAGGTTTGGGGTGTGTGTGTGTGTGTGTGTGTGTGTGTTTAATTGAGAAGTAACTTGTCAATCTCATTGTTGCTCCTTTGAAGATAGATACTGTGTAATTTTTCTCTGGTTGCTTCCTTGTTTTCCTCTTTTCTTTCTTTCTTTTTTTTCCTCCTCCCTTCTTAACAGTTCTAGGGATCAAAACCAGAGCTACTTATGCTAGACAAGTGCTCTACCACCAAGCCACATCCTCACTGTGCCTTCTAATTGTTTTTCCTTTGTTTATTTGTTTATTTGATATAATATTTTACCATAATGTGCTTAAATGGGAGTGTTGTTTTATTACTATTCTGCTTTGTACTTTTAGAACCTTTATAGTCTGTGGCTTCATTTTGGGCGGGGTGGATTTCAGCCATTATCTCTCTAAATGTGGCTTCCACCCCTATTCCTGTCCTTCAAGGATTCCGATCTCCTGTCCGTAAACCTTCTCAGTGAAGCTTCTACATCTCTTGCCCTCACTTCTGTGTCTTTAGTCCTTTTTTTCCTTTACTCTGTGTATTTTTCTTTGACTTGTAATTCATTGATTGCCTTTTCCATTTATGTAATCTTTTGTTAAATTTAATTACTGATTTCCTAATTTGGTTATTGTAGCTTTTTAGTTCTATAGTCTGCATTTTATCCTTTATTTTTTCCAGTTCTATACAAAAATTCTCAACCTTGTCTTTTTTCATCCACAAAACAACTATAGCTATTTTAAATTCTGAATCAGATTTTAGTAGCTGAGGTCTCCTATCTTTCTGTTGTGCCATTGTGCTAGGTCATCTCAGTTGCCACTCCAAAATTGGCAATGGCTCTAGAGGAAAGTAACCCTAAAACCCAGATTCCCCCTTCTTGAGCTCTTGATTGCCTTGATAACTTAATTGGTGAACTTGACTTTGTTAGTTCTCCAATGTTTCAAGAAACCCTTAATATCTTTTTCTTTTTTTCTTTTCTTTTTTTCTTTTAGGTTTTCTAATTGTCCTTGATGGGTAAATCAGTCTAAATTGCCTAATTCTCATTGTTGGATCTAATTCAATTATGAAATGGACTCCTGTTGTGTTTCAAATAAGTTCAATATGTATAATTGCTCTAACATCAGATAGGATAAAACATTACAGAGTGAAAAGTCTCCTTCCTAATACAAACCTTCGTCCACCCCATTTCCATTCCCCTCTACATAAGTTTATACTCTTTTTTTGTATTCAGTCAGAAATATTTTATGCATATATACAAGTCAATATTATCTTATACAGCTAATATTCATTTAGATTTACTCAATTTTATTGCTTTTGATTTTTATTGTTGTCTGTTGCTTTCTACATTTCTATTTTACTACCCCTCCATTTTTACACAAGTTATGCATACTTTTCAAATTATTCTGCAACTTCTTTTTTAAAAATTTGTACCTTTGTTTTTCATATCTATACATTAAATTCCTCATTAGTAATGTATAGATTTCTCTCATATGTACGTGCCAAACTTTATTCAATCAATCTTCTATTGTGAAATTTGGGATTATTTCTGATCCTTGGTTTTTATAAATCTAGAAGCATAGTACATGCATATGTCATGTTGCAGGAGCATATATTTTCTAAGGAATAAATTTCCAGAGTACATTTGTCATCCTGGTAGATAATGCCAATTGTCTTCCATGTGAATTATACCATTTTGTGCTTCCATTGTTAATAACAGACACAGCCTGTTTCCACCTGTTCTCATCCTTAGTGGCTCATCCTTTTAGATTTTTGTCAGTCTGTAGCTAGGAATGGTAATTCTATGTGGCTTTGTTTTTCACTTCTAATGATGAGTGAGAATAGCCACCTTTTCAAAAGTTCAAGAGCTGTATTAAACAGTTTATTACTTGCCTATTTTCCATTGGTCCATTGGTCTTTATTGACTAAGAGGAACTCATTCTCTATCAAGGACATTAATCATTTTTCCAAATAAATGTTTTCTCTAGTGAAATATACTTTGACTTTACTGGTGGGGAGAGGTTTGGTTTTGTTTGGTTTGCTTGCTTCTGGTTTTGTTTGGCATACAATTTTTCTTTATAGATACTAAATTTTTTCCAGGTTCTTCTGTACCAGAAATAGTTCTGTTCAGAAACAGAACCAATATGATGTATATAATTAGAGAGAGAGACTTACTGAAAAGGAATTGACAAACACAGTATGGCGGCTAGCAAACCAAAAATTTGCAGGGGGTGCTGGTAGAATGGAGAGCTAATGTGACAGTTCAGGTTCAAAGATAATATGCTGGAAGAATTCTCTCTCTCTTTCTTTTTTTAGTTGTAGATGGACACAATATCTTTATTATTTATTTGTTTGTTTCTATGTGGTGCTGAGGATTGAAACCCAGGGCCTCACACATAAGAAGCAAGTGCTCTACCACTAAGCCACAAGCCCAGCCCGAATTCTCATATTCTCTCTCTCTCTCTCTCTCTCTCTCTCTCTCTCCCTCTTCCTCTTTTTTCTCTCTCTTTTTTAGAGGTAATCAGTCTTTTTTTTTTTCTGTTCAGGTGATCAACTAAGTGAATGAGGCCTACCTACTTTATGGTGATCTGCTTTACTCAAAATCCACCAATTTGAAGGATAATCTCATCCCAAAACGTCCTTACAGAATTATCCAGAATAATGTTTGACCAGATATGTGGACACCAAAGCCCAGTCACATGGACACATAAAATCAACTATATACTTTCCCTTTGGTTTCTGGATTTTTGTGTTGTATTTAGAAAGCCCTCTTCCACTCCAGAGTTATAAATGAACCTTCACATTTTTACCTCTAAAGCATTTATGAGTTTATTTTTATATATCCTTAATTTTCTTGAAGTTTTTCTTGTATGTGAATAAACAAAAGGTATCCAATTGTTCCAACATCGGGTATTAAGTATAATCACAATTATTTTCCCTGTCTGATTTAAGATGCCAACCTCTTACTAAATTTCCATGTGTGTTTAAATCTCTTTCTGAGCTTTATGCTCTGATTAGATTGATTTATCTGCCTTATTATGTTGCTTAATTATGCAACAGAACTGGACTGCTTTAATTACCACAGCATTAAGGAATATTTTAGCTTCTGAAAAGCTAGTTCTTCCTCTTATTTGTTTTCTTAACTAATCTAAATTATAAAAGGGAAAATCAACTGATCTTATTACAGAAAAAGTTGGTATTTCATTAGGTTAAGTTAAAATTATAAATTAGTGCAGATTGACACCTTTGTGATTTTTGAATCATCTTTTTAAAAGAAGTAGTATGCCTTTTCATTTGTCGAAGACTTCATTTGTATTCTTTAGGTCTGTTTTTGAGACATTTTATCCCCTAACATAAACATGAAAATTTTCTCCATAAATTGATTCATAGGTATTTTATTGTTCTGTGGCTATTGTAAATGGAGTCTGGTGTGAAGATTAGTGATTTCTTCATGTTTATTTACAATCTGGTACATCATTGCATTTCTGCATATAAAATCATATCATTTTTTTCTCCTTTGCAGTGTTTATACCTCCAATTATTTTATCATTATAATTTCCTGAGTTTGTAAAGCTAGCACATTGTTAAATAGTTATGTCAATACTCAGTGTCCTTTCCTTGTGATACTACTTCTAATGTTTGTCCATTAAGAATGACACTAGCTTTGGGAAACAGTGAATGCATTATCTATTATTAAGCACCATATTCATTAGTTACTGTTTTATTGAGTGTTTCTCAGCATACTTGGATTTTTCAAATGTTTTTCTGTATTTGTAGAGATTATCATATTATCTTCCCTTTTGACCTATTAAAATGATAAATTATATCTATATATCTACTAATTTTGAACCATCTTTGCATACATGGAATAAATTGCTTTTGTTTGTAATACTGTTTTTTATTCTGCAGGGCAAGAATGTTTACTGCAACATTATTTCTAATATTTGGAGACTGGAAATAATCCATCAGTTTATCAGCAAAATAATAGATAAATTGGGGTATGAAATATTTTACATGAATAGAAATTATCAGATTACAAATATATGCACTTAGAGGGATAAACCTTATAACTTCTCATCCTCTATCTACCCCCTGAGGGGGGGGAAAACCCGACTCAAAAGAACACACATGGCAAGATTTCATTTATATAAAGTGGGGAAATTGAACTATAATGTTTAGGACTGTATATTTTAAGGAAAGAGTTTGTATAAAAATGAGGGTAGTAGCTCCTTTTAAAGACCGACAAGGGTGATTAATAAGAGGTGCTGGCTTATTTGAGTTCTCGACCTGGGTAGCATTTGGATAGGCATGTGACTAATAATATTTCATGGAGCTTTACATTCATGCTTAATGTAGCTTTCTCAATGTGTGTGTATTGTATGTTGAACATTTTTTTCAAATTATTTACCAATAATTTATTTAAGTTTCTTGTATCACTATTCAGAAGTAAAGATGTCTATAGTTTCCTTTTGCTTTTATTTATTTTATTTTTTGGAAGTTTAATGTGTTGATTACATAAAAAGAACATGGAGATTTCCCTTATTTATCTTGATTCAGCAATTAAAATCACCTGCTCTTTAAAGATTTAATAGAAGTGTCCTGTGTATCCACCCAAGCCTGTTGTTTTTCTTGATGAAGAAGAAATAGTTCTTAACAGCTATATATTCTTGTTGGTCTGCTGGGCTGGGGCTGTCGCCCAGTGGCAGAGCGCTTCCCTGGCACATGTGAGGCACTGGGTTTGCTCTTTAGCACCACATAAAAATAAAGGCACGGAGTCCATCTACAACTGTAGAATAAATAAATAAACAAACAAACAAACGTTTTTAAAAAGTTGGTTTGCTTAGATTTTTCTCAATATTCTGGGTCACATTGGATACACTAAATTTTCCTGGAAAGTCGTCCATTTTATCCTAAAGCAGTCCCTATATAATTTTAGTTTCCTCTATTTTTATTTTTTCCACTGTATCATTTTCTAGTTGCAAATTCATACTTTCTCCTCTTTTTCTTCCCTCAATAAAACTTAACAGTTTTAGGGGTTTAGGTTTTCTTAGAACCAGCATTGGGCTTTCTTTATTAATTTATCTCATTATTCTGGTGTCTAAGTTAGTCCTTTGATTTCTGTACGTATCACCAGGAGGGAGATCTGATTAAAATGCTGATTCTGATTCAGTAGGTCTGGGTCTGGGTTAGAGCCTGAGATTCTGGACTGGTAACAAACTTCCAGTGATAACAAAGTTGCTGGGACATGGCCACATGGCCAAACTTTGAATTACAAGGTTCTAGAACGTCTAGTCATCTTTTACATGTTTTTATTTATATTAATTTTTTTCTCTCACTTTTCCTTAAAGCAGATATTTAATAAATTAATTTGTGGTCCATTTCCTTTATCACTAAGTAAAACTGACTTAAAATTGTTTAAGTAAAATTAATTAATAAATTACTAATACTAATACTTCTATGAATTTCTAAGAATCACTTTAGTGATATTTAGTAGATTTTGATATGCGATATTTTTACTATGTCTTTTTTCTAGATTTTTTAATTTTTCAATATTTGTACTCTCTCTGGCATACAAATGTGTGAGGGCAAAGTTTTAACAGCTAAGTGGCACTGATGTCTGTTTTCTGAACTGAATTATATTTTCTCTCTCTCTCTCTCTCTCTTTTTTTTTTTTTTTTGCATTGGAATCAGACATGGTGACCATACTGTTTCTCCTTTTTAAAACGTATTCAGTCTTCCTTTGAGGTGTAGAATGTAGTTTGTTTCTGTTACTATTATTCAAAAAAATATATATATGTAATCTTCATTTTCATCATTTAGAGATTGTAGCATCTTAACTCGTCTAGATAATACATTATTTAGAATTACATATTGTTAAGTATTTTTATGCCTTATCTAATTTTTCCCACTTATGTATTATGAAAGAAAGGAGCAAATTAGTCTCCTTTAAATTGAGGAAAACTAGTTTTTCAAAAAAAAAAAATGATGTCAAACAACTAGACATCCATCAACATGAAAAGAAGAAAGTTGGATCCTTACCCCACACCATACCCAGAAATTGACTGAAAATGATGACGGATTCCAATGAGGGATGCGCAGCTCTATGAATACACTAAAAAACATTGAGTTGCTCACTTTAAATGGGGAAAGTGTATATTATATGAATTACATCCCAATATAGCTGTTAAAAATATGAAAGTCTCCTTTACTAAAGTTTTCCTGCTTATTTTTCTTTTTTAGTATCTCTTTTAGCAGTTACTCTACCAATCTTTTTCTCATTTAATGGTTTTTGCCAGGATATGCAAGAAATATTGTCACTGATCACAAAATCTGGATTGACCAAATTTAAATTCTGACATTTCCACTTTACTGCTTATGTGTCTTTGTGCCATATTTATTTATCTGGGTGGGGGGGCGGGGAGATGGACATAATGAGAGTAACTGTCATTTGGTTTGGGGAAAGATTACATAAGTTTGTATTTATAAAGCACTTACAATAATGCCTGGAATATAGTAAGAGCTACATAAATATTAGGTTAAATCAACTGTATTAAGCTCTACTAAAACCGTGACTCCTACAATCTTTTTATTCACATTTACCAGATAAACTTCTATCAATTCTTTAATTTTTTTTTACTTATAAAAATCACTTTATTTAAAATACTATGTCTCTTTTATACTAAACACCACATCTGAAATTCACTTTTATTTACCAGATAGTTTGAACTCAGTTAGACATCTTGTATGAGCTTTATCATTTCATCTCAGGTGTTTTTTTTGTTTGTTTACCTTTAATGTGTGTGTGTGTGTGTGTGTTTAGATGTAGGTGGACACAACACTTGTATTTTATTTTGTTAATGTGGTGCTGAGGATCAAACCCAGTGCCCCTACAAGTGCCAGGCAATCACTCTACCATGGAGCCACAGCCCCATCTCAGGAGTTTTTAATCAAATTTTAAAATTTTAATTGTGCACCCTATGGTCCCGTTTTCTTCATTTTGTTTTCTTTGTGAAGTTTTGATGGGCTTGTTGTTGTTATTGTTTTGTTCTTATTAGAACATTTATATTTTTGTTCTACTAGCTATCTTTATGATTATAAATTACTCTTAGCCCTCTACTTAGTGATTGTCTATTCTTGTTAGTTATAAATCTGAACAATTAAGCAATCAATGTATGTATTCCTCTTCTCTTTCATCTCTCCTTCAGCATATTTATTGTAGCAAACATTTTCTTGGTGTTTGCCTAGACAGAGTTAAGTGTTTGATTCATTCTACTATCATTCTACCCCACACCCCTTACCCTCCCTTCACTCCCTCTTTTTATTTTATTACTTGGCTTTTTATTACTTGATTTTATTATTTGGCTAATCCAAAGTAGCTCTATTCTTCCCTGGCCCGCCTCCAACTTATTGTGAATTAGCTTCCGCACGTAAGAGAAAACATTTCACCTTTGTTTCTTTGGGATTTGGTTATTTCGCTTATCATGATTTTTTCCAGTTCCATCCATTTACTGGCAAATGCCATAATTCCATTCTTCTTTAAGGCTGAGTAATATTCCATTGTGTATATATACCACAGCTTCTTTATCCATTCATCTGTTAAAGGGCACCTAAGTTGTTTCCATAGTTTAGCTATTGTGAACTGAGTTGCTATAAACATTGATGTAGCTGTGTCAGTATAGTATGCTGATTTTAAGTCCTTTGGGAATGGGATAACTGATGGTCAAATGGTGGTTCCATTCCAAGTTTTCTGAGAAATCTCTATACTATTTCCCAGAGTGGTAGCACCAATTTGCAGTCCTTACAGCAAGGTATGAGTGTACCTTTTTCTCCACATCCTCTCCAACATTTATTGTTGATTGTATTCTTGAAAATTGCTATTCTGACTGGAGTGAGATGTAATCTGAGTATAGTTTTGATTTGCATTTCTCTGATTGCTAGAGATGTTGAACATTTTTTTCATATATTTGTTGATTGATTATATATCACCTTCTGAGAAGTGTCTGTTCACTTCCTTTGCCCATTTATTGATTGGGTTATTTGTGGGGGTTTTTTGGTGTTAAGTTTTTTGAGTTCTTTATATATCCTGAAGATTAATACTCTATCTGAGATGTCTAACACACATTTCTTGTATTTTTAATGGAATTGGGTTTTGGGGTGTTTTTTGTTTGTTTGTTAGTTTAAAATATTTTTTTAGTTGTAGATGAACACAATACCTTTATTTTAGTTGTTTATTTTTATGTGGTGCCGGGGATCAAACCCAGTGCCTCACACATGCTAGGCAAACACTCTACCACTGAGCCACAACTCCGGCCCTGGAATTGTTAAATATATTCAGTCTCTACCAAATTTTCCCCTAAACTATTGATTGACTGAATTTTATCATTTATCGGTTTCCATAAAAAGAGATCAACAAAATAATATCCCTCATATATCTGCACCTTTAAAACTGCTACTTGTAACCTTTATTTTTGAAGAGTTGGTGTATATCATAATCCTTGTCTCACACTCTCCTTCTTTAGTTATTATATTTGATGTTCAATATTACTGTATAGAAACATGAGGCGGCTTAATGTTTTTCTCCTCATGAAATTGACTTGATTTTAGCCATGCGCAGTGGTGTATGCCTGTAATCCCAGCAGCTCAGGAGGCTGAGGCAGGAGGATGGAAAGTTCAAAGCCAGCTTCAGTAACAGTGAGTCACTAAACAACTCAGTGAGACCCAATATAAATAAAATACAACATAAGGCTGGGGATGCGGTTCAGGGGTTGAGTGCCCCTGAGTTCAATCCCTAGTGGCCCCACCCCTGCAAAAAAAAAATTGACTTGATCTTTTCCAAGGCATTTTTTTCTTTGTCTTAGAAACCCAGTACATGACTCATTCGTCATTCTGGGTCTATCCTGATTTCTATCTGATTTTATTAGTTTTTTCATTCTTATCCTTTATGAACCAACTGTTTATATAATGTCTATTCACTTTTATGCTCCTTTTGTTTTCATTTCTGTAATTCCCCTACTTTTTCTTTTTCTTGTTTTTATTAGTGCATTATAGTTATACATGGTTTTTGACATAATTCATTTTGACATCATCACACATACATGGAATATAATTTGCTCCATTTCAGTCTCCACTGCTCCATCTTTCTCTCTCCTTCTCCCTCCCCCGCTCCCCTTCCTCATCTCTTCCAGTCTTCTATTTAGTTATTGTTTTTCTAATTGGTGCTTTATAGATATACATAAAGGTGAAATTCACTGCACGTGAATTCACATATGTACATAGCATAACTTGGCCAATTTCATTCCATAGTTCCTCCCTTTTCCTGTTCTCCTCCCACCCCTTCTATTCCCTTCCTTTTCTCCATGAATCTCCCATCTATTTTCATGGAATCCCACACACATATCTTTTTTTTTTTCTTTTTCTTTATTTTGGTCTAACTTCTGCATAAGGGGAAAAAAAAATTCCACCCTTGACCTTCTGGGTCTGGCTTATTTCACTCATACGAATGTTCTCCAGTGCCATCCACTTACCCACAAATGCCATAATTTCATTTTTCTTTATGGATGAATAAAACTCCATTGTGTATATATACCACATTTTCCTCATCTGTTCATCTGTACATCTGTTCAAAGTTCTGTCAGCTCATGTCTTATCCCCCGTTATTTACCCCCACTTCCCTGCTCTGCTATTACTGCATTATTGTCTACCTTCCTGGTGACACTTCATTTTTTTCCCTCTGAACTCATGGCAAAACATTTCTTCACAACCTTCATCTACCCTAGATAATATTTTACAGAAAGTTATAGTTTGTTCATAAATTTTGCCCCCTTTTTTTCTCTTTTGTCTTAGAAGTATATTTGATAGCTGACATGATAGCTTCTTTTTCATGATTCATCACTGAATGAGTCCCCTTTTCCTAGTCCTGGTGTTTACAGCATGAGGGTCTCTTTAGAAATCTTGAGGCAGGGCCAGGGCAGCAGTCATGCCTCACCTGGTTGCACAATACACAGCTTCTCTCCTGACTCTTCATTTGGTCTTGCTGCTCCTTTTTCCTTGAACTCGCTGTGGTCCTACTGGGCTGAAAACATGACCTGTTCCGGCCACCCTTTTGCCAGCAAAGGGAACAACTCTGCCGCTCAAGGAGCATGCCTGTCTCCTTCTGAAGTGCCTATGGAGTGTCCTAAGCAATGTCAGGGCTGGGCTCCTATCACTGAGACCTCAAGAGCTCCCCACTTCCTCCAGGGAGAATGCAGTTGCTTCTAGATGTTTTATTAAAAAAAAACAAAAAACAAAAAAACCTCATTTTTGTTTTGACTATTTCCATTTTTCATTTGCTTTAGGGGGGTTTCCAGGCAGAGAAGTCTGCGGAAGGCTGTTACACAGGCATGTGTATATACTGGCAGTTTCCTTTCTGTTCCCAACCCCAACAAAAAGATAGTCTTGTATGCTGTTAAATATTCTTTCTCCGGCCACTTTGGTGGTTTTGTGCAGTGGCCAAAAATAGTACAGGAATATATCCTCTTTGCAATTGCAGGCATTGCTCATCATGTGGCAAGCTGATTTATAGAACTTCACCACAAAATTGATGGTGCTGAGCATGAACTCAAACAGCAGTTACCCGAAAATCCAGACACATGAGGCTTCCCCACACACACACACCCAATCTGTCAGCTCTGCCAGGGTAGAATGTGTGCCTTCGCAGCCTCCTGCTGTCTCAGTTGCTCATTGCTAAGTGGTTGAGTAGAAACGTCTCAGAGGAATGATCTTGGAGCTGGCTCCAAGACTCTGCAGACAGCTGGACTCTCAAAGAAGGCAACCTGTGCCTTCTCCTGGTGCATTTCTTTTCTCTCTGCCACCTAATCTTCTCAAACACACTCCTCGTTCAGTGCTAGTCTTGGAAAAATGGGCCACTGACAACAAATTATTGTGTGAACTAATCTCTTCTTGGCAGCAAACCAGTTTGATAGCACACTCAATCTGGGTGATTAGAGAGTTTAATAAAGAGACTTTTCATTAACCCTGTGTGGCCTATGAACCCTCTTTCAGAGTTTAGAGAAAGCCGCCAATGGGTACTTTGGATTTTGTACATAGCAGGGAACTTTTACCATGTCTGGGCCTGAAGGGAGCAAGAATAGGAATAGTCCAGGACCCTGCAGAGGATGTTATATAGACAAAGCATCCAGAAAGGAGTTGTGGCCTTCAGTAGAGGGGTGTAGACCATAAAAATCGAGACAGAGGGCGGATTTCAACTTCTCTTGCTCGAACTTTCTCAGCTCTTGCCAGTGCCTCCCACTAGACAAACCCAATTGAAAGCCAGATGGCAGAGGGAGCTGCTGGATCAATTCATAAAGGTTAGCTTCCCAGGACACCGGGGAAGAGAGTGCAGGGAGGCGAAGGGAAGACAAATAGCACTCTAGGGATCCCACAATTCACAAAACAAAATTTGAAAAGGGTTTTTTTTTTTCATAGCAAACATGTTGCAAAGGTTGTTGTCTTGCAGAAAGCAAGTAGAATATTATTCTTTTTTTTTCGCCCAGTACTGGAGATCAAATTAAGGCTTTGCACAGGTTAGGTAAGCACTCTACATCCTCAGCTGTAGATTATTCTAAAGAAAATGCAAGTCAGAATCCATACGTAAATTACAAGGTGAATTTTAGGGCCAAAAAAAGAGTTATATATTATCATGTTCAAATAAGAAAACACCTAGATTTGAAAGTTAAGGATTTGACTTATTTAAAGCCATACCCTCAGAGCATTATCTGAAAATCAAGGTGTTTTTGTTGTTTGCTGGGTTTTGCCATTTTATCCAGAATCCCCCTTCTCATTCAATTTCCGTAAACCATCCTGCTCTTTCCACCCTTATTTTAATCCTTGCGTTTCCTGCCTCTCTGACAGTTCTACTTTCTCCTGGGAAGGTTTTTTGTTTGTTTGTTTGTTTGTTTGTTTCAATTCTTGAACATTAAATTTTACATCTTCTCTAGTGAGAATCAGAACTATTTCTCCAGCTCAGCTCTGTATCGTGAACTCCCAGCCCAAACACTTTGCTGCCTACTGGGCATTTGCACTTGAAAGGCTTACAAGCATCTTAAATTTACCTGTGGAAAATCTAACTCCTTATCTTAAACTTTCTCACCCCTCTCTCCCACCACACACACACACACTCCATACTTGCTGCTGAATTCTCAAACTCAAACATTTTATAGATTTAATTTTAGTTTTCTAACAAAAATAAATAAATATTTGAAGGAAAAAAATTGGGGGTAGAGAAACAGGTATATTCATAATGTTTCATCAGTGCTTCCTATTATAAGGAGGAAGCCAGCTATTTCTATAGTCTGTATAGGGGTCAGCTTCCCAAAAGCATATCCCAGAAGTAATCCTCAGCCTCTTCTTCGTGTCCCACATTTGGGTGTACATTTCCCTTCACAGTAGCAAATCAACATTTCTAAAGTGCAACTCTGGTCCTACCATCCTTATTTTTAGACAATAAAATAAGGCTCTCCCTGCCTCTTCCCTGTTTGCTACCTCCCTGCCACCAAAGCTCCTGTGTGTTTTCCCCTCTGTGTGCCTTGCACTTAAATCTGAAAGCTTTGAGCAGTTGCTTCTCTAGATACCAGCTGGCCCCTGAGCTGCCTTCCAGTTTGCTGCCTCTCAAAGACCCACTCCTTGGCCTAGTAACCAGCTTGCCTCTGTAGCCTCATCTCTCTCCTCCCCACTCCACTCAGAAGTTGGACACTTGGACCTCTAGGAGTCGCCTCCACAATCTCATGCCACGCCCCCTCCCCTTTAAGCAGCACCTCCAATAGCACCCCACACAATGCCCCTGTGAACTCTGGTAGCATTAGTTGCACCGTCTTCATTGACTTTGTGGTACTCTGTCTATCTCTGTGCTGCACAGTAATTACATCCTGATATTCCTGTCTGGCCTGCTTAAGCCCCAAAGGCCCAGACTGAATTGCCGTTTTTCTTCATCATCCCACCCTCAGTGCAAGATTGGAAACAGAGCAAGAGCTCAATCAATGGATGCTAAATTATGAACACTTTATTAGCTTACATTTATGGTGCATTCTTAGTACCCATTAAATAGTACCATCTCTCTCCTGTCTCAAAGTTATGTTTCACTGCAGCTTTCTCTAATGGATTTTGTGAGAAATATGGAATACTGCTATGCTGTTCTTTGGTCCCATGAGGGTTTAATTCCTATTTATGCTTTTCTTGTATTACTAGAAATAATGGCTGTAACTACTTATCTAGCAAATCTCTGAGATTTCTGTTTAAGGAACTTGTTAAATGTTGGAGAAATGTACAAAGCCTGCCTGCCAGGGCCCTACTCCTCGTATCTAAGCAGTTAATTCTCCACTGTGTTATGTTTAGCTTTCAGCTCTGGAAAGTGCTTGTTGTACGCCTCCTTTGTGCAGATTTATCCAACTGTCTCCTCTTTCTTTCATTAAGCATGCCCGGTAAAGCCATATTCCTTCTGTTTTCAATTGTGAATTTCTCTCCAATGAAACTTCTTGACAGAATCTATTTGGGGAAACTCTGTTTGAAAAAGAGAAAGAGAAGAAAATAAACTACTTTAAAATTTTTCCTCTTTCACCTAATATTGGAATTTCCTTACAATTCAATAAATTGGTTATAAAATAATATATATGATGAAATACACATGGAACCACAATGTGGTTATAAATATATTTTTCTTATCAGAGAAGGCAACAGGCAAATCAACCACTCTTGCGAGGTCATATTTCACAAAGACAGCTGAATTCACCCAGAGTTGAATTATGTTATGAAGCCGGTGATTTAGCATTGTCATCTATTTTGATTGACACCAAGAGCCTTCCAGGACAGTAAATGTAAAGACGTTAGGAAAAAAAAAAAATCACTTACAAAATGGCTTGATAGATCCTGTTAATGAGTTTTAAAAGGTAGTATAACAACTTAATCAAATCCGACAGCTCCATAAAAGAATTAATTTGGTCATTGGCACTCTTTCCAAAATGACTTTGTTGTACTCATGAAGGTGAGTTTTTCTGTGGCCAAAGCATTCACAACTAAAATCAGAATGACATGTCCTAGGGTAGGCTACATATTTTCCAAAAATTCTCGGGAGCTGATGTGACCACTTGAATGAGCTATACACCTTTTCTTAAGTTTCATTTTGGCAAAAGAGAACATGAGGGCTGGAGTTGTAGCTCAGCAGTAGAGCACTTGCCTTGTACGTGTGAGGCACTGGGTTCGATTCCCAGCACCACATATAAATAAGCAAATAAATAAAGGTCCATCAACAACTAAAAAAAGTTTTAAAAAAAGAAGAAGAAGATAACATGAATGATAAGTATTAAAAATCATGAGCCCACATTTAGAACATCCATATTGGAAATGTGGAGCTAACCACCATTGCTAGTGTGTTTATTAAACTTATATCTGCACCATCTCTGAGACTGTTGGTTCCATGAGGGAAGAGTCCTTGTCTCTTTGGTTCACCATTTCATTCTCAGCAACCAGCACAAAGTCCAGGAGGAACTGAATATATCTTGATTAAATTAATGAATTAATAATTTAATTGATTAATTAATGAGAGAGACCATTAGATATCACTGTCTTTGAAAGTTCTGCTCTTAGAAAATGTGGCTCCATAATGTCCTGTGTGACTTTATCATTTACAAAGAGCTTTCACAAACATGGTCTTATTATAAAGATGGCAGCCATGATTGATTCCCTGCTCCAATTTAGAGAAGAAATTGGGTCTTGGAAAGGCAAAAGGACTCTCCCAGGGTTGCATAGCTAACTTGTGGCAGAACCAGGTCTTGAACCTTCATCCTCTAAATCTGAACTAGACCACTTGAAGTTCCCCATTCCAGGGGGTCTTTCCTACACTTCTGGCAACTCCTCTATATCAGAGAGTGTGAACTCTGTGCCCGTGTAAGTCATGATCACGCCCTCCCTCACTCAACAGAGGTGCATTAAGTGTTTACCTCTACTCGAGACATTGCACAAATCTTCTAGGTGGCAAACATGGATAAGTTGAGGTCCTTGTCCTCAAAAACACTCACCATCAAATGCCAGAAGAAAGTTTTGAACATGTAGATTTCTAACTTAGAGTATTGAATATTTTTGTGGTTGAAATCCTTCCCTGCCTGCAGTTACAATAACATGTGGGTTAAATGGGAGGAAAAGCAGAGATTGGTGGCTTGCACATACATTAACGACTATTGCTTCAGGCTTGAAACAAGATTTTAACTATTCCTCACATGTGTTTGGAGGCCTCACCACAGTGTATTTATCTCTGCAGAGCTGAAGCCAAGAGGCTTAAATTTTGGAAACAGCTGTGGAATTTCTTTCAGCATGTACAGTTGGAACGAGGCTGGCATTGTTGAGGAGTTGCTCTGGAGAAAGCAAGCACATTTTGTCTTTTCCCTTATTCCAGTGTTAGGGTCTCCATAGAGTTCCAAGTGAGAAAAGAACTTGCAAACGTGTGAGGTGGAAATCACATTACATCTGAGCAGGTGAGATCGTCAGAGATGACAGGAAAGAAAGTGACAGTTTCCGGCACAAGAGTAATCTTCCAGGATTTGTACCAGGATGTGTTAGATTTTAATAGAAAGAGTTCCCAGAAGAGTCAGATCCAGGAATGTCACGTCAGTACCAGGAGAAGGAGAGATGGTTAATCAGCTGTCACACTCACAGCTTGGGTACGTGGGGTAAAGAGAGAGGAAGTCACGAAGTCCCATGAATTGCAGCTTACAAAGCTAATGCATTTTTCTTTTTTGCTTCACAATAGATGACTTTGAAACAAAAAGACAAAAATAACTCTGTAAGTATGTAGAAATCCAAGAAGTAAAACTGAGTGATAGAAGTTAGTCTTTACAGTAGGAGATGTACACAGGTTTTATATAGTTTCTTAGTTTGAAGAAAAGGTAGAAGACTGGAGAGGAGATCATTGTGAACAATGGCACATGTTGGAAGTGAAGGAACATGGCAAAGTCGTGAGGGTTTTCAGGCAGTGGTGTCATGAAGTGTGGAGTGCCAGGCTAGCTTTGGTTTCAAACAACCTGAGAACCTTCTATAGAACGTTTCCAACCAAGCAGTGCTATGTTACGTAAGACCCTCCCCTGTGGACTGAAGCTTTTCCAGGACATTGAACAGTTGATCTCTCATAAATAGGATCCAGGCAACTAAATGACCTATCACCTAAAACTATGGTGGGTATTATGTCAAGATTCAATTTTTTTTTCATCTTATACTAAAGAAATTAAGTGTCTACAATGCAAGTTACATTTGAAACTAATAATTTTAATTTGTACCTAGCAATAAAAGTACTCTGTAAATGACATTTTAAAGGAAAAAAAAAATGTTGAGGACAACTATATTGTGTTCTCGAATAAAATGTGTTCTTATTTTATATCCAATGACAAACTACAATGACTGTAGACAAAGAGATGACTCATGTTCACTGCTGAGCAAAATGAAGGGCATTCTTGCAGAAAGAAAGAAAACCTGGTTTCCTTTACATGCCGCTCGCATATAGTTGTGGGGTTTTTTTCTCATTAGTAGAACTTAAATTTTTAAAATTTAGTGTTCAACTTCCCCAGAGACTCCTGCAAAACCTGAACCATCATTGAGTCGTCCATCAAAACTCCAGAGGCATTGAAAGTTCCATGACTAATATGTGTGAAATGTCTGAAGATGAAACTCTCTTTTGTAATTATACACCGCAGAATATGGAATAGTTTCTGCCGTGTGAATTACCTACCTGAGGATACTATTTGAAAGTTCTGTCTTGCGTGAGTAACAGTCAGTCTCATATAGAAGAGAGGCGGTGTTTTCATATCTGGAATGGAAATTATTTTAGAATCATTTCCATGCAACCTTTTTCATTGCTACTTAGATCTAGTGACTATGAAAGGGAAGTAAACTCACACAGCTGGTTCTTTTCAGACAGTGATTCAATTTATTCATGTTCCAATATTGTAGGAAAATAAAAAAGGTTAGAATTACCTTTTGGATTCAGTGTGGTATTTCCCATGAATACCTAAACAAATGGAAGTCAGGCAGCTTTCCCAGCTTTGAACTGGAAGACAGGAAGGAATTTTTCCCTTATAGTTAGGTTTTATCTGAAATTCAGTGCTTTTCCATAATTAAGTGAGGAATTTTCACATGGAATTTAATCTTTTAAACCCAGCCAATATCTTGTGATTTTTCCAAATCTTTTCCTGGTTCATAAAGAGGCAAGTCTTAATTTTGATCCAGTGTGTACATGGGTTTGAACTATACACAAAAGCAGTGTGGCATATGGGATGGTCTAGCACAGACTTGCTCCTACCTTAGAGATGGTGACCTAATTAATTTGGGGTCAAGTTTAGAAATGTGTATGCTTTTTTGTTTGTTTTTGTAATTGTGGCAAAAACATATACAACATAAAATGTACTATTTTAATCACTTTTAAGTGTACAGTTCAGTGTAATTCAGTATATTTGCATTGTTATGCAATCACAGCACTATCACATACAGAACTTTATCATTAGCTCCTACAAACCACTCTTATACCATCTGTTCCTATGAATTTGACTGTTCTAAGCACTTCATGTAAGTGAAATCATACAATATTTGTCCTTTTGCATTGGGATTATTTCATTTAGACATTTTCAAGGTTTTGCATGTTGTAGAATGTATCAGATTTTATTTCTCTTTAAGGCTTAATATGTTCCATTGTGTATATATATACACATTTTGTTTATCCATCCATATCTCAGTGAACACTTGAGTTGATGCCACCATTTGGCTATTGAAAAGAAATCTGAATCATATGGAAATTCTACATCTAATTGTTTGAGTAACTACCATTCTAAAGGAATGGATAGTTTTTAACCAGTACTCCAGATGGTCTTAAGATCAGTAAATTCATAAACACTTGTATATCAGTTACTTCTTTTTTGTTGGGAGTGGGATACTGGGGATAGAACTCAGGGCACTCAAACACCGAGCCACCTCCACAGCACTATTTTGTATTTTATTTAGAGACAGGGTATCAATGAATTGCTTAGCACCTCACTTTTGCTGAGGCTGGCTTTGAACTCGTGATTCTCCTGCCTCAGGTTCCCAAGCCACTGGGATTACAGGTAAGCACCACCATACCCGGCTATTAGTTACTTCTTGCTTATAAAACAAAGAATTAGTGGCTTAAAATCACATCCATTTATTTAGTTCACAGCTATGCTGGGTGACTCCTCTGTCCTGAACTGGGCTTTCTGATTTGGGTTGCTCAAGTTTTTGTGACCAGTTAGCTAGTCAATCGAGTATATTCATTCATTTATTTAATAAATTCTTACTGTGAATCTTCCAGGTCCTGGGGATATAGTTATCAACAAAATAGTCCAAGCTTCTATTGTCTCAAGACTAACATTCTATTGTGGACAGAAAAGCTTGGGGAGTAAGAATAAAAATAACTGTTTAGATCTCCACCCCTACCCTGCACATATCCAGAAAGTTGGTGTTTTTCCTTTGGTTTGGTTTGGTTTGGTTTAAGAATAAGAAAAAGCCTGGATAATATTCTTCATTTCCTATTCATCACTTCTTTGTACTTTTATTAATATCTTAGTGTAGGAAGATTTCAGTTAATTAGAAGTTCCAGGTATTTGAATGCCAGGAAGGAGATGTCAAGCTGTGTTAGGACATGAGAATTGTCTTTTAACTTGTAGTCTTTGTATAAGACAAATGGGTTTGTTTCTCACCTTCTTTATGCTTTTTCAAGGTTTATGGATAAAACTGAGCTCCATAGGAGCCTGAGGGAGGGTAGCAGGTCTTCACAGCTCAAAGGACACTGAGGAGTCACCCACAGATGAAGAGTGATGGATGTCTAGAACAGACATTTTCTTTGGACACTTCTTTCTTGTTTTTATTATTTTGTGTGTGTTTAGTCCTGTGGGAATAGAATGGAATTCTGTATTTTTAAAGTAGAACTGTGCTTTGTTGGAAATTGTGATTTTTATAAACTGACAGTATATGTGATCAGCTGGATGCCCAGCCGTTGGTCCAGAGGTGCTGGGTTGGTCACTCAGCACAGATAACTTGGTAGACTAAAACTCCTTCACACACTTCACAAAGCTTTCTTTGGATACCAGTTCAAATCTCATGTTTCAGTGTGAGTGGGCATCCTAGTAGGGTAGAAAGGGGTATTTAAGCACGCTTTAGAGTTAGACAGATGTGCCAATTACCAGCATCAGCCTTAATGACTTAACCTTTCGAGTCTCAGTCTCTTTATCTATAAAATGGGATGATAACACTAGCTTTCTCATGAAATTAGAAATGCTAAGAGAACACATGGAGAATTTTTAGCAGTCTGTAATAGGCACTTGGCAAAAACATTAATCAAAGACTGTCTTAATAAATGCTGTTCTGACCTATAGTTTCATAACCATAGTTTGAAACTACACATTTATTTAGTATGGTGGTTACTCAAAAAAATTAAACAAGGGGCTTCAGGGCTGGCTCTCAGTGCTAGAATCTAAGCTACAGGGAAGGTACTCTGCGAACCACCCTCGTACCCTTCAAGTTGAGATAAAAACATATATGAAACCAATTTTTGTTCTTTATATGAAGCCAAGCAGGGATTCCTATTTGGGTTACTGTCCACTATTTGAGCAAATTTTCTGTGACATGGAGCGGACATTGAAGTAGTCCCACCACCACAACAACAAAAAATAGCACTTCACACACTAGCACCTTGCCTGGAATGATTTTAGGAATGTTAAAGACCTCCAAAATATCTCCTTTGTAACTTTCCACTGGAGTTCCTGAAAGAGCCCCTTACCAATATGTAAGTTTGATTGATTTCTTCCAGCTAGGAGTTTAGATAAGAGTATATGTGGATGGATGGAAATAGGAGTCTTACGAGTGAAAGAGATGAGAGAAAATGTTGGATCCTGGGTATAAAAACCATGCAACTTGGGTCATTTCACCATGAACATGTAACTGACATTTGTTTGCCACTACTAGGTAGACAGGCAACATTACAAGGCTTTGGTGCTGAGGAGAGAAGGGAAATAAGAAATTAGGGCTAGAAGATGCATCCAGAGAGAAAATGAACAAGGGTGAAAGGCAAGCTTTTCAGCTGAGTTATATGAACAACATTAACTGTAACAGGATGTGAAAAAATACCATCTTCCTGTCCTCCCCCATGTGACAGGAAGTTGATCTGCCTGCCTGGATTTATTTCCCTCTGGGGCTGTATTTCTCTCCTTGATTTTGCCTCACCCCCTATCTTGTTATAGGTAATCTTTTCCCCTGGAGGAAATCATAATTCTATCACTGTGAAAATTGAGGTCCTTCAAGTTTCTTACTACTCGTTATTTTCTTAGAACAAATCGCCAATTTCCTTTTTTATAGAAAATACTAAAATACATTTTTTAATAGAATGACCTTGATCCCTTCCTATTTGCTGTTCTAATTTCCAAACTGAAACTAGAAAAGGTCAATGAAGGAAATGAAGGGGTTGGCAGCTTTAGTGGCAACAACCACATTAAAGGGCATTGAGATACTTGTCCCAGAGTCTTTGGAGCAGAGTCCTTGGGTGGACACCGAACTTCATTGTATCTGTGTTGTCCAGGCCCCAATTCTGGGCCTGAATGCACAGTCAGTGCTCAAAAAATATTTACCCAGTGATTGGACAGATGGTTTATGATTTTGAATGACAACTTTTCCAAGTGTGCTTGCAAACCATCAGGTTCACACTTCCAAGAAGAAACCCTTGGCAGCTCCGGGAAGTGTTTCTCTCCTTCCTGAGATCCCATCCAACTAAATGTGCAGACCACAATCTCCATCTTTGGAAAGTTCAGTGTATGACAATCATTTCAGCCATGGCTCCAGGACACCTGAGCGTTCTGGGCCAAACACTCGGCTGTTCCTCAAAGCAATTGCAGCCTGAAGACAACTCTCCAGTTCTCCTGATATCTCTCCATATCCTGAAAGTGATATTTGAAGGGAAAGTTGAGCCCTCTGTCTTCACACACACACACACACACACACACACACATTCTACATATCATTTAGATGTTGAGGATCCTCAAAAAGCAGAAACTTCTTTACCTTCTGATGTTTCAGTGCAGATTAGAACCTTGGATCATTTTCTTTGAAGTCTGAAACTGCCGCTGATAACCTCTGAACAAAGGACAGAACACCCTAGCATTTCCGGAGGGTGGGTGGCTCCTTCCTGGGAAAAAGCTTTGGCAGGTCTGCTAGTGATGTGGGAGTGGCTGTCAGTAGGACAATGACAATTAGAGCTAAGGAGAGCCTCTTTGCTGTGAGAAGATCTCACTCTCCAAGCAGAATTAAGAAACACTGACACATATTTGTTTTATGTGCTTGGTTCATACATTCAAACTGGAGAGAAGACGGGAGTGTGATTGGCAAAGGGAACACCACGTTAACCTCTGGAGTAACAGAGGGCTCATTTGCTGCGAGAGAACAGAAAAGCCATTAGAGACTTTCCCGGGGTTTGTAGCCTAGTTATTTTTGTAAAAAAAAAAAAATACCCCCAAGTGATTCTAGAACATTATAAGTTTTGAGAATTACTGTCCTCAAGAGGAATCTCCCTTTTGCAACTTACATAGTTGTACCTTAGACAAATTGAGCTTGCTTTAGTTTTATTTTTTATATAAATAATACTTTGGTTTCATCTTATATAGAAAATAACTTCTATTTTTAAAAAATTTTTATGGGTAGCATATAATACAATATACAGTTAGGTCTCCATATATGCTAGTTTTGCATCAGCAGATTCAATAAACTGAATTTAAAAACTGAAGGGGGGATTGATCTGTATGAACATGTACAGATGTTTTTCTTGTCATTATTCTCTAAACAATATAATACAATAACTATTTACATAGCATTTATATTGTATCACAAGGCATTATAAGTAATTTAGAGATACTTAAAGTATATGGGAAGATATACATAAGTCATATGCAAATAGTAGACTATTTTATGTAAGAAACTTGAGTATCTGTGGATTTTGATATCTTTGTCAAGTCCTAGAACCAATTTCCCATAGATACTGAGAGATGACTGCAATTATTTTGTATCTAATGGTTTTATTTTGTAATAGATTGGTAAGGACAATATACTAATTATACATATAATCAGCACTACTTACATACAAGATATTGTTTGAAGTGTTTTATGTACATTAGCTTAATTAATTCTCACAGTGACTTTTTGATGGAGGTGGTATTTATCGTTTTATAGATGAGAAAAGAGAGGCCTGAAGAAGCTAAGTGGCTTGTTCCATAACTGGCTGGTGGTAAACTGGGACTATCACCCAAACCTGGAGATTCTGGTGCCTGAGACCTTTAGCTACCACCTCACACTGATCCAAATGGCCAGGTGGTTTTAGAAATTTGATTGGACAGAGTTGAATTGTTAGGCAATAGAGAGGTACTACAAATCTGTGGGAAGGAAAAGAAATGTCTTCTCTGTAGAAATAATGTGTAGAAGTTTTTTGAGTCATCAATAAATTAGGCCATCTATTTGTGGCCAGCAGTGTACTCAGTTGATTAATGTCAAGCCTTTAGAAAATCAGACTTTGAAAAACCTCCGCAGCCAGTTGCCCAAAGGAACATCAGGGCCTCAGGAATTCCAGGTCAGTACTTGCTCTAGAAATGAAGATGGAAACGCGTCCGTATGAAGCAACTCCTGGGCTTTACCCAGCCTGAGAGTGGGAGGAGGGCTTTCCTCCAAACGCCAGTTAAAACTAAGGACACAGAAGAAAGGAAAAAAAAAACACAATGAGATACATTGCTTCCCTGATTAAAATCCTAGGAGGTTTTTCTGTTGTACTGAATTGATAGGAAAAAACTAAAAAGATGAGTCCTAGTTGGATTGACTGGGCCTCCTCTTGGTGGGTAGCCATGGGCCAATATGAGCAAGAATAAGAGCTTTTTTAGCAGAAGATGGCCCAGATGCATTTTTAGCTGAAGTTCCAGAAGGTTATGCATGTTTTATAACAGAATTTAGGGTTAAGTTGTTCATTCATAAACATTCACTGAACGTTTTTGATGAACCAGATAGTATTAATATTTTCATGAGGTACAGAAAGAGAAATGGTGGAAGGGGATACAGAAATGAAAGAGAAAGCTTCTCTGTTCCCCAAGAACCTCACAATTGAATGAGGGAATGACAAGAAATTCAGCAGCAACTCAGTGAGGTATTCACATAGACAGAGGGTCATTGTTGTATCCAGAGGCAAGGGCACTTAAAATGTCTTAAGGGTAGGAAAATCAGGTGGAAGAAAGCCCCCAAGGGAAGGAAGCTTTGCATTACATCATAAAATGTTTGCAGTCACCCAGCTGCTACAGGAGGGTGTCCAGGAGGCAGTATGTGTACAGGAGGTCAGAAGGCAAAGGCACCCCACAGGCCTGCAGCTGCAGTATGCCAGTCACCCCAATCTATTTGATCTTTGGGTGGAGTGCTTAAACCCAAATCCAGAACCTCAAGCATCCCAGGCTAGGATCTCTGCCTCAGTGTGAAGTCAGACTCCTTGTTTCTAGAGCCCCCTCTATGATTCTTTGTATATATAAATACACCTGGACAATGGATGGCATAAAAAGCCATTCGACCCCTTTGGTGGAATTAGACTTGCTGGGGAGAGCATATAATCTTTATTGAGTAGTCACTATAGTCTTGACAAAGGATAGGTGTTTTTGTTTTTCAGTTTTCATTTTTATTTTTGTTTGGGGATTGTTGGTGGTGTGTTTATTTTTTTACCAGCTCCCATAGCTGCTATCACCAGCCTTGATCAGTCATGGAGAAGGACCCTCTCCTAACCCAGAGACAAGTCCTGACTGTTGTTCTTACATTTGCATTTGGATACATCTCCTTCCTACATGAGGAGAAGCCTTCCCTAAATCCTAAGCTTACCTTATTTCTTCAAGTGCCTTGCCTCACACCCAGCTGTCATTCAGCCCTTTGGGACTATTACATTTATTTACATTGGCGTGGTGGCTCACTGCCTTAAATGAAAGGATAAACAATTAATGTTCCAGCTCCTGGCAGTAAGCTGGCCTTTTTGGGATGCCATTAGGACTTGTCTGGGAGAAGGCTGTGCAAAATAGCTGCTCAGACTGAACTTTAACTAATTATTCAATCAACAATTTGGCAGGTCAGTCAATAGGAAACGATGTACAGTCGGCTGAAATTGATCACACTTCATTTCCCATCAATTGTCAAGCCAAATTGTGGGTAAAGTCATAAGTAAAGGATCATTGCCTGTCATTCTTGGGACTCTATTGCCCCATCCTCTCCACTTACTTAGACCCCAGGCTGATGTGTAAAAGCAAGAGTCATTTGCTCTTCCAGAGGAAAGCAGAATAAAATGTTTACCACCTTCTGAGATGGAAGGGGAAGGAAGAGTATTTTCTATTTCATAATTGATGTGGCCACAGCCATATAATCCCCTAACCTTTTCAGGCAGCTCAGATGTGGAGGTTGGTTTTAAATCCCATGATCCATTATGCATCACTTACTTCCACATCTATTACTCTTCCATCCGCCAAATGACAGGTTTCTCCATCAGGGCCTTTGACGGTGTGCGGCTCTTTAACTTTATGCCGGTGGATAGGCATGTAGAACTTCACACGTGGGTGATTTACAGGCAATTAGCAGGAAGCAACGGCAGATTTAGTGTCACTTTTCTGAAAAGTTATGAATAAAGAATGTAAGGAGATTCTCTCGCCCCTCCCCCAAAAAAGGCTTAGAATTTTGTGACATTGATTACTCCCTCTCAGATGTTATAAAATGCAGTCTATTCTTGATTAAGTTGACTGGCAGCTTCTAAAACCCACCCCTTGCCAAGATGGATAGAGCTCTACTGGGTGGGCCAGTTGATCACGAAGAAAGCAGGACACACACTCATATTTACCTGCACAATTCCCCACCCTCTGTGTGCTCCTAAACCAACTGGTCTCTTACCTTGTTGTCAGGTGCCTGATGGATTCTTGTGCAAAGGCCTCTGGGACCTGGGCATGAGTCACAAGGAAATAACCATATTAGAATATTTTAGGAAACATGGCTGCATGCAAATGATTCTATTTTTTTTTCTTACAATGATTTTTGAAGTGGCAAAGGAAGGTTTTCAAGTCTGTATTTTCTTAGCTTAGGAAACTAAAGTCTAGAAATTTTAGTGACCTCACCAAGGTCGTATGGCTAATTAATGGCAAAGCTGGGTTTATGTTCTAGGTCTCCAGGGACAGACACTTTTTTTCCCCTAATTATATTTCCTCTATCAGTAGATTGTGATGTACCTATTTGCTCATGCATATGCATGCCCTTTATTCTTTAAACAAATACTTATTGAGAATTTACTCTGTGATGGACCTAGCATTAGGTACTTGAGCCAGTGGGTACCTGACTAATCCTGAATTAGTCAGGAATCTCCAGAGAAAAGAGAGAGAGAGAGAGAGAGAGAGAGAGATTTTTATGAGAAACTGGCTCAAGCAACTTTGGAGACTGAGAAGTCTTGCAATCTGTAGGCTGCAGATTCAAGAAGGCCAGTGTTATAAATTAGTCCAAGGCCTGAGAACCAGAGGAACTGATGGTTTATATCCCAGTCCAAGAGTAAGAGATGAGATGAGATGTCCTATCCAAAGCAATGAGACAGTAAAAGGGGCAGTGGGACTGATTCTTCCTTCCTCCACCTTTGGTTCTATTCTAGATCAAATGATACCAACTGCAGTACACTGAGTCCACCAACAAGTTCAGATACTGATCTTACTGGAAACACCCTCACAGACACAACCAGAAATGATGTTTCATCTGGCACCCAGTGGCTCAATCACACCCACCCACAAGAAGCCCACAGTCTAGTGGTGGAGACTGACCAGCAACCCCCAAGGGTTTGAAGTGGTAGTGCTTCAGGAGTACAGAAAACTGGCACTAATTCAATGGGGGGGAAGAAAGGATCTGGCAAAGCCTTTTCCAAGGAAGTGATGGTCTCAAGGACAAGCAGGGAGTGAACCAGATGGAGAGAACCTCTTAGGCAGAGGGAATAGTATGCACAAATCCCAGAGGCAGGAGTGTTTAGCAGGCAGATGGGTGGAGCTTAGGATACAAGGGAGAAGGGAGAGCCTCAGGAGCAGGTTCATGGAGGAGCCTGCAACCTCGGAAGTGGCTTCTGTGTCAAGGCAGGGACCTCAGTTTCACTCCAGCCCAGCTCAACCTCCTTCTTTTTCTCCTTCTTGCCAGAGGAAGGCAGATTCTCTTTGGGTTGCCATCCAGCACTTCTCAAGGCAATGCCTCTGCTGCAAAGCACATAGTAGTGGTTGCTCACTCAAATGCCCCTACCCACCCACCCCAAAAAAGTGATGTGGGTGGAGGGATTTTATTACAATCACTCCTGCAGTCAGAGCCAAGCTGGGATTGGAGGTCAGGCTTCCTGACCCAGCGCTATCATAGCAGCATTTAAATGCATCCCTCTCTCCATTCAAAACAATCGCTATAATGTACATTCTTTTAAATTACGTCTTTTTTTTCTTTTTCCACATTGTTTCATATTGGAGATAATAGCATGGTCCTCCAGCCTTTTGAACTGTCCTCCATCCATAAAAGGGAGGAGGGACGGTGCACTGAAATTAGGATCTTCAACAACTTCTTAAATGTTTCCTTTTTAATTGGATGAGAGTAATAGATGCATAATTGTTCTGAAAACAATGTGGTAAACCTCATTATTAAGACTTCTTGTTTCTGAGTGACGTGAGGGATTAAAAGGGAGGAGAATTAGCTATCGCCTTTGCGAATAGTACATTATGTGCTACAAGCCTGGGTATAATCTCTGAACAAAGAGACAGAGATAGAGATAGGGAGACGGAGATTGAGGGCCTTACTGTAATGTTTCAGAGTTAGTGAGCATGGAGGGAACAAGAAGCCCAGTCCAAGATGGTGTTACACGCTCTCTAATCAGGAAAAGGCAAAAAGAACAAAGAAGAAAAGTAGAGATGAAATACCTACCCACTTCCTCCTGAGCTGTAAACACTGGGGGGCACTTGTACTGAGACACATTCTGACATCAATTTTTATTTCCTTCAGCATCAGAATATCAATGAAGTAGAACAGAGGATGTTTCCACAAGATATTAAAATGACAGAGTCTTACTTTCTGTTCACTGGAGAACAGAGCTGGTAGCTCTCCAGTCTGTATGGCTTTAGGGGATACAAATATAGATGCCTATGGGAGCCAGGAAGGAGCTATCGGTGGGTCAGGCTGGCCTGGGGCAGTGTCAAGGGCACAGGGGCAAATGCCCTCCCTACATCTTGGCTGATGCTCAGCACCACATGACTGGGAGCCCAAGGGAAGGGGATCCGGTGGCCCAGATCCTCTGAATTTTTGAGGGAAGCTAAAATTCTTTGTTTTGTTTGTTTTTATATTTTTAAATGAGAAATCTCCTCATTTTGAAAGGTTGCAATATTTTGAAATTTACAAAGTAAGGCTTACATCCTTAATGATTAGAAGGAAAAGAGATGGTTGACCGTGTATCATGGGAAGTTCTTATGCAAGACTTTGGAAAACCTTAATAGTATCAGAAATAATGAATGTGGGATAAGAATTTGGTATTAAATATTGAAAGCAAGTTTTCTTCAAAATGTAGAAGCCGTACTTTAGAGACAATATGTAAAGAGAGGTAATACAATACAGGGAGAGAGCACAGGAGGTGGGAGTGTCCACAGGCAAGGGCTTCGTTAGCCCTGCTCCGGGTTTTTCATCTGAAAACATGAAAAGATGTCATTCAGATTCTATCTAAGCTTTCTTTTCACTTTAACCTTGGTGAACTCCACAAGTACATGCACAGTGAAATCCATGTCATTCCTCATCATGCATCCTCCATAAAACAAGTAGTCTTAGTTTCATTTTGTACGATAGGGTTCCCTTTCACTATGCAACTTCAGACAACAAGAAGGCTCTATCAGAATGTGTTGGGCAGATTTCCATTACTGTAACAAAATACTTGATCAAAATGAATTTAAAAAAGAAGAAAGTTTCATTTGTCTCACAGTTTTGGAAGTTTCAGTCTATATTTGGTTAATCTTGTTGCTTTTGAGCCTATGGTGAGGCAGACATCATTGCAGAAGTGTGTGGAGTAAAATGTTCACCTCATAGCAGCCAGAAAATAGAGAGAGAAACAAGAAATGGTCAGGGTTCCAGTATCCCCATCAGGAGCACACCTTCAGTGACCTAACTTCTTCCCACTAGGTCCTACCTCCTGAAGGTTCCACCACCTCCCAATATCTCTACTGGCTTGGAACCAAGCCTTCAACACATGTGCCTTTGGGGGAACACTTAAAATCTAAGCTACAGCACAGAGATTCATAGAATAAAGAAAAAAGAAAGATGGAAGGAAAGTTCAAGAAAGAACCACCTCTTTGAAAAATTCGGATGCACCTTTATCCTCCTGCCATCAGGACTTCCCATTTTCTGGTACTAGGTCTAATCACTTTAGAAATCATAAATCAGTCTCCTATCAACCGTTAAGAATCCTAACAACAGCAGCCTGCCATCCTGTCAAGCAGGAAAGCAAGGAAATCACTTAACAGATGAACATGACATTTCACAAGAGAGGTAGGGATGGGGCTAAGAAAAGACCAGGGCGGCCTTGGCTCTGCTGACTGGCCAGATTACCTTCTCCAAACCCCAGGGAAGCAATGAAACCACATTAATCCCCCTGAGCTTCTGGGAGGGACAAAATGCCATCCTTGCTTAAATCTTTCCACTATATAGAAATCACATCCTTTAGCTGACAGGGCAGAGGAAAAGCACCCCTGAGTCTTCAGTTACAGGCATAAGAAGTAAATGTTCCCCAGCTTGGTAGCATGGAACACTGGAAAACATGTCCTCTCTCGAGACAGGACCTGTGGAAGGAAGAGGAGGGCCCCTCTTGCCAGCTGAATGAAGGGTAGTACGCTGCACTTGGCTGTCACCACCAAAGTGCCCAGTGGCACAGGTGGCATTGGAAAGGAGAAAAAGGCCTTCCACACCAGGTTTGTTTTCACTGCTGTGTTCTCCTCACATTGGGATGCGAGATACTCAAAGCTCCAGGAGTTCTCATCACCAGAGCTGCATCTTCATAGCTCAGGGGAAGTAAAAAGATTGAAAGCAGTTCAGGCAGCAATTCCTGCAGAAAGCTCCCCCGACTATCTGAGCCCTATCTCAATTCTCCACTTCAAGTTAATTCTAAAGGCTGGCCTGAAGGAACTTCTGCACAGAATTTATAATTAGCCTGGCTTTGTGGAAAAGTCAGACCTGGATCCTTTGTTCTTAATGCTATAAGTAGCAAAAGGGTTCCTGAAAGTTCTGCCCAGTTGCAATCGTCATGTTCAGAAGGCCCACTCTGTTGCACTAGAAAACCACCTTGGCATGTGCCTACAACCCTGGGACATGTTTTTTGTTGTTGTTGTTGTTGTTGTTTTATTTTTTATTTATATATATATTTTGTGTGTGTGTGTGTGTGTGTGTGTGCTTTGAGCCAGGCATGGTAGTGCATACTCATAGTACTCAGGAGGCTAAGTCAGGCAGATCACTTGAGCCAAGGAGTTCTTGGCAAACCTGGGCAACAAAGTGAGCCCCTATCTCAAAAAAAAAGTGCTTGCCACATTTAAAAATCGTTGTTTTGCTCATAGTTATGGGAATGTAGGAGTATCTGATGTTTCATTTCACCTGCCCAAATTCCTGTCTTATCATTACATTTCCCTGACAGCTGAATGGACTTAGAATCAAACCACAGATAATCAGATATGTTGCCCCAAACTTTGTTTCATCAAAAGTCCTAGACCATATTCTACACAAAAATCTCCTCAGACTAAGTCTACTGCCATCAAAATAGTGCAAACGATCGAGCCACGTATTGGTCTGAGATGAAGAACACTAGTTGAACCAATAACACTGAGTGAAAACTTCATCAACAACTCTGAACTGTGAGTCGAGGGTGTTTTTCAACTGTGGAAACTGGGCCTGGTGAAGATAACAGTGGGTTCGAGGGGATTCTCACATTTAATTCACATTTTTAAGTGCCTAGAATGTGGTACTAGGAGCCACGGGAGGCTGTGGTCTCTCACTCAGGGGACGGATCCCTAAGTATTTTCAGCTTCCTTCTCATTGTAGACCTATAGATTCAGGAGACAAGAATAGAAATGGTATCTATGCCATGTCTCCTGCTAATGTAGCAGTGACAAACCACTCCAAATGATCCAAAACCACAGGAATCATTTATTAGGATCTCTCAGAGTCCTAAGAGCTAACTAAATCCAGTGAGGCAGGTTTTCCTCCAGGTCTCATATGCTGCAGTTAGTCCAAGGCTAGGGATGGAGTCACGGCTTCTCCCTTACACCTCGGAGGGCTGATGCTGGCAGCTGGCTGGGGCCTCAGTAGTAGTTTTTGGCCTGAACACCTACAAATAGCCTCTGCATTCCCTAAGCTTCCTCACAGCATGGCTGCTGGGTCCCAGAATTGAGAATCCAAGACAGAGGACACAGGCAGAAAGCATCTCTCCATTTCTAATCTAGCCTCGGACGTCACACAGCGACATGTACCCAGCATCCTTTTCATTACAAGGGCAACACTAGTATCAGCCCCACTTTAAGGGCAAGGGGCATTAGACTTCAGCTTGATGGGAGAAATGTCAAAAAGTTCCAGGACATAAAAACTTCAAATTGGACTTTTCTGAAAAAGTCATCAAACCTGCCTCTCTTTTAAAAAGTGATTAGATCTTTCCTCCATCCCCTGCTTATCAACTCACATCCAGAGGAATAACAACTCAAATAATTCTCCCAGACTCCCACAAATCAAATTGGTTGGGCTGAAGTCTGTTGCTTTTATTGTTTCCAAGATGAAGTTGTCTGGGAAACTAGAGTGCCGGCTCCTCTTTTAGAAGCCTCTGGAATTAGCAAATGATTCTCAAGCACTACAGGTAAGACTCCCGAGCAGTGTAATGACTTCATTACACTTTGGTGCCACCATATCTATAGTCAGGCTGCTTGATGTGATATGTCTGTCTCCTCCCATTCTCCTTAAGATAAGCAATAGGCAATATCCATTGTGTGAGAACCCGAATTGTTCAAGCGAGCCTTTGTCCTGGCTAACAGCTCCTGTTCATCAATGTGATACATTGCACTCTGATTTTCTACTTCTGTCTCTCTTTGTGGATATTCCTTTCTCCTCTCTGATTGCTTTTTCTTCTTAGACCATTACTCTAGTTGATAGTGCCAGGTTATCATTGGATCCCATCTCCCTCTCCAATAAGCCTGTGATTGATACTAATCTTCCTCATGGGACACATTTTATAGGATGCACAGTGGAAACCACTCTCTAAATCTTAGCTTTCTATGTCCTGACAATTTACAAGGTTGCACCTCACACACATCTCAGGAGACTTAAGAGGAAATTTGAGAACCGTGTAATCAGACCTCCTAATAAGAATAGAAATGCTTTTCATACCCAGATACTGCTGTGCTATTCAGCAGTCAATGCTACACCCCATTTGTATTTTTTTTTCAGTCAACAAAATGCACATCTAGTAAGTGCTATTTGGGATGTGACCAGTTCCTAGAAACCCAGTATGCATCACTTCTCTCTTCTGAGAAGAGTGGTATTTTAATCATTCTAATGAAAGCTTTAAATTACCATTAAGTCCATAACAACAGAAAATTAAGGTGGTTGCAAACAACTCATTGAAGCAGAAGCCTTGCTTTATGATATTTCTGCCCCTTAAAAAAAAGAGTTATTGATAAGTTTATAGACACCAGAGGTTACCCTCTCATTGTAACATGTGCTTCTGGGTTGGAATTTTATTTTCTCAGGCCACGAAAGTATTTTGTGAAAAGTTTCATTTACTCATGTAAAGTCTGTACCCTAAATATGCAGGTCAAGAAAGCCAATGTCATGCAATATTTGCATGTGGTAGAGATAGTATAGGATTCCGTGTGCTCATTAAATGAAGACTTGTATCCAGAAAAGACAGGGACTCATAGGACTCACAACCCAGGCCATAGTCACTAAAGCTTCTCTCTTCTACCTCAATGTGGTCACACTGTGGACCAGTCGAACTTGAAGTTATCTGGGTTTCTTTTATATATTTTAACTTAAAGATTTGGATCTAGCTATATCTATTGTAGTAAACAAATATACAAAAAAACCACTTTTCTGTTTAATAACTAGATTTCATGTAACCTTATTCTGCATCTCAAAGTGGGGTGTTCCTATAAGTTGGACAGTCGGTCTTTCAGAAGCTATTTTTCTTCCTTTAATATCTTTGTTCTTTATAGATAAGTATTTTGGGGTAAATTGGGTGTTATTAACTGAATGTGGCCCCCCAAAATTTGTATGCTGAAGTTTTAATTCCCATAATCTCAGAATTTGACTAGAAGATAAGGCTTTAAGTAGATCGTTGAGATTAAGCAGTGTCTTTAGGAGGTCTTAGTCCAACACAATTGGTGTTCTTAGAGAGGTTTGTGACACAGACAGCACAGAATGAGGAGTGGCCCTGTGAGGACACAGTGAGAAGATGGCCATCTATAAGCCCAGGGAAAAAAGACCTCAGAAGAAACCACCACTGCCAGCGCCTTGATCTTGGCCTTCCAGCCTCCAGAGCTGTAGAAAAATAAATTTCTGTCTGTAGTGTTTTGTTACGGCAGCCCTAGCAAACATTTACTGGAAATTTGTTTTTACATGGAATAGAAATTTATTTTTCAGAGTAACCAACTTAAAGTGCCTTGTGCATGTCTCAGCTCTGTTCTGAGAAGAGTGGTGTTTTAATTATTCTAATGAATACTTAAACGTTTTCATTTTAATTATGAACAATGGTAGGCCCCATCTACCATTTTGGAACTAAGGTCATGGCATTCCTCCACAATAGCTCAGAGCCCTTGGAGTTGGGCAGAGCTCAGGCTCCCACCAAGAGGTGTGAAGAATAGCTGGAGATTTGGAGTGCCACTGCAGCAGCAAGTAGTAGAGCCCAGAGCCATCCCGAATTGCAAAATGACATAAGTGGTGGAGGAAGCTCCATAAAAGCAGACCTGAAATCTAGGACAGTCTCAGATATTGTGGGCAGAGAAGGAGGCGGGAGCTTTCAACTTAGAATTTAGGATTGGCATTCTTTTCTGTATCCACTGCACTTTATTATACTAGGTCTACACAGTGCAGGCAGAGAAGCACGAGGCTGAGCACAGGGGATGGTAGAATTAGGCCACTGTAGAGTCAGCTAGCAGAGCAGAGCATGAGCTACAAAGTAGGTGGAATGGTTTCAAAGAGGCCAGCCAGTAAGTGATGTGGGTGCCATAGGCAGATGTCCTAAGCTGATGCTGGCAATTTCAGTCCACACACGCTTGTTTAATATTTTAACTACAAAATTCAGACAGAGTTATATGTTTTGGAGAAAATAGACATGGAAAAAAAGGGTCACCCTCAGGGGAGAGTGATGAGAGACAAGGCAGCAAGCTACAGCCCGGGCTCAAGACAGCAGGGAAAGAGGCTGCCTGATGCGTGTGGGCTTAGAAGCTTGAGAGTTCTCAAAGCCAAGAGCCCAACTTTATTCTTCATTTAGCCAACAGCCTGAATCAGCTCCCCCTAAAACCTTCTCATCACACTCTGCACTTTTCTTTTATAGTATTTATTGCTGTTTGTAATTTTGTATTTGTGCAATTATTTTATTATATCCATCTTCCCCACCAAACTGTGTGTTGATGAAGGTAGGTGCTTAATACACACACACACACACACACACACACACACACGTGCATTTAACCACTGAGTTACATCCCCAGCCCCTTGCTTTAATTTAATTTAATTTTGAGATACAGTCTTGCTAAGTTGCTTAAGACCTCACTAAGTTGCTGAGGCTGACATTGAACTTGCAATCCTCCTGCCTCAGCCTCCCAAGCCACTGGGATTACAGGCTAGCCCCATGTCTACTCCCCCCCCCCAATATTTCTTGATTGAACTTAATTAATTAGTGTTGATATCACCTTCCCCCTTCCAAGTTGGTCAGAGCCTGGCCACTGGTAAGGAGCAATGGGGGATGCATACAAGGGCAAGGACAGGGGTGGAGTCTTTCCAGAGATAAGCTGAGAAACCTGTGCCTCACATAGCATTGGGATCCCAGATGGTGGGGACCTCAGGGCAGAATAGGAGACCGTCTCACTCCTGGCTATATAGTGTGCTTTGCAAGATCTCAATAGTGGGATCTTACTTTGCAGATTTCATAAAGGACTGATATGTGAGGCCTAGAAAAACTACACAGAAGAAAGGGGCAGAGGACCTGCCTATGGAGCCCAGACCAAGATATGATCTAGGCAGGCAGAGATGTCATGCTCATGGCTGTTCAGCAGCCTCCAAGCCTGACTTGGGGCAAATCACAGAGCACTGGAGTCCCAGCTAGTCTGTTCAGGAATTCAGAGAGGCTTTCTATCTCCTAATTCCACTTGGCATGACCCACCTTCCTATGTTACCACAACACTGGGCAGGATATCTCCCTGGCCCTCTGGCCCTTCTAATTTTTTCTGCATCTATCCCTGGTCCCTGAATCCTCTATGTATTCCACTGATCCTAGGTGTAATCTTAATAAGCATTGAAAGGTGCAGAAAAAGCCCCTCTGATTCTGAAGTTTTAAACACCACCCCTTGGTGTTGGAATTGAATTCTTACGCCTGGACATGATTTACTTTGTGAGAATCATCTATCTCTGGGTACCTGAAATAATCTTTAAAAATGGGTCATGGAATAGATAAATTTTTATCAGGAACTGGGGCTGAGAAAGGTCTAGAGCTTGGAGAGCATCTGTAGCCACAGTGGGATCCTGGGGAGGCAGGCAGCATGCTCATGCTGACCATGTAGCGGTACAAATAGGGGGTGAAGAAGAAGTGACGCACAGAAAAGGAGAGTGGGAGAAAGGGTCAAAGGAAAGATACAGGTCTGCCAGACCTCAGCCTCCCTCCTCTCCACAGGCTTCTCTTCCTTTCTGTGCAGAACTCTGCCTGCCAATGCCAGGGGCCTTCAGCAGGCAGGGAACAAAAATACATGCTGATCAGTAGCTCATAGGCATAGGGAGGCTCCGACTTGTCCAGAACTGATTTCAGAGAAAGACTATCACTCCCCAAGATATCCTGTTAGGAGGCAGCATCACATAATGGGAAGGGGACAGATTACAGACTTTATCCCAAATTCTAGTCTTGGCTTTGGCCCTGACTCACCAGGTGACTTTGGCAAGTTCCTTCACCTCCAAGGCCTGCTCTTTCTTCCCTGGTTCTTAGTGTGGTTTATTTTAGAGGCCACGTGTGTGCCACCTTTGATCTGTTTGCTGCCATTTTCATGGGTAAGAAAAAAGCTCTGGGACATCTTATTAAGGAAAGGTTCCTGGCTGTCAGCCAGAGGAGGGGACCTTCCTGCTTAGACTCTGTGAGCACCTTGGATCAGCCTCAGCAACTCTCCTACAAATTTTTCCCTCTTTCTCACCAGTCCTGCTGTCTTTGTATAGGGGCACAGCATGGTCAGCTGCATTTACAATTGCTTTCTAAAAGGCACACACCTGCATCCTGGTGGGGCTGCCTTTGTGTAGAGCTGGAACCGATTTATCTCAGGGGCCTAATTCCAGCCTTGACATTGGCTTAAGAAGGTGTCATTGAGAGGGGTTCAGAGGGCTAACCTTAGCAATTCTCCAGGGCAGGCGAAATAGAGCCCTGATTCCATGTGCTAACGAGCAGCATAATGTGCAGGGCTCTGTGTTGTAGTCAGCTTTTGCATTGCTCTAACCAAAAGACCAGGAAAAGTTTATTTTGGCTCATAGTTTCAGAGGTTCAGTTCATGGTCAGCTGACTCCTAGGTCAGGGCCCAGGATGAAGCAGAGCATCATGGCAGAAGGGCATGGTGGAGGAGAACAGCTCAGAACATGACAACAGGAAGAAGAGAGAGCTCTGCTCACAAAGGACAAAATATATACCCCCAAAGCACACCCCCCTGGGACCTACCTCCTCCAGACACACCCTACCTGCCTATAGTTACCACCCAGTTAATCCATAGCAGTGGGTTAATACACTGATTAAGTTAAGGTTTTCAAAACCTAATCATTTCACCTCTGAACATTCTTGCATTGTCTACACATGAGCATTAGGAGGATATTGCATATCCAACCCATAACACTCTGCAACCCATAACTTTATTTATTTATAAACTTTATATATAAAGTTTATAAATAAAGTTTATTTATTTAAAATAAATAAATAAATAAACTTTATTTATTTTTGGAAATAAATACATGTCCAAAAGTATCAACATTTGGACATGTATTTATTTACCCATTTACTGTTCATCTCCCCAATATGTATGTAGCCTCCATGTTGGTAGAGATTCTGTCTAGTTACCTCATTCTCCTATCCTTAACATGAAGAACAGTGCCTGGAATAGTAGACTACTAAGAAATAGTTTTTTGAAGGAATGAATGGGAATGTGTTAGGCATCAATAGGGTCTATTCCCCACTCCCAATGCCTGCCCTTAAATTTATGAAGAGCAAGGTAGGTAGAGGTCCCAGGTCATATGTGGAGGGGTTTGGGTTATCAGCTGCCCAAGAACACTTTGCTGCAATGTGAGTGTCCCGCCAGGTGGTGGAGGAGTCTGGAAGGGGTGGTGCTGACAAAGGACTCTGACAAAGGAGTTCTTTCACTTCTGTTGCAAAGACAGAAAGAAATGAATGCTAATGGCACACAGGCAAGCAACCAGTGTCGAGGCACCGTGCTTACCAGTTCTTTTACTGATCCGTAATGCAATTAACCCCAAAAGATATAGTCCCTGCTCCTTAATCACTTTCAACAAAGATAAAAATTGTCCTTTACACTGAATGTGAGTTAAGATGTGTTTTTAGAATCCTTTTTTCTTGAATGTGGGGCTGATGACCCCATCTCAGGGAGCCCACCCCTGGGGAGCAAGGGCGAATGTCTACTTTCTCATTGGCATCTTCTTATTGCTAGAAGCCTAAGCTTGAAATGGATGAGCACTTATTATGTGCTAAGCTCTGTGGATAAGATAATATCCCCAGATTGTCTGGAACCCAGTGAGGAATGTTAGCAAATAAACCACCACTGCTAAAGAGTTGGAGTAATTCAGCTGAGCCACAGTGGAGAGCTGAACTGAGGACTTGACAGTGGGAAGGGAAGAAAGCGAACAGAGTTGAAAGAAACTGAGGATGAAGGCTGGCAGGACTTAACGACTGTTGGTTGAGGTGGAGAAGGAAAGGGAGGGCTTTGTGTGACCCCTGAGTCACACAAATGAGCCTGAACTATAGGTGTGGATGGTAAGGTTCCCACATAACAGCCAAAGGGGAATCCATCAGGAAGTGAAAGGATTTAATGTCAGGTATCAGTTCCAGTGTAGGAAAGTTTCATTGTTTTAATATTTTAATAATATTCTAGAGAGACATGTCATCCAGTGTTTGACGAAAGTCTGATTTACAGTTCTGATAGCCCTTGTAGGTCTTATTTTTTAACCAAACACCACATCAGCCCCGAGTGCAAATGAAAGTGAGCCAGGCCAGGCCAGTGGGGAATGCGGTCTGTCAGGCTCCATATTTAACAGTGCTTCTTCATGGCCTCTGCTGCCCTGCACCTCCACACTGTCAGCTCTAAAGGACATTTAGTCCTTGCAGCCTCAAATTATTTAACCCTTCTGTGGCCTCACAATGCGAATCCTATCTCTAAAACCTCAGGCACATCGAGGAATAAGCGCAAAAGAAGAAAGTGGCTAGCCCTGCTCAACCTGGCCAGAGTGACTCTCAGTCACTTTGAAACCAAAAGGAAACTTCTTAGTTAATCAGGTCCATAAAGAGTTAAACAATTCCCTAGGACAACAGAAAAATGACCAAAGCCTCTTCAAAATGTCAGAATATTAATAAGGTCTTATCGCTTTCCAATAAGAATTCAAACTGGAGAAAAAATTTTTTTTGAGTTCTCTGATCAAAGCTTGAGTGAATGGAAAGATGAACCCACCTCTTGCTACTTCAGAAATTCATACATTTATTCATTCAACCAACATTTATTGGACCTCTTCTCTATTTAAGCCATTTTGTGAGCCAGTGGGGGACACAAAGGTTAAAAAATGACTGTGTGCCTCAAGGAAGCAGCACACAAATGGCTGAGACTGTGAGGAAGTGACTGCAGTGTGACTCACTGATGGCAGATGAGCAAGCAGAATCTCCACAGCAGATTGACTCCTGGGGCTCTCACAGCCTATGAGGCTTCGTCTCATTACCACTATTGTATAGATGAAGACACCAAGACCCAGGGAAGTTGAGAAATTTCTCCAAGGTCAATAGTTGGTAAGCCATGGGATTTGAACCCAAGCAGTCTTTACTACAGAGGACTCTGTTGGGCAGAAACCTGGTCTTTCCATGGGTCCTACAGTGGGGGATCAGCTCTCAGTGATAGGGCCGGGAGAGCCACTTGCCCTCCAGTTTGCAGGAGTTCAGAAATGGGCCAGTAAAAAATAAGCTATGGAGAGCTACTTTTAGCACTGTAGTCTTCCCTCCATAGGTAAAGGGAGTTACAGAAGCTCATTGAGTGTGAGTGATGTGATCAGGACTGGAGCTGAGAAAGAAAACAGGTGCCTGCACTCCAGCCTTTCACTACAGTAAGTACAAAACAGAACACGGCCTGGCTGCCTGACATCATAATTACAGGTAAACCACCCACGGTCACAAACAGATCCCAAAATATGTAGAAGAGCTTAAAAGTGACAGCATGTTTCTTGTTCACATAGTTTAAAAACACACACACACACACACACGTGACAGCTCGTAGTCATCAAAGCAGTGATCATAGATTTATTCCCCCTTTACTCTCTGGCTCTGCCACTTTGGGCATGTGGCTTCCAGCCCACTATGCTATGTTAACAGAAGCATCAGGAGGGGAGAGAGTTGGGGAGGTATCTACTTCTTCAGTTTTCCAGTGATCTCTGCTCCAACTCCACTGGGAGGCACAAGGCTCTTCCTGGAGTCGTGGGCCTGGAAACTTTATCCCTGGCTCAGCAGCCCCTTCCATCTGACTCTACACAGAAGGGAAGCCCGATTTTCCGGAAAGTCAGTCATCACTATCATACATGAGTGAATGCTTATTTTCCCTTCAGCCATAACCTTTCAAATCCTCTAGCACCTCATTTTGAAGCATGGTCGAGGAATGAGTTTTACGAGCAAATGAGGCTTAAAATAATATAAACACAGTCCCTTTTAGCACCAAATCTTGTTTGTCTAAATTATTTTTGAAGGTTCCAAGTTGATTTTATACTTTCCTACCTAAGTGAACAAAGCTTAACTTAATTTAAGCTTTTCTTGATGAGTTGGGATCACCATGATGAATACCACTTATCGGGATGCAGTGTGCTGTATACCAATGGCCTTGGAGTGGGGGAGGGGTGTTTGTTCTTGCACTGAAGGCCTCCTGCAGTCTGCACTGTTCTGCTAAGCTTCCTCTTTAACCTTTCTAACCTCTCAGAATTTTGATACTCACAGTGTCTTCTCAGTGCTTCTAATTTCTACAGTTCCCCATGCTAATTTCACCTGCCATATTTGTTACCGACTTGTTCCTCCCCTCTGCAGGTTGGCCTTTATCTTCTTTGAAGGTTTTCCAATCTTCTTTTCTCCCCAGTCCTCCCACTCATTTCTCTTTGCCTGTTGTGGTGGAGAGAATACGCAGACTCTCAGGAATGGCATTTGCCTAGGTGTCAGAAACGCTATGACCTTGGGCACCTTCACCTGAGCCCATTTCCTCAAGAGTAAACTAAAGTGATAACACAGGATTACCAAAGGTCTAACTGAGATAATAATAATAATACGAACATTTCTCTGTCAAAATTTGGTAGCCATTGTTCTATGGTAGGGGCATTTATGGGACTGTTTTCTATTGTTATCCTCAATAGAAATGAAAAAAAAAATGTCCACAGGATCCTGAGAGCTGGAATATAGGCACAGGCAGAGGAAAAGCTGGAATAAGATACATTCACATGGAGTGAATTGCAGAAGCCATGAGTCTGGCGCCTAAAGTCTCCAAGGAGTTATGAATCCACTACTATGCTGAGCAGAGTCTACAGAAAGCTCTCATATAAATGGGTGCAGCCCAAAGAGGAGTAAGAAGCAGAGAATCTCCCTGTTTCTTAAAAGGAAAAGGGAACTTTTCTAAACCCAAAATTCTCTTACGCTGTCAATCCTGTCTGCCTTCAATCACTCCCAGGCTGCTTGAAGGAGCAGGGATGCCCGCCTCTTGTTGTCAGCAATCTGTTTCATAGTATTATACAGCCCTCGCCAAGTCCGGGAGTAGCCAGAAGAGTGAAGACAGTTGTGTACTGGGCATCCTGCCTAAGAGGTTCCATTACATAAACAGTAGGTACTTAATAACTACATGTTAAGCAAATGAAAAGGGAAAAGAAGAAAATGTGATTTTTCTCTAATACAGAGCAAGCCATTGTGGAGCCCAAAGGACACATCACACTTAGCAAGATTAAAGCAGGTGGCCAAGCACCTCGTCAGTGTGTCCATCACAGCTAATATCCATCAACAGTCAGTAAATGAGAAACCTGTGCCTTCCCAGTAATCCTGTCAGAGCCTCATGCTTTATTTATTTAACTAATGTCTGCCTCGCTAGTAGCTCATCAAGATGGTGTTTACTGAGCTTGGCAAAGTGAAAAATTATGAATTTGTTTACTCATATGTTTCCAGATGGGGTGCTGAGTTGTTACCCAGGCTGCTGATGACCATTCCTGCACTCTCAGAGCCCCTGAAGTAGGCAGTTCAGTAAACAAACCATCAGCTTGAGAGCCACAGTGTCAACAAGGACACAATCTGGTTATTTGCTGTTTGGCGGTAGTCAGTTTCAGAACCTCACAGCATGACTGGTTTGGGAAACCCTCTTATGCCTAGATGATAAAAAGACTTAGGTTACATTGTATGGGTTTAGTTGGTGTTACTATGTCTTCTATTGGTCCCAAATTAAGTATTCTACTTCAGACGGATTTGTCTCTTGGTCTATATTCATGCATGTTGAATATAGAATGGAAAATGGAAATGGGAGAGGCTATGACTTGGAGTGATCCTCTCATTTGTATTAGCTAATTTAGTTACTTGTACAGCAAATATTTGGTGAGGATCTATGGGGATAGTAGGTCCTGGGAGTATCATGATGACCTAAACCCACAGACATGAACCCAGCTCCTAAAAACCTTGCAGTTTTGTGGGAAAGACAGACACTGAGTTAGTGATCATAGACACAATAATTACAAAGGGAGAAACAGAGTATTAAGCTAGTCTTAGATTTTGGAGAAGTTTTCCCGAGTAAGTGACACTTTGAGAGATGAAGGAGTTACAAATTTGCATATGGGGAAAGAAGGCAGAGAGGAAAATTTTGAATATCATTATTTTATCAATTAAGTGGCAAAATAACTCTGAAAGGTAGGTATCATTGTTCTAGTTTATAATTGAGGAAACTCAGATTCTGGAGAAAAGAAGATACAAAAGCCCCATAGCAAAGCTTTCTGAATTGCATCACTGAGAGCTACGAAGAGCTACAAGGTCAAAGTCAGTGTAGCTGGAATATACAGAGCCAAGAGAAAGTGGGACAGAGGGTCTTGGCAAGGTATCAGGGCCTAGCAAGCACTAAAAGAACCTCATCCTCAAAGCAACAGAAGGTCACTTAGAGATACAAAGCAGAGGGAAGTCCTCATCAGGTGTGCCTTCTAGAAAAGCCAGTCTGGCTCATGTGGAGAACAGACAGACATGGATGTGAGAGGAGGCACGGCAGTGAAGGGGCAAAGAGGAAGGAAGCAATGCACAGGTGGATGGAAATGTTAAACCCAACAGAGACAGAAGATGGAGTTGGTAGGGTCAGTGAGTGAGTGGCTGCAGGTGAGGTGAGAGGGTGCAGAAGGTTTTCAGTAGGGCTCCTTTTTAAGAATCAAGCCATCATAACCTTAATAGCTACTGGCCAGTGAGTGTCTACCCTGACCATCTTACACATGACAAAGCTGGGAGTGGGGATTTTCCAACAACAAGTGACTGATTTATACGTAAGCCCAACTCTCAACTCCCAAGCCAGTGCTCTTTCCACTTTATCACTATAAATTTATTGTCTTGTTCACTTAAATTTTTTTCTCATTTGGTCGACTGAAATCTCAGCTACCTCCTCCTCCATTTAATTCACCTACACATGCAACTCCAAGCTCTCATATTTCTCCTCCCTTTCTCAGTTATCTTCCCAGGTTTGGGGCCATGCTGTGTTTATCTTAGGCCCCTTTCCAATGCAGTTCAAATAAGCCAGTATTGTAGAATCAGGCTTGTCTGGCCACATTAAATATCACCTCACTCTAATGAAAACTCAATTGTTTGCTTTAATGAGCACATGGGGCCTTTAAATCTGGTCTTCTCTCAGAGGAAGTAATTGCACATGAGTGACCTTTGAACAGGAAGTTATTTGAAAGTGTCAAAGTGAGTCATTGCATGCCATTAACCAGTGTGCCAGCATCCAGAGAAACTGGCTCTGGAAATTGGTGCATCCCATGAAGAGCACCCCTGTGGGACACAGGAATGTCATCGACTGCATGCCAAGAAAGTGAGAGACTGAGGAAGCAAGAAATTTCTCTCTCCTGAGCACCATGTACCACACATCATCCCTACCTTCACAGAACTCAGGTTTTTCACGGTGGGAGACAGAAGATGAAGAAACAGAAAATTTAATCATTGAAGACAGTGCTAAGTACCATGAACAGGATCATGACAGAGGATTAATTTTGCTTCTACTTTTACACCTGGTAAGACAAAGATGAAAGTAGAATTTACCTCTCAGGGCTATTTTCAGGATTAGATTAGATAATTTAGATTTTGCACTCAGAACTGTGCCTGACACATTAGTTGAACATTTTATCAGTGTTATGAACGGTAAGTATCTTTGTTACAGACTAAGTGAGGGAGGCAGTCAGGGAGGTCCCCCTGGAGGAGATTAATTTTAAACTGAAACCTGAGAGTTAAGAAGGGACCAAGCATGTGAACAACTGGGGACACAAAAACCAGGGACCAGAGTAGGAACTGCTTCTCTCAGGAACTTCTTCAGTAGGAACTGCTTCTGTCTTAGGAAGAGAAGGGAGATGGGCAGTCAGGGAGCTGGAGGATAGCAGGTGACAGGGGAGTGAAATGAGGTGACAGCCATGAAGCAAGCAAGACTCCAAACCAGGTAAAGAACTTGAATTTTATTCTCCAAGCAGGGCAGATGCATGGTGTCAATCATGCTTCCAAATACTGCTGTGGCACGTGTGCAGTAAATGACCTGTCTAGGTGAAAGCTGAAAGATGAGGGATTAGGACTGGCAGTGGGGGTATTGGAGGGAGGCTGATAGGCAGAGGGTCACCATTGTGGCAAAGTATTAATTTCCTAGGACTGCCAAAACAAATTATCCTGAACTGGGTGTCTTAAAACAACAGAAATATATTGTCTCACAGTTCTGGAGACTTCAAATCTGAAACTAGGGTGTTACCATGACCCTATCCCCCCAGAAAGCTCCAAGAAAGAATCCTTCATGGTGTCTTCCAGCTTCTGGTGGTTGCCAGGGAATGGCTCTTTGGCTAGTAGATGCATTACCCACCCTCTTATCCCTTCACCAGTGGCTGAACTGAAGACCTGCCCTAGTCCTGTATGACCTCATCTTAACTTACATCTTCATTACATCTGCAAAAACCCTATTTCCAAATAAGGTCACACTTACAAGTAGTGAGGTTCAGGGGTTCAACATATCCCCCCACAACAGAGAGGGGGTTCCTAACTGGCCAAACTTCAGAGCGGCTGTGCTGATCCAAGAGAAGATCCCGTGGCCCAATATTTGAGGCAAAAGCAGCCCCAGCCATGCACAGAGGCATTTGGGTCTTCCCTGCAATCAAGGTTAGAGATGCTCTCTAGCTGTTCCTGGCTACTTATTCCAAAGGAACAGCAGGTGGTGCAGAGGCAGGCATGAGGGCAGCATGTCAAAGCAGAAGAGTCCTTTCTAATTTGTCTATCTCCATAAATCTACTCCCATTCTGAAGTTTAAAGGTACTATTAATTCAATATTTGTTTTCAGTGAGTACCCCATGACTTTAAATAGCCAGCCTATGAAAGTGGATTTTCATAATTTTTAGGAGTGAGGAGACCTGGTGTTCATAACAGGTGCCGCCTGTAGCATATGACCTTGAATGAATCCCAAATTCCTTGACCTTTAACTTCCTCTATAAATGAGGGTCCTAGCTTGTCCCAGTGGTTCTCAATACTGAGGACCGGTCAGAATCACCTGCAGGGTTTAAAACACAGACTGGTGGGCCCCACCCCCTGAGTTTAGTAGATCTGGGGTGAGGTCCAGGAATTTTTACCTCTACCAAGTTTCTGGGTTTAGTTGTTGCTGTTGGCCTGGGAACCACACTATGGGAATTACTGGCCTAGATCATCACTGAGCTTTTTGCTGGAATACTGGTCTGTGATTCCATGAAACACATTTCAGTTTAATAGGACTAGGTGAAATGAATTGTCTAACCTTAGTTAGCAAAATTTGATTTCAGTGTAAAAATATATCTCAGTCACTGCTCATCTTACTTCACTTTGGATTTCTCTCTCCAATGTTAAAGGTATTGATTAAATGGCTCCTCTTTCTTTTCTCTGATGTAGACCATTCACCCTCCTCTGGCTATTGTATTCAACACACACAACTCCTGCAGAGGTCAGCTGAATGTTGACTCAAGTTTAATAGAATCACCTACTCTCAATGCCACTTATTCAGGGTGGAAGGTGGGGCACAGTAGATGAAATTAGAAGCCTCAAAATCATGGCATAAATAAGCCCATTAAAAGATGCTCAACATCATCTGTCATTTGGAAAGTGCAAATTAAAAGCACAGTGAGATCCTTCCTCTCGTCCATTAGACAGGCTGTAATAAAAAAGAGACGATATTAAATGTTGACAAGGATAGAGAGAGACTGGAGCCCTTATACATTGTAGGTGGGAATGAAAGATGGTTGAACTACTTTGGAAAGCACTTTAGCAATTTCTCAAAATGTTAAACAAAATTATCATATGAACCAGAAATTCCACTCCTACAAATAAAAATGCATGCCTACATGAAGATCTGTATATGACTGTTCATTATTCATAACAACTAAAAAATAGAAACAACCCTAATGTCTATGAATTACTGAATGGATAAACAAATGTGGTATATTCATGCAATGGAATAATATGGAATAGTATAGGAATAAAAAAAAGAAACAAATTATAAAAAGAAACCAAGTATCAAGCATGCTACAGCATATGTGAACCTCAAAATCATTATGCTAAGTGAAAGGATCCGGACACAAAATGCTGTCCACCCTTCTTCTTGGGCATACATTCCAAAACACCCAGTGGATACCCAAAACCGTGGAGAGTAAGAGCCCATATATACTATGGTTCTTCCTATACCTATGGCCTCTGATAAAATTTAATTTATAAATTAAGCACAGTAAGAAATTAACAATAAGAAGAACAATTATAGCAATGTATTATAATGAAAGTTATATAAATGTGGTCTTTCTCCTCCAAAATATCTTCTGGTCCTGTTCTTACCCTTCTTGCGATGCCTGAGTGATGACAGGAAGCGAGGGGCATGACATAGACATTGTAGCTGAGGCTTCTAAGGAGGGGGTCACTTGGACACAAACCCTGCCACGGCACAACAAGCTGAAAACCCAGACCACTACCAAGGGACTAATGGTCGGGCAGTGTGTATCAGCCTGGACACCCTGGGCAGAGATGTTTTCTCTCTTTAGCAAATTGAAACAGGACAGCACAAGATTTCATCATGACACTCAGAATAGCAAATACTTATGAACTGTTATTTCTAAAACTTTCCATTTTTGGACGACAGTTAACCATGGGTAATCAGAACTTCAGAAAATGAAACCACAGATAAGGGAGACAATTTTAAATCATACAATTCTATTTACCTGAAATGTTGCTAAAGGCCCATCTGTAGAGATAAAAAGTAGATCAGTGGTCACCTAAGGCTGGGCATGGAATGGAGAGTGACTATAAATGGCTGTGAGGTCTCTTTTGGGAATGATGGAAATATTCTAAAATCAGATCATGATGATGGTTGCCCAATTCGTGTTTAAATTGGGTAAGTTTATGGTATGCAAATTATATCCCAGTAAAACTGTTAAAACACATTTAAAAAATAGAATGCAATTAAATTTTAAAAACTAATGGGATTTCCTGGGTCTCTCTTTGAAGGTCATTTAGTAATGAAGGTGGTTATGAAATATACACAAAATCCAAATACTGTGTTTTAGAAAATAAAAACTAGTTACCCAGTCAAAAAGTATCAGGAATTGATTACCAACGGAATGGTGATCCTTTAATACATTGAACACAAGCATTTCACATTCTTTGGATGTCAGGCACCACAGGAACTGCTTTACAGACTTTATCATTCAATTATTTGTTCAAATGTATTTGTTGAACACCTCTGTGTGGGCACTGTTCTAGGTGCTGACAACATTGTGTGAATACGGTAATGCCCTCCTTTTGTGGAGTTAAAAATATCAGGAAGGGAGAAAGGTGAGAATATATGGATACACAAAAACAATAGTTAAGATTATTTTAGATAGTGACACATGAGTTTAAAAAACAAAAAAAAAACCTCCATAATGTGAGTAAGTGACAGAAGATGGGAAAAGTGTCTGGTTTAGATTGAGAGGTTAGGGCAGACTTCCTGGCAGGGAGACAGCTTGAGGTAACACCTGAAGGGTATAAAGGAAGCATCATGCAGAGATCAAAGAGTGGCTTGGGGGGGGGGAACAGCCACTGTAAAGCACATCAGACAGCAAGTGATGGGGAGATGGCAGTGTAATCAGGGCAGAATGTTATACAAGTTGATGGTGGAGGTAGATGACAGAAACTGCAGATCATGGGGGCTGTGGTATCAAGTTTGATTGTGAGTTTGGTTTCTTATTCCTAGTGCAAAAAATAAGTCATTGGAAGATTTAAGCAGGTGAGAGGCATAATCTGATTTACATATTAAAGGTGACCCCAGGCTTCTAAGAAACAGAGAGGAGAGGAAGAGAATAAAGTAAAGTGAAGAGTTCAGAGTGCTATAGAGCTAAGTAGAGGTGGTGGTGGCCATAGGTGATAGCAATGGGGATGTGCATGTAGGAGAATAAATAGTTCTAGTAGGACCTAGGGGTTGTAGGGGCTAGAGAAAGAGAGGTATCAAAAATGACCTTTGTGGGGCTGGGGATGTGGCTCAAGCGGTAGCGCACTCGCCTGGCATGCGTGTGGCCCGGGTTTGATCCTCAGCACCACATACAAACAAAGATGTTGTGTCTGCCAAAAACTAAAAAATAAATATTTAAAAAAAATTCTCTCTCTCTCTCTCTCTCTCTCTCTCTCTCTCAAAAAAAAAAAAAAATGACCTTTGCATTTTGGCTTGACCAGCTGAGTGGAAGGTTCACTATCCATTGAGATAACAAACCTCCCCTTTGGGATTGGCTTTACTATGTTCATGTTACAGATGAAAAATGTGGCTCAGGAAAAATAAGCAACTTTGTCCAAAATTACCCTCTGGGAGTGGAAGAAGCAGATTCAAAGCCAGTGACAACAAAGAGCATATTTTAAACATAGCTAAGTATTGCCGTCTTCCCAGGGAAGCTTGTCCATCCTTAGCCAGTCAGTGGGTGGAAATCAGATCAGGCGTCATCGGATGGATCCAGGAGGTCTTCCTGGCCTTGATGGGTAGGTGGGTGGGCTTGTCATTCATTAAAAGGGAAAAGAGCTTCTCGGAAGAACAACATTTTTCTAGTGAATCACATCAAATAATCAGCATGACTTACACCCGGTGTCAGCCTGGACTGAGATTGACAGCTAATAAAAGCCTAGTAATTACAGGAAAACATCAGATTGGAAAATGCACAGATTCTAGAAACACCTGAAGCCTTTCAATATATCTTATGTTTGCTCCAGACCAACAGGCAGCTCCCAGAGCACGACCAGTCTCATTACTGAGCTAATGGGCATTGTGTGCTGAGGTTCCTTTCCCTCTGCCAAATAAATCAGAATTTTATAAAGTGAAGTCTAATATTGCTGTGCTGCAAATGTTTGCAAGGACATCACCGAGTGTTTTAGGTGTCAAGTTTAATTTGACTTGGTCTGGTCTAGTCTCTTAAGAAAGGCTTCTTAGGCATCAGCTGGGTCACAGAGAGAATTCCAGCTGCTTTGGCTTCTCGGGATGTGGCAGAAATCAGACCTTGATTTCCTGAGTATGTTTCCCCAAAAAGGGATTACTCCTGTCACTGCAACCCAAAGGGGTTAGTTGTAATGAAAGTTGCCATGCTTTTCTATTCCCTGAGTTTGAAGATTTGTTTTTGTGCTCGGTTTGGGGTTTTGTTTTGTCTTATTTTAGGCAGGAAGATGTGGTAACGAAGGCAGAGAGACTCATTCACACATTCTAAAGTATCCTAAAACATTCATGAACCTTGCTGTAAGTTTTTAGACACTGTCATAGGTTCTAGGATGATGGCAAGTGCTTACAAATTATCAAAATGTAAAAAGGGATAATAAAAATTAAATTATAAGTTCTGCATGTGCATGTACCTGTGTCTGTGTGTCCACACTCCCTCTGGAGGACCATTGCCTGCCTTGGACAGACTGCTTACTGCACACTCACCCGCTTGTGGAGGCCTGGACTGCAGCTCAGAGGCCCAGTGGCCTGGAGAACGGGTAACTCCTCCATGAGCCGTGAGTTTTTCCGGGCATTTTTCACCTCACAACAGCTCTAATGACCTTGGCATCAAGCTCTTACTGGGGATTAATAACTGGCTGGGCTTAATGGCCCTTACTGTGTCCTGGGCCATTTTCCCAGCCAGCCATTAATTCCAGGCAGTGCCCTGAGATCTGACCATTATGGCTCCCTGGGCTGAGAGGCTGCCTGAGGCAACTGGCCACAGCCTCCTCTGCAGACAGAAGTTTCCATGACCCACTCCTCCCCCCCCCACCCCCATGGCATCATTACTAAAGACTAGGCGGATGGACTAACTATTTGTTAGGGCATCACATTATATCTACATTTTATGACTCAGGAAGCAGGTTTTCTCAGAAAACAGAGAGGATAAGAGGCTGGTTTTCATTCCCTCATTTATCCACCTTCTGTCTATTCAGTATTACTAAAATGATTTTTATGAGTCAGGATGGAAAAGTGATTACCAAGATTGGAGTGACCTAATATGGGTGACTTTGTTTTCTACCAATGGATGAAGTTCCTCACCAAATGGGACTTTAAGGAAAATGTCCCACAGGATCTGGGAGGTTAAATACTATGAGGGAGAAGCCAAAGAGAAGGTCTTATTAGGCAGAGAATCCATTGGGAGTCACCTACCTCCTGTGCCCTCCTCAGTGACGCTTCATCGCCTAGGCTGACAGCAGAGCCTCGAGGGTTCACCTTCCCATGCTCTACTCAGTGATTGGTCAGCCCAGCATCCTAGTACTTAAGGAAGGAACATGTAAGCATTACTTCAAGAATCTTGACTCACCATGGCATAAATATTTTCACCCGAGCCATTAAGACACTAAGGCTCCTAAGGGGACTTAGCCATGGAGGAACATGGCTGTCTCTGAGAACACATCCTAAGAAAAAGGTCACACAGTTTGTATGATTTTTAATCATTCTGCTTCCAAGACATCATTATTCCCTCTGAATGCAGAAAATAGATTTCATTTCCTCCTTTGGAAGTTGTTCTGCCTTGGGTACATGCTCTTCTCAGCTGCTGGGAGTAAAACATTAGGTTTAGAACAGCTACTGTCATTTTATTGGCACCACTCACCAAAAGGCACTTAAGGCGTAATTCAGACTTCAGTCTTTCTGCATTGTTTGGTGTATCTGCACAACTCAAAGAATGAGTGTCAGTGTCCAAGGCAATTGGTAATACATAGCTCAGGCCAGTGGGCAGGACAGATGGGGAAGGGCTGTCTGGGATCAGGTCAGCTGCAATGTGCTCTGGTGGCATCTGGTAATCACAGAGTGTGGCATGGTCAGGAAACCTAGCCTGCCCTGAAAGACAGGTTTCAGCCTCTACTCCTCACTTCTAACCACAGTCAGACTGTCACCTCTGTTAACTGAGACTGTTTCAGTCAAAGTCATCAAATCCAAAAACACTTCTGAAGTCTTGTCCTACCATGGCTTATGACAACATCGACTGCTCTCTCCCTTTTAAAATTGCTTCCTGTGTTAATTTCCATGGCAGGATTCCTTCTGTCATGCTCCCACTACTTGGTTCTTTGGACAGGCTCAAATGTTCCCTTATCTTTGATCCCGTGGCCCCTTGTGCCTGATTAGTTATGGTGCTCACTGTGCGGTCACTGTGCGGTAATTGTTCGTCTGGGAGCACCCTCCCCGTGGATTGTGCGCTCTCATTGATCATTTTATCTATAGCTCCAAGTTCAGTGTCTGGCACATAGTAGGAACACTATCATTGAATAAATCACCACTGAACTCTCCCTCATCATTATTCGTGTACAGAATGGCAGGTAAAATGAGGAAGAGGAGAGTGAAGTATTTCCTCATCCTTTGGCCACTGAAATTGCCCCCACCCCAGCAGTTCACCTAAGGGATTCAGGACTCCATGTTCCAGCAGTTTCCTGAGAAGAACAGAGGCCACTTTCTGGGCAACTGGAATGTGGCTTTTCCTCAAGAGGCGAGTCAGGCCTTAACCATGTTTTGCCATCATGGCCTTAAGGGTCTACCTGGACAAGTCTACTGTGAATGATCCTCCAAAGAGTGCAGGTATTGGATAGAAGACTTTTTTCACTTACTGCATCCATATAACTGGGTTTCTGGGAGGGAGGAAAGAAGGTAGGCAATGAGCCAAGCAAACATCCTGTGACTCTCTATTTATTCTACTGCACTGCAGTGATACAATGCTGGGTCCCATTGGCTGTTAAGTCAGATTTCCTGAGTTCTAATCCCAATTCTCCCATTTCCTAATTGTATGATCTTGAGCAAGTTTCTTTACATTTTTATCCTTTGATATTCTCATTTGTAAAGTAGAAGTGATAATATAATATCTACCTTATAAAATTACTTGAAGGATTAATATACTGTATAAAAAGCTCAGAACAGCCTGGCATGTGGAAAGCACCCAATAAATACTAGCTACTTGACTCTTTATACTCTCAGCTTTGCTGTGCTCTAAACAACCCTATCACTCATACTTCCAGCAGAGCCCCCTCCTCGTCCCCTGTCACACATTAATGCACTCTCACTGACCCACCGTCCCTCACAAAAATGCAAGCTTTCAAGGATTTTCTCCTCCCTATCTTTGCATTCAGATTGCCTAGCACAGTGCCTGTCATCTCAGAGCAGTTGGATGTTGTATGAATGATGAGAATTTGCAATGGTTGACTCTCCCTTTCACAAGCCCATGTGTCAATTACAAACCCGAAGTGCTCAGCACTGATTTAGTGAGTACTTACAATGTGCTCCACACTAACTGATAATTCTAAGAGCCCCTGTCATTTATTGAATGATCACTGTGCCAAATCCTATGCTAAGGATTGGATTCAACCACATGCAATTGCTAATTTTGCAGATCAAATATTGGCAATCAAATGACTCAATCTAATACTCTAGGTATCTACTTTTGCTAATTCTACCCAGGTAGAGTGGGCTGTTTTCCTCAGTTAGAGATGAAGAAACAGGTTTATGGAGATTAGTGATTTACCAAGGCTTCACAGTTAGTAGGTGGTAGAAAAAAGCTGGACCCATCCTGCCACAGCCAAGAACCTCTGTTCTTGGGTCTCATGCGATAAGGGAAGGCAACTGCCCTCAGGTGCTCTCATTCAGGTTCTGAAGTCAGAGCCATGGCTCTGGGAAACTTCCAGAGTAAATACAAGACTGAATATATGTGGCACTAAGTTGGGTCTGATTTCCCAAACCTGTGCATCTAGTGTGTCTTTCTCAAAGCTAGAGAAGTTAGAAGGGCAGACTCTGGGTGAAAACCAACAATGCAGCTTTCCTTCGGAGCATCTTGATTGTTTTCTTTTGCACTTATTGGTCTTGGCCTCAGGATCTAATTTCATTATCTTCTAAAAGCAACTAAGAGATAGTTCTCATTAAAGATGAACAAGGGGAATGTTTAATTTCTTAGAACATAGGTGTTCAGAAAGCAAATCACTAGTTCAGGATGTTGAACTGAGTACTGCTATTGGAGTTGTCGCTGGTGGGCACTGCAGCCAGGACCTCCCAGGGTACAAGGTGACTGCAGATGAGAGAAGAACCCAGGCTCTGCAATTCCTGGATGAGATCTGCAGCTCTGAATTTAGACTTTCCTTTCATTTGTGAAAAACGGACCAATTCAGTTTCCCTCTCTGCTCCCCTGCCATTTAAGTGAGACTAATGATCTTAATTGTCATTTCAAAATTATGGCACTGAAGGGGCTACAACCTGCATGACATCTTCATGTGATTCCTATATGATGTTTATTTAGAGTAAATATGTTTGTACCGCATCCAGGAATATTAGTAAACACATAATTTTTCAATAACAGCATCAAAACCAGTGTCAGAGCAATTTGCAGTATGGTCTTCTCTTCTGCCTGGGGGTAACTTTGAATTCAGAAAAACCTAGTTTTGAGAGTTTGCCTTTGTTACTCATCTTTGGGAAAATTTCTTAACTTCTCTAAGCTTGAGTTACCCTCCTCTGTAAAATTACCATGATGGCAACCCCACTGGGTAAACGTGTCAATGTGGTTATTTAACATCAGGAAAGCCTCTAGCCAATGTTTAGCAGATCAGTGTGCCAGCTCCTTCTCTCTTGTCCAAACTTCCCTTTCACCAGTTCAGAAGAGAACGTAAGGATCCATGAATTCACAGCAGATGGGATATAATCTGGCGTAGGAGAGAGAAGGGAGTTGGAACCCCCTGACCCTGCGGCAGGAAAGTAACCTGCTGGTAGCAACTGAAGGTTATGTCCTTTGCCCTTCATCCTGACAGTGTCCTTCTCTCCCCTGCTTCCAGCCCCTGAAAATGCACTGCAGAGACTGTGCCCTGGTGACCAGCTCAGGGCATCTGCTGCACAGTCGACAAGGCCCCCAGATTGACCAGACAGAGTGTGTCATCCGCATGAATGACGCCCCCACCCGTGGCTACGGGCGAGATGTGGGCAATCGCACCAGCCTGAGGGTCATCGCTCATTCCAGCATCCAGAGGATCCTCCGCAACCGCCACGACCTGCTCAACGTGAGCCAGGGCACCGTGTTCATCTTCTGGGGCCCCAGCAGCTACATGAGGCGAGATGGCAAGGGACAGGTGTACAACAACCTGCAGCTCCTGAGCCAGGTGTTGCCCCGGCTAAAAGCCTTCATGATCACACGCCATAAGATGTTGCATTTCGATGAGCTGTTCAAGCAGGAGACTGGCAAAGACAGGTACAGAGGCTCAGGTGGAGGGAGGCCAAGGGTGCAGGGATGGAGCATCTCAGTGTTGACTGATTCACCAGAGGCAAAGTTTTTGCTAAGGGCCTGTGTCGTGGGCCCCACTGCTCACGTCATTGAGAGAACTCATCCTTAGGGTTCTCCTGGAGACTGGGATGCTCAAGCTGAATTTATAAAGCATAGTGAAATGAAGCATTGAGACCACTGTACGGATAATTTAGGGCCAAATCCCTATTTTGAGGAAAAGGCTGAAAAGCTGTGACCAATATTAGTAAAAAAAAAAAATGCAATATTTCATTATTGTATTTTGCTTTACTTATAAGAACATTTATCAAAAATAAGTGTATGGTTTTGTTTTTCCCTTTCAAAAGCAAAATTTTACTCAGCCAACTGATATTTATTGAGTACCTACACTTGCTCAGCATTACACCTGCCACTGGGGATGCATTCAAAATCAAGACCCTGCCCTCCAAGAATATAAAGTCTTAGATACTCTCCAAGCAGTGGCCAGTGTGCTGAGGGTCATGTGAGGGAAAGAAAATGATGCTGTAACATGTAAAGCAGGAGACACACTATGGACTAGGGCAATGTTTTCTAAAATGTTAATTAAAACTGAAAATATATTAGTTGAAACAGTATACTAAAAACCAGTGGAGCCTGGCATGGTGGCTACAGCTCTTATCCCAGGGAATCTGGAGGCTGAGACAGTAGGACAAGTTCAAGGTCAGACTCAACAATTTAGAGAGTCCTATCTCAAAATAAAAAATAAAAAGGGCTGGTGGGGTATGGCTCAAAGGTAGAAAACTCTTGGGTCAAATCCCCAGTACTACAAAAAGAAAAACTACTTTAGAAAAATAAACAAAATGAAACATTTATATTTATATATACACGTATGTACATATTTTATGGACATATGTATGTATTTTCAATCATGATATAAAATGTATTTCTCACTATAGATTGAAAATTTTTTAAATTACTGAGGGAAATCTTTCTGAAAAAGGTATACTTAAGCTGAGACCCAGACCAATCAGGATTTATCCAAGGAAGGAAGGAGCTGGGATGGGGGGAGCCTCCCCCCATCAGTTGAGAGAACAGGAAGGGGGTTGGAGAAAAGCCTCCATGTGGCTGCACTCAGGAGGGCTGAGGAATGGAGCACAAGACAAGGTCAAGAGATGACGTGTCACCAACCAGCCAGATCTAAATGGAACAAAAGACAGAGAGGCACCTAGGACTCCAGTGTAGTGTGGTCCGAACTTACAGTGGAAAGTCTGGTGTTATCACGTGACCTTGGACATGTTATCACGTGACCTTTTACATGTTATCAAATATTTTAGAGACTCAGTGAACTTACATGTGAAAGTAACTATCAGTCCTGGACTGGTCTAATGATTAAATTTCCATGATTCCTTAATTCTAAAACATGTACTTGTATGGTTAATATACATTTAGTGATGTGATTTACTCTTATAAAAACTGTTGTTGAATCAGTTTCTTATCTTAAAACTACAGAGATACGTGACATAATGAATATAAATTACTGAATCTATTATTTGGCTGCATAGTCAGCATATTAATCTTATTAATCTTAAAGATTAAAGTACACCATCCCCAAACTATTTGTGTGGAAGAGCTACCTTTGTAAATCCTGGAAGCCTTGTGATGGTTTGAGGGCTGGCATTGGCAGGGTAGGCCTGGGGTCCAGGGGAGAGTGGAGAGGCACTGCTGCTAGTAACCACATGGCCCCCTTCTAGGAAGGCCCAGCAGCCCCGTGGTTAGACCTGACCATCATTCCAAGTAGCCACAAAACCCAGTCATGTAAATCCCTTTAATACCTACAAATAAGAGAGACTTCTACTCGTGTGAATGAGTTATTTAATCAAGAAAGTATTTTATAAGAGATGAAGAAGGAGGGGACTATGTGAGTACGCCTTGATTTTACTGGTTGGAAATTTCAAAATAAGTAGAAACTCTTCATTAGAAAACACTTCTCTCTTTTTTGTTGAATGGCTATTTGCTAAATTTAAGTATTCATGAAACTCTGCCACAGAGATGGGCATTGAGGATAACTATACATGGCTCTGAATCTTCTTAAGGGATCATGTTAAGTAGATAACTTGGAGACAACCATCCCAACCTTTGCCACTTAGGATCTTCAGGACACAATCTCACACCAAGACACATCCTACTTGTGAAAGCTTTCTGCTCACTGCTTCTACCTCCCTGGTCATCCCAGCAAAATCTCTGCAGATAAGCTCCTGAGTCCCTTTCCACAAACAGTCATCTACTGGGACCCACTCAATCCTAGTTGGATGGATCACACTTACAAATTTGTATTGACTCTTCTAGAAGCTTATGCTTTTTACCTTTAGGAAACTGTTTTTATTAAAAAAAAAAAATGGGGGGGGGGGG
>NW_026000068.1:24243521-24272016 GCF_001458135.2 Marmota marmota marmota
GGGGGGGGGGGGGGTACCAGGATTGGATTCTAGGGGCACTTAACCACTGAGCCACATCCCCAGCCTTTTCATTTTTCATTTATAGACAGGGTCTCACTAAGTTGCTTAGGGCCTCACTAAGTTGCTGAGGCTGGCTTTGAACTCGTGATCCTTCCTTCCTTAGCCTCACGAGTCACTGGGATTACAGATGTGCACCACTGCACCTGGTTAGGAAACTGTTTTCAAAAAGCTCATATTGTTGACTCAATCTTTTTATATGTGTATTTTCTTAACCTGCAGCCTGCTCCAAACTAAAAGAATCAAGTCAGAAATAGTCTTTCAGAATAAAACTATTTCTGTAAATTGAAGCACAAAACATTTAGAGTGTAACCATATTTCCTCTGTGTATGCATTTCTTGAAACCCAATAAAATAGTAGCATGTATTGAAGGTACATAAAGTATGGAATATCTAATTTGCAAATCTCATGATCAGGACATTTATTTCAGGCTAATATTTTGAATAAATGTGATAATTCAATAGATTTTGATTTATAGAAGTCTCACCCTACTTAAAAGTGGAGGAAAAAAATGGCTCAGGAACAATCTGCAATTAAGAAGCATGACAAATGACATAGATGGCCAAGTAGTATTCTTTGATATTAGAAAGTAACTGTACTTGAAAATAACTTTATAATTGAATAAGGGTACATTAGGAAAATATGATTCAGAACCAATATTATAGTAATTAGATAAAGGAAGCATAAATGAAATAACTGCAGGAAGAATATTTCCATAGAGATTATAAATGAGATTCTGGTGGAGCAGAAAGGCCTTTAATTGTAATTTAGTGTGCACTATAGAATTATCAGCTCAGTGTGTTACTTCATCATATAAAAGAATATCTGATAATTTTCCCTAATAAGCACATGACAGCTCTTCATATTCTTTCATTACAGCTGATTAAGTATAAAAACAGTAGATATTCCTTTGTTGGAAAAAAAAAGAGTTGAAATCTTTTTAGAAAGAAAGTACAAAGCAGTTGTATTTCTATAGCATGTGATCCCAAAAGGCTATTATTTAGGAAGTCTGGGGAATTTTAAGTGGCACTTTAAAGAACTCTCACTGTAGTTTCTTTACTCCTCTACTTTATATTCTCCCCATTTTTACCCATGAAGCCTTTTTCTGTAGAGCCACATCCTCCTGTGTTGAAGGCTGTGGCTTGTGATCTCCACTACATCACACAAGAGAACAAAAATTACAGGACAGCCTCCACCACCACCCCCCCGGGGAAAAGCCCTCTTTGATGCTTCCAGTAGCTTTAAAAGCATAGGGGATATAGGTGTGATTCCTAGATCAAGATGCTGTGGATATAAGGGAATGTCATTGTATTCCAGGGCTCCACATCCTCCCAGTTATTATTCACCCAGATTAGAACTGGCCAAGACATTATCACAGCACAGAGGCAAAGACTGGCTTTAACTTAAGGGAAGTCACATCCTCTCCTTACCCTTAACAGTTCAGTAAGTTGTGCTCCATGCAATCTCCTTCAGCCTCCAAGTCTTTGTGAATATAAGCCCTCGTGAGAATTGAGGGAGACTGTTAATTCTTCTGTGGGCTGGAAGCTTCTGAATTTTATAATTGCTGCTCTGACTACTGATGATGGCTTCTACATAAGACCCCTGTAGCACAGTACTAGAAGGATTTTCTTCATACTAAAAAGCACTGAGAGGAATGGTTGAATTATTTACTTCTAGCAACCAAAAGAGATGGAAGGAATCATGATGTATCAACACACTACACTGAACACTTTTCATGGGTGTTCTCTCATTTAGTTCTCAAATAGCCCAGAGGACAGAGCTTCCCGTGTCTGCCTTATAGATAAGAAACCAAGGGTCAGAAATCAGCAACAAACTGCCTGCCTCAGGTCATCCAGCTGGTTATGATAGAAACAGGAAAGATTCAAGCCTGTGTTGTTCCCATCTTTAGGAGCATTTAAATGCACTTCCTGGAACATTACTGGGTCAGGATGGGATGGAATGGAATGAAGGAGAAAAAACTAAGCAAAGGGCTTAAGAACTAAAAAGTTGAAACCCCCATTTGGAAATAACTGAATCACCAATGCCTGCCAGGTATTTGATGAAACAAAGGACTCCTTAAAATTTTTTTTGGTCCTTATTTGAAATGGAAATAATGCAGACTGCTTAACAAGTCTTCCTTCTTCTCAGGGAGGGGTGCTACACAACGCCAATAGAAAAGCCTTTCTGCAACTTTGTTATTCACATCACATCTGGTGCTGTGGCTGGGCAAAGTCAGACAGTCTGACCTTGGGGATAAGGTGTTTGAAACTGGCTAATGAGGCATGCCATAAGCACTGGGAAAAAAAGCAAAAGTGGCAACCCCCAAAGAATTGAAATTAATATCCATAGCAGCGTAGCATGGGAGACCGAGTCATCTCACAGGGTCAAATTAGACCTTGGTGTTAGGTCTCTACAGTTATCCTTAGGCTTGGCATATTGCTCAATGCAGCTGTGTGACCAGCAAATTAATGAATGTGGAATACACAGATTCATTCCTTTAGTTTGTTAATTTTTGACTGACCATAAAAATTTTCAGAAGGCCTTGAGTGTTCTAAGAGAAAATAAAGCAAAGGCTCAGTTAAATATAAGCAGTTAAATAAAAGAACCATAAAATATGGTTCTTTTCCTCTGTCATTAGCCCCTTCCCAAATAAGTATGTTTTTCACTAAGATGTTCCATCCCAACATTGGTGTTAATTTGTTTACTTGAAGACAAGCTTTGACCTTGAGATTGATCAATTGATCAATAGATTGATAGACCTATCCACATGTTTGCTCATATTTAAATTATTCATTGTCATGACTGGAGATGGAATCAGTGGTACAGCACTTGCCTCACCTGCATGCACAAGGCCCTGGATTCTATCCCCAGCAATGAAAATTAATTAATTCTTCATTATCTAGCCAGCTTGGAGTATAAGGAAAATTTCTACTTAGACTCAAATAATCTAGTTAATAAAAAAAAAAATTGTCCCACAGATACCTTGCCATCTTATAAGAAATTGAGTTATGATAACACATATGTAAACACTGAAACATTAATCATTTTCTTTGGTGATATAGAAGTCTTCTGAGCATCCTTTAGTGTCACGAACCCACCGTGATAGTATGCCAATATGATTATACCATGTAGTATGGTGCTGTTGATAAGAGAGATCAATTTGGTAAAGTTATGCATATTTACCAAGTGGAGAGAGAGAGGGAGGGAGGGAAGGAAGGAAGGAGGGAGAGAAGGAGAACATCTGTATCTGTCTGTCTGATTATGGTCAGCTTTGCTCCAGAAAGAATTTAAGGTGGTAATGGATTTGATGACTATTTTACCAGATTGCAGACTTAATCACTGTTTCTTCCAGGAAGATCTCCAATACTTGGCTCAGCACTGGCTGGTTCACAATGACGATTGCTCTGGAGCTGTGTGACAGGATCAATGTTTATGGCATGGTGCCCCCAGACTTCTGCAGGTAGGATTTATTCTGCAAGTGTAATTTGTCATCAGTGTTGTACAGGGCTTATAAATATTCTGCTTCTGAATATCAACCGTGAAACATGTCTGTCTTCTTGAAGCAATTAATTAGCATGTCCCAAGTTCTGGTTCTAAAAACAACAAACAGCATTTAATTATGTGATATAAAATATTGAAAGTTTTTGTTTGTACTCCCAGAGAATTAATCCATCTCATGGGCTTCATTTATGCTCGGAATATTTATCAGCCAAAAGTAATGCAATAATTGGCATAATATTAACAATGAACAAGCATTAAGAAATATTAGTTTTCTTCTCATTTGAAAGGAAGGTTGTATTTTTAAATGAATTAAAGAGGGAAATTCCTTGAACAGTGAAGCCTGTTTTCTAAAATTAAAATATCCCTCTGAGCCTCTTTCTCTTGCCACATCAGTAGCCTCAGTTTGCAGTTCTAAGGCCAAAAAGCACAGGCACAATTATTTTGATGTATCACTTTAAAGGCAGCATGTGCACATGTCTGTGGCTGCCTTGAGCTCCCTCCTGGCGTGTGCCCAGGCAGTGCGTGTGTGCCAGCAAAGCCTCACAGTATTCAGGGCCTGATGTGTGGAAGCCCACTTAAAAACTCACTTGTAATTTTAAGTACTCAGGTCAATAAATTCAGAAAGCACCCAATTTTCAGGAATGCCCAATAGCCTACACGTAGCCTCACTCCTGATCTTCAAATGGTCAGACCTGGGGCTGTTATATTTTAAACTTGCTGGTTAAAATTCATGCTTACCTATGCCTTCATGAGTTTTAAACCCAACAATGGCTCAAAGGCCATATAGATCGTTGGGCAAAGGCTACAATTTGGAGGTTTAAAACAAGGATGAGAAAGAATATTTAATCATGCCTGGAAATTAATGATGCTAGTCTGCTTTCTGTTGTTATAACTGAATACCATAAACTGGCTGTTTATAAACAATGAAGCTTTATTTAACTCGGGGCTCTGGAGGCAGGGAGGTACAAGGTCGAAAGGGTGCATATGGTAAAGGCCTTCTTGCTGATAGGGCTATGCAGAGTCCTGGGGCAGCATAAGGCAACACACAGTGAGAGGGGCACACACAAGACACCAACAAAGTGGCTTTCATAACAGACCCACGAGATAACCCATTAATCCTCTATCCATTAATCCATTAATCCATTCATGGGGGCAGAACCTTCATGAACCAATCACCTCTTACAGGTCCCACCTGGTTTCCCTTCTTAATACCTCACTATAAGGATTAAACTTCAACCCAAGTTTTGGTGGATGCATTCAAAAACCATAGCAATGCCATTACCATTTTGCCACTCTTCTCCTACCATTTTTAATGCAAAAGTTCAACATAATAACAGAGCTGGTGAATATGACAGAGTCACGTCACAAAGAGGGAATGGTCTGGACACAGAGACCTACTTGCAAGGGTGTCCTGTGCAGGGCCAGACTGCAAGGGTAAAGCCCAGTTTAGCACATGCCAACCTAGGGTGCCCTTCATGGCTCTATGTCTCAGCTTCCAGACCTATAGAAGTGGATGTGATGATGATAATAGACTGCCTCTGAGAATCGTGGGTGGACTAAATAAGTTAATACATGTCTTGGAACAGCGCCTGGTACATGGCAACACGAAGCAAGTTAGCTTGGATCCTTACCCAGTTCCTCATCACTTAATTCACTGTCATTGTTTCCCTGTTTAACAACTTATGTGCAAAAAGTAGGGAGGATGGTATAAAAAAGCAAACTGCCTCTTCAAACCAACAGCCTAACAAAGGCAGCGAGAACAGCACTACAGACATGCAAAGAGTCGTCAACGGTTATATGGTAGATATAATTATGTAATACATTTCCAAGCCATCAGGGTGCTGGAAAGAAAAAGCAAAAATAAGTTGAAATGTTAATGCTTTAGAGTGTTCAAGGAAATATTCCATTTATTATGGAAAACAAACGAAAAGCAAGTAACCTGCCATTTTCCTTACTCAGTTTGTTCATTGCAACTTCATGTACAGTAGGATAGAAATGATTATGGAACGATACTTACAAGGAAATTAAGATGTCAGTGCACCATATGCTGCCACTGGCTCTGGGTTTCTGTTCCTCAGTTGCCATTGCAAAGGTTCAGCAGTTGTCTGCATGAGATGCTTTCAGCAAGGACTCTTCAAAAGGATCCCTATTCTTGGAGTCCTGTCAGAAACATGGAGAAGTGTTGGGTATCACCTGGAAGGGAAGGGCTGGAGAGAGAACCCTGCTGTCAATCACATAGGATTTCTTTTCAACAAAAGAGCCCTTGGCAAATATGCAGTTTGGCAACCTCTGGTCTAAGATACAATCATCCTACTTTACAGTCTAAATATAACTCTCACATACTTTGCAGAAGAGTTTGACCATCACCTTCTTATTTTCAGGAAAGCTGAGGAATAGAGAGGCAAAGCACTGAACTCACTCCCATCGAGATATCCAACAGGGTGGGGTGGTGGTGACTCAAAGGGGATATCAGCAGCCACACGGGTGATGTGAGGGAGGGGAGGCAGTGGGAGAGGAAGTAGGGCCTAGATTACAGCTCAGAGAAGTGAACAGCTAAGCAATGCATGATCTCCAAGTTAAGGGTGGGTAGGGTATTCACCCCTACAAACCTGAAGCTGCCATTTTCTATCCAGCTCTCCTGGAGCTGTGGCCTTCTCACCCAACCCAACTGGCTTGAATTACTTTTAGGATTATGTATAGATAGATTATATATTAGGTATATAAATGGCCATGTTGGCAGATGAGGGACATATTCAAGACCTGGAAGAATCAAACACTGACTAAAAGTCATCTGAGTGGCCAGAACTTTTCTTCTTGGATTTGTTAGATCCATCGCCTCCTGACTGCTCTCTCCAATCCTGATCTTTTTCTCTTCAAACATCACTGTGCAGCCAGGGAACACCACAGATCTGACCTTTGCCACTTGAAACTGCTCAGTGGCCCAGCCCCAAAGCTTTAAAAATAGAGTCTACATTTCCAAGCTTAGCACCCATTAGCCCTTCAGAATCAGGCTTCCACAAGCTCCTGTAGTCACGTCTCCTCCACTCACACAGATTTATTTGAACCACACTGAAAATCTTGTCAAGGAAATCACACTGCAGATACCTTCCCTGTGCCCTCAGCTGGGAAGGCCGCTCCCCTAAGTTTCTTAATCTGGCTGATTACTACTATTTCTTTACTAATAATATGAATGGCTGAAATTTTGTGTGCACATATCTCACACCAGCACTGTGCCTAGCATGAACGCGTGTGTTATTCTGTTGAAGTCTGAAATAATCTGCTGAGGTGAGCATCATTAGTATCACTATTTTATATAAAGACTGAAACAGCTCACCAAGGTCTTACAGCAGATAAGTAGCAGACCCAGGATTTGAATCTAGGTCTCTAGGGCTCAGGCACCAAAGTTTTCAACCTTCCACTTCCTCAAATCCTCCTGGACACATGTCAGAACTTTGGGGCCCACTGGGCCTTCCTCTACCTCTATGCTGCCCAACCTCTGTGACCAGTTGGTCTACTTCCTTCATTTGTTTCTTGGCCCCTTAAGAAAAGGGGTCATGTCTCAGTCCCCATTTGTATCTTTAGCCATTGTCACCGTGTCTGGAACATAGTATATGTTCAGTATAGGCTGGTTCCATGATAAACAAAAGACTTTTCCTTGGGGGTATCTAAGAGATTAGTTCAGAACTTTTGTCCCAAGACAAAAAGTGCCAGGTGATTGAAGAGTGTAATTAGCAAATGGCAAATTCAGATTTTGAGGGAGGCCCAGAAGTCAATGGTGGCCCTACTGTCTCATTCCCAGCCAGGGCCAGCATTGTGTCCTCATAGGAGAGCTCAGGTATCAGCTCTGACCCTTCCCCCATTGCCAGACTTCATGCTCATCAGTGTTCAGAAAGCTGGAGAAAATAAATGCCGTGTTGCACCAGAGACAGCATCGAAATATATTATTCTGTGGACAGTAGACACTTAAATCATGCCGTATCTATGTAGGAAGCCAAATCCTTTCTCCTTGGATGGACTATAAATTGCACTATAAAGATCTGTTATCGTTGCTTTCTAAACTAAGTTATGATGAGTATTTTTAACCTCATTTTCCATTGTAAATTATTTGCGATAGTAATGGGCCAAGCATTTAAATTCTACCTAATAATCTTATTTCTGGTCATACTTAGCACATTACCAAGTTTACAACTCTCTGTTACCCATCATTTCTTGAGTATTAATTAGTGGGGTAATGATTCAGAGTGATCACTGTCATGGAACTAAATTAATATCTCATCCATAATGTGAAGGACATCTCGAAGGTATCGTGAATACCAGAGAGTTGATTCTGCTAGAATTCTTAGCTAGTGAACATTAATAAAACTGCCAGCAATAAGTACCAGGGAAAAGTTTCTACTTGGAGATAGTCCACTGTGCAGAATCAGATACTTATGGTGGACAGATGTGGAATGGTATTGCCACCTATGTGATTTATATTTTATGATGTAGAATTAAAGCATATTATTGTATTTCTTCCTGAAATCTTATTGTTTCTCCAGCTTTGCCATGATTTGATCAACTCTTGCCAGTCACTGGGTGTTTTCATTACCTTCCTCCGACTCCCATGGATATCACTGGTCTATTCTGAGATGTTATGACATCACCCAAAGAGTCTAAATTTGGGGGGCCAACGTGGGGCTCAGGTGACTCATCATGGCTCTTTGTCATATGAAGGATAAGCAGCTACAGGTTCTTGTTACTGTGTGCTCCAGATACATGTTCGTACCAAGATTTGCAAGTGTGCAACCAATTCCCTTCTAAAGAGGTTCCAAAGCCAAGAAATCAAGGTAGCAGAGTAATTGTGAATTGGCGGGACTTCTGAACTTACAGCAGATAATTTTTAATGTTCTTTTTAAAAATTTGTTCCATTTACATTTGCATGACAGTAGAGTGTATTTTGACATATTATACATACATGGAGTATAACTTAGTCTCATTAGGATCCCATTCTTGTGGTTGTATATGATGTAGAGTTCCGCTGCTTGTGTATTCATATATGAACATAGGAAAGTTCTGTCAGATTCATTCCACTCTCTTTCCTATTTAGGAAAGGATGTTGTAGGTACATTTTATTTTGAATACTACAGGGTGACCCCAAAGGCTTCTGACACAAGCCAACTGCAGAACAACCTAGACACTTAACAGCTATTAGCTCAACTGTATTCTTCAAACATTTCCTGAGTACCAACTATAGCCAGGCACCACATCAGAAATAGAAGTGTACATAAAGAGAGTGAGCACTCTAGAGAAAGACAAAGATGTTATGCTTTTTTTGGAACATTTTCAGCCTTTTGGATAGTTTGGCCCCAAATCCAGTGAGCACGGACAACCTAGATGATACTGTGGATGAGAAAAAATCATTTCTTGTCCTCACTCATCACAAGGTTCTTGACTGAGGATCCCATAACAGAAGACAAATTAACAACAAAAAGCATACACATTCATTTAATGTAAGATTTGGGTGGGGAGCCTTCAGAAATGGAGACCCAATGAAATAAAAGAACCTGCATATTTTTATGCTAAGTTTGAAGAAGAGGAGAATAGTAGTGGAGAAATATGATAGGGCAAAAAATGTATGATCTAATGATGAGGCATTGGGTGGGAGTTACCAGATCTTAACTCAGACTCCTCTTTGCATCTCTGGGTCTTTGAGGATGAGGCTGTTCCTTTCCTCTGAGTGAGTGTGTGTGTGTGTGTGTGTGTGTATTTCTGGATAAAAGCTTTATGATCCACTTTAGAGGAAGGTCAAGAATTCCTTTAAGATCTACTTCATGGAAGAGGGGTGAGGGGAAAGTGGGAGTGACCTTCTTCTGTTGCTTCTTCAAATATTTTGGGGTAGCATATGCTGAACCTCATCTATACCCCAAAATTGAAGTATCCTCTCTTGCTTGTTAATATTGTGAGGTTTCCTCCCAATTGTACAACTTGCTTTGGAAGATTAAAAAAATGGGGCATTGTAGACGCATGCTGCCATTCACAGTTGTGAGCAGAATTATAAACAAGCCTCAGGCATCTACTTACCATCATGACCAGCGGCACAGAGTAAGCATCACACATGGGGCACCTCTGTAGCAGGGGGCCTGGAATAATATAGCCTAGACAAGCTAGCTCCCAGTCATGTGCTGATGATCCCAGCAGAAACCAAGTAACTTTATTTCAGCTATCCTACCTGGGGACAGGAGCTTCTCTAAGACATAGAACTTCACTCTGAGTATAAAGAGTCAATGGTCAACCAGCTCTGAAATGTCTTTGGTTTTTCTGGGCATGTATTTTCTCATCTGTAAAATATGAGTAATAACAGTATATCTCTTTCAGGGAGTATTGTGAGTGTTAAAGTTAATACTTGTAGAGTGCTAAAGCACTGTGGTCTGGGCTGAAATGCTCAAGTACTGCAGCTTGGATGGTCCATGAGTGAGACTGTGTGCCTGAAGCCAGACAAAGGAATCTCTCCCTGGGTGCCACATGCTCAGATGGAAAGGGCGTCACATTAGTTAAAAACTGAAACTTTAGCAGGTAACTTCAGTCTTCTCAAGCCTGTTTGCATATTAGAAACTCCTAAGGAGCTTTTTAACATTAGAACCTCCTAAGGAGCTTCTTTTTAAATAATATATATTTATATATGTATATATAAGCACGCATTCAGATGTGTGTTATTTATATAGTAACATTTGTTTTAAATAATTTTAGAATTAGAGAAAACTTGAGTCCAGGTACCCTTTATCCAGCTTCCCCTAATGCTGAAAGTTTTCCTAATTAAGGTCCAGTTTTCAAAACTAAGAAATTAATAGTACAATGCTTAATTAAACTGCAGGCTTTATTGAGATCTTACCAGTTTCTCTGATAATATCCTTTATCTCCTCCAAGATCTAGTCAAAGATTCCCTTGCATTTACTTGTTTCTTCATTCTCAAATATTTTTCTTTCATGACCTTGACACCCTTGAAAAGTCCTGGTCAAGTGTTTTGTAAAATGTCCCCCACTGTAGGTTTTTCTGATATTTCCCCATGATAAGATTGTGGTTATGCATTCCTGGGAAGGATACCACTGATGTGCTAAGCCCTTCACAGCCTCTCCCATGAGGAGGTACATGATGGCAGTATCTTATTACCTTATTACCAGCCATGTTAACCTTGATCATTGGGTTAAGGTGATGTCTGCTGGGCTTACCCATTGTAAAGTTACAATTTTCCCTTTGGTCATTAATATATAACTTGGGGAAAAGCTTTAAGACTTTGCAAATAACCTTTTTATTTTCCTTTTCCCCACTAATGTTCCATTCATTGGTGCATCTTGCCCATAATAATTATTACGCTGTTCTAGGGTGATTTTCTATTCCCTCAATCTTTCTGCATTTACTATTTGTAATTCCTTTGTAGTGAAACACTATTGCTTCTCCCATTTATTTATTTAGTCAGCTATTTATTATAATCATCATGAACTCATGGATATTTAATTCATTTTATGGACTTTATTATCCAACACTGCCATTATTTATTTTGATGCTCAAACCTAAAGCACTTCAAAAATATCTGTGTCTGGGACCTCTCCAAATCTTTTAACCCAAGAGCTATGGGAGTGGTACACTGGTAAGAGCATGTCTTTGAAGCTCCCCAGGTAAACTAAATGTTCGTTCCTTCACTCTCCCCACGTGCTCCTTCTTAAAAAGAAAAAAAAAATTCTTTGCATTGTGCAAGACTTGTGTCCACATTGGCTGTTAAGAGTGAGCCACTCAGAGAACTGGCTCTGTGACCATCTCCCCATGCAACAGTCCACTACTCCACCTCAACTCATTCAGCTTCACTGGTCCCCAAACAGGAACTGGGGCACTAGAATCCTTCCTTTTACAATAGTCCCTGAACCTGGAAGTTATGCCCATGTGCATGACTGTTTTCTCTGGAATTGGTGAAGGAATTAAAAGTTATGGCAGCCTTTAGAAAGTCAGGTTTGAGAAGAGATCTCAGGAATTATGACCCGAAGCTAGGAAGGGCTTTCTAAACCAAAAGGAGGGAGATCTTCTTCTTGCCTCCTGCAGATCTGCCTTCCCAAATCCCGCAAAGCACTTTGCTGCTAGTTGGACAGAGTGTTCAAGTGTGGAAACAGCTCTCATTTACATGAATGGCTCATTTGGACACCTCTGAAATCTTGATTCCCAAATACATACATTTAATTCATCCTTTAAGTGATCAATATGGAGCCAGATAAGTTTTCATTCAAAGAGATGGTCTTCCTGAATAAGGAAATTGATCACATAGCATCCTTTAGCTGGTTTCCAATTACCTTCTATTCCTAGGTGCTGAATCAATCTTGTGATATTTTTAGAAACCTAATTGTTTCTTTAGTCAGATTTATGCCAATAAAATGTCCAAAATATAGATGAATCAGATTTAAAACCTGATTTGAGATGGAAAAAAACTTAACCCCAAGTATACTGTGGGGCTATGACTTGGGCACAGTTTCCGAAATTATGCCATGTGAGCCTGTGGAGGGTTAACTCATGAGTTTCTGCTCCTTTTTGTTCAATTTTTCTTCATGTGGTTAATTCCAGTCTGAATTTTCCCTGGCATGCATTTTCTATATTGAAAATACCTTCTATTAAATTTTAAGGTAATTCCAATTTCTAGGGGAAATAAATCTGTGAAATCCATAATAAGACAAGAAAGGATCCAGAGTTTCACTATACTCCCAATTCAGGCATTCTAGAGAGGCAATGTGTTAATTCAACACAGCATCCAAGCCAGGATGAGCAGTGTTTAGATGCTACATGACAAAAATAAATCTGTCTTCCTGGAAGAACTTTAACCTAAGAGGAGAAGCTGCTCAAAGGTTTATTGTTGTCAGAGCCACAAACTCGACACCTCTCTTGATAAAAGACTTCGATCTCTGACCCCAGTAAAGTTGCTACTCCAAAAGCCATTTGTGTATTGATCTCCTCTGAACAAAACAAATAGGTGGCTAGCAGGATGAGCATCTTTGGGAAACCACGCTCCTATACTTAGCGCAGAGCCCAGTGATTAGAGGGGCACCCCAATGCATCGGGCTCTGAAAGACCACTGGCATTCAGAAGCGGGGAATGTGGGCCTTTTCTCCTCTTAGTCTGTGCACCAAGGCCTATTGGTAAGTGTAGCTCAAAGTAGAAAAGTTTATCTGCTATGAAACTTTGACTAATTTTATCATCTACTATTTAAAAGACAGAGGAGGTAGGGAGGACTGTTATAGAATGAACACTAATCTGCAAACGGGGCTCTTTAGCAACCCTACAATGAGACACAAACCATCCCTACACATTCATCCTGCACATACCACCTTGAAATAAGCCAGTGTTTCTTTTTTGAGGCTGATCAGGGAAATAGATGCAAAAACATGCTAACCTGTCAAGCTACCTATCCAGGATTAAGGACTTGGAATTTCCAGACCAAGAAACCCTGATCCTTGAGTACACGGGATATTGAGAGCAGCAAGAGAAAGAGAGTGGAATCTTGCTTTCTCTCTTCCTTTCTCTCCCAACAGGATAAATTTAGGATCATCAGCTTCATACTTGAAGGAAGAACTTTCTTAAGAGAGGCTTGATGTTCAGCTGCTAACTGTTCCTTCAACAACAGAATTCAAAAATTATTCATTGCATCCCTAGAAGGCACTGTTCCAGGAATGAGACAAATCCCTTTCCTAATGAGCTGACAATTGACAAGTAAATGACAACAGCAATTTCAAAGAGAGATTAACACTATAAGGGAAATAAAAGTGATATGGAGTGAAGGGAGGAGGGGTCAGATGAGGCCTCCAAGGAGGATATACTTGAATCGATACCCAGTGGTGAGAAGGAGTGAACTTATGGGGGACAGTGTTCCAGGCAGGTGACCCATTCTCAAGTGCAAAGGCCCTGAGTGAGGGCAAGCTTGATGAAGTTAACAATCAGAAAAATCTAGTGTGGCTGGAACAGAAAGGGCAAGGCTGGTTGGGTTAGGAGAAGCCTCCAGAGAAGAGCCAGATCATGTAATATCCTATAGGCCACAGTCTCACTAGAGCCAGAAGCACCTGAAGGGTTTGGGATGTTACAGTTGGTATAGGGAAGGGTCTGTTTTTGTTTCATAAATGTCTCAATGGCTAATTGTACTAAATCAACTATATGGGGCCAAGAATGGAAATAAGAACTGTAATTATGACTATGAATATATCATACCTACATCCCAGAAGTTGAACATGAACATCTGGCCACACTTTTCTTTCTTTCTTTCTTTTTATTTATTTATTTATTTTGGAGGGGGGTGGTGCTGGGGATTGAACCCAGGGCCTTGTGCATATGAAGCAAGCACTCTACCAACTGAGCTATATATTCAGCCCCTGCCACACATTTTTAATCTCTTTGTTTGACAATGATGGCCAATGCATTTATTTTACAACCTGAAACCTCTCCACTTGCTTATTGCTTAAACATCAGAAAACCCATTTACTAAAATTTACTTGACTAGAAAACATGATCTGTGCTTATCAGCTTACTAAAGATAACATCTTGCCTGAATCAGTCAAAAAAAATTTTTTTTAGCTCTAATCAATTATCTCATTTTCCTCCTACAGGGATCCCAATCATCCTTCAGTACCTTATCATTATTATGAGCCCTTTGGACCTGATGAATGTACAATGTACCTTTCCCATGAGCGAGGATGGAAGGGCAGTCATCACCGCTTTATCACAGAGAAACGAGTGTTTAAGAACTGGGCACGGACATTCAACATTCACTTTTTTCAGCCAGACTGGAAACCAGAATCACCTGCTATAAATCATCCTGAGAATAAACCTGTGTTGTGAGGAATGAGCATGCCAGACCATAAGGCCAGGTACCCACTGTGTTAGACACGGGGCACTGAACTTCTTGAGCCACCAGCCAGGAAAAGGGAACAGAATTGGTAGCTTCAACTCAATACCATGGACAGATGCCCAGTAGGCATGACCACAAGACAATGTGGCTGGTTTGTAAGAACATATTGCCGAATTAATACACCCAAATGAATGCTGTCCCTTTGAAAGAGGTCACCCTTAGGAACTGAGCACTCATTTCAGTGATGCCACCATGGCTAAAACCACTTTGGATCTCTTTAAGTATTGCCTTTGAAACTGCTACATGAGCAACTCAACATTACTTGCATTCCTTTATAGAAATACCATGTCAAAAGATGTTTTTCTACCAAGTTGTATTCTAACCTGACTTATAACCTTTGTCATATGTCAGACTCTTGTTTGTGTGATTTGTAAAAAGCAGCCTGAAAGTATGGACATGATTTCTGAAGAGCACATCTCCACTGGACTTTCATAAAGCAAATGTCCAATATTTATTTATTGAGAGTTTTTTAGTGTACTCTAGGCCAGTATTTTTATAGATTATAATTATGTGGTAATTTATTCTTCATAACTCTTTAATCCTGAATGATGGTTGGAAATGGCCTAGAATAGGGTTGATGAGTTACTGTGTTCACAAAGCCCATTGTTAGCATGCGATTGGTATTCGACTTGGAAATGTTGTGTCGCATTTTTGGAACTCCTAGACAGAAAAAAAAATTGTTCTTTCATAGCAAGAACAACTATAAGATTTTGTAATGTACAGAATGTTCCAAAAGGACAAATTCAATAACCAAAAGTTGTGTTATTAAAACAAAAAGATGCTAACTAGAGAAACTTAAAGACAGTTTTCTTCAGTAACAGTTGATATAAGTAGTTTCTCTTAAGCCCTCATTTCTTTTTCTTCAGAATGATGTCACTGTGCCAGAAGAATTCTTAGGTTTTTATTCCAAATCTAAAACTCTACAAGCTTCTCATTGATGTATTGGAAGACTTTACACTTGGAATGACGGGGCTCCCATTGTATCAGGAACCTTATTTTGGGGAGTGTTTTATATTCCTGTATGACTTATCTCCCTCTGTAGTTGAAAACATATTCCTTCCTGGGTCTTCATTGGCTAAAATCGACCCCCTGCTTCTCTGGAAGCAACACACACACACACACACACAAACACACACACAAACACACACATACACGCTTCTGAGATATTCCCTGGCTACAAGTGCAAGGATGAGTCCTCCTGTGAGGAGAGGATCATTACAGGAGACACCCTCCCATCAACGCATTAGCCTGTGAACCATCTGGACCCTCTCACTGCACATCTTCTTAGATTTACTGTGTTTATTCCTTGGTCTGAAGGAACATGAAGGACTCATTTCATTCCAAGCCAAGATCAATTAGTATAAATAAATTTTCATTTAAAGAAGTAATATTGTTTAAAAACTAGTTTTTAGCATACTAATGTTTTCTTTATAAATGGCATAGGAGGCATTAGTTTATCTAATGCCAAATTTGAAGGCACCAGCAAGCACTGTGTATGGAGACAGACACCATTTTACCCATAAGACCTGGCTTGTGATTAAGGCAGTTCTCTCACATAACCACTTCTTTTCCTTCTTTTAATTAGTAATAAGACTTCATTTGCTTCCAATAGCTAATACTATTAATTATGTGGAGCACTGTTGTTGAAATGCAAACACAGTCCAAATGTTCACACAGCAAAAACAAGTTAGTATTACTGTGGTGTGACTTGAGCTATCAAAAGCAAGTAAAAAATTGAAATAGCTGTCCAAAGCATACTGAATTCATTCTTTAAAATTTCCCATAGTTTTTAAAGGGACTATGAATTTTATTCGAACCCAATCTCTTCTGCAGCACAGACTCTGAACACACAATGTTTTTATGAATATATAAAAAAAGTGTATGATTTTACACAATTGATTTATGGCCAGCATTTACAATCACTTGAAGAGATTGTGTTGCTCATATGTAAGCAGCTCCTTTAACAACTCCTATATTTATGGAAATTTGGAAAAGCATCGTTGCAAGGCTGAAACTATATTACCTGATCTAATAATACCTCACACGTCTGTGTACCTGTGGGTTTTAGGTTTTTCATTTTTAAAAAATCAAGTTTGTTTCATCTCTTTTGTAATTTCTCCCTTTCACATACTCAAAAAAAAAAAAAAAGAAAAGAAAATGAAAAGCAACTACATTCTGAAAAGTCCTATTTTCACCGGGAAATGTTTTAAATCTACATGTAGCTAGAACACATGAATTCATGCTTTGTTTAGAATACGGTATAAATAGGTATAAGAAATTATCACTTGGATAGTGGTTTTATTGCAGCATTAAAGAAAATGCCTAGAATTCTGATGGATTGTGCTGATGGACCCGGTTGTGGGCAATTGAACTCTTGTCTTGCCACTATCATTTCACAATTGTCAGACTTAACACCATTCAACACCATTAAACATAAACTCCGATATAAAAGATGTCTACAGAATCACGTTTACAGACCTCAGTGGTTTCAGTTGTTTGAAGCCTAAGTCATACTTGTTATGCTACATACCTTTCTCTTCCCTCCCCAGCTGTGTCATCAGCCTCCTCCTAGCTTTTAAGACCACAGTAATACAATGCCACAGCTGGCCGATCCATGGCTTCTGTTATTTCAATGCAAGAACATTTGGCAGAGGCCATTACAATAGATAGCCATTATGGGCAAAGAAACAGGAATTCACAAACAAAATCAATCACTTCAAATGGCCCATAAAAAGAGGAATCTCACATTTAATATTCTACAGTAAATATTCACCCACGAAAGCGTACATTAAAAGAACATTAGGAGGTAAATATTCAGTGTGCCGCGTGGGGACTTAGCTGTGTGATTTCCATTACCGTTAATGGGTGTTTGGCGACTCAGACCCTGTGCTTTGATAGCCCTGGTATGTACTCCGGAGGGCTAGAAAATGGGAGCAGTTCAGGAACTCCAAGGTCCTATGGTTCCAAAGTTCAGCCCTTTCTTCCAAAAACTGGCTGAAAGCAAAACACAAAGTACTATACCTAATACAGAAATTAGGGAGGCTTCTTGGAATCCTTGGGTTACTAACACATTTTTGTAGCAGATTCCAAACACCACCTCTCAACACTGATTACCTTTGTCTTCTGCAAGTCCTCTGAATTACAGATCCATTTGAATTACATAAGAGTGGAGGGAAACAATCTTATTGTGACATAAACATTCCTTCAAAAATCAAAAATTATTGATTTGGAAGCTCAATGAATGCGAGGTCAAAGTGGAAGCAAAAAGTTGAAATTAAGAGAGTGCTCTTTAAATGCCTATGTACATATTTAGTAGCTGCCCAAATATTTGCCCTTGTGTAAGAGCAATCTTGTTTCACAAATATACTCTGGATTCTACTAGAGTGATTCGAGTTGTAAATAGACCTACTGAGAGAAGGCCGGTCTTCTTCTTCTGTCTGCGTGTTACATACCTGACCCAAATCACTGCTTTCATCCTCACGGCTTCTCTTGAGCCTCACTCTCTGTCCGCAATAATTGTCTCCTGGTTTTCTTCTGTGTTCCTTGTGCTCTTAAACCAGCAGTCTTGGGGCTGTTAAGGTCTTCCTTATATGTTTTTAAGCTAGAACCCCGTCTAGGAGACAGACTTGGGGTAGGTCCTACTAGAGCATTGACCACAGTATGTGGGAGGAGCCTCTGGTTTGGCCCAGGGTAGGGAGGAGGGGAGGGAAGAGAGTTCCAAAAGGCAGGCTTTCAGTTCTAAAACCAGGGCAGTCCTGCACAAACTGGGGCAGTGGGTCTCCCACTCAGAAGCCTCCTCAAGGGGACCATCGTAATAAGGCTGGGGGGGTGGACAGGAGTAGTGTACAGATTGCTTAGGTTTTAGCATGTACCAGAAGATGCTTTGGAATGGAAGAAGGTGAGAGAGTGGCTATGAGGCTTAAAACTGAACAGGAGTAACCCCTCTATTCTAGCTCACTCACCCCCACCTACTCAGGGTATTGAAATGCAAATGCAAAAAAAAGGCTGAAATCCTGTTTGTTTCTACTTGGTGCCCTAATATTTATTATATGCTACCTTGGATTGTCCTTTGTCTTTATATGTATGTGTCCTGTTAGATTAGACTGTAAGCTCCTTGAGGGCAGGGACTGTTTTTCCTATGTCTTTGTAGCCCCATACCTAGTACAGTGCCTTGCACACAATAGGCGCTCAATAAATGTCTGTTGTTGATGATGATGACCTCTTTAATGTTGACCCATTGGATTGGTGTTTGCGTACAAATATATCCTTCTATTTAAAAAGTAAGAGGTGCAATAGGTAATGATATAGTTAAATCTTATGTGGGTTTTTATAGGGTCAGTTCCCAAACCTGTAACATATTTAATCAACAGAGCTGACCTAGATTTGGGTAGAATAATGTTGCTGAATTTACTAAGTTTGCTAACGTTGGCTGTACTGAACACACAGGCGAAGTAAAGTTCAGCAAGCTTTGTGTTTTCACTGTTAGTGAACTGCTCTTAGCCCAAATTAAATTTAATATTGACAAATGCTACACCATATGCAGAAAGACAGAGAAGCAGCTTGGGCTCTGACTTTGTGGTTGGACAAAGGAAGACTAAAATGAGATAAGGATAACCTGCCTTAAAATGACTGCTTCCAAAAGCTTCTGGGAATCCAACTGGTGGTTATTGAGATCCATCAAAATTAAGTACACATTTGTCTTAAAAACAAAATGAAACAAAGACAGAACTTTTGTTTCCATGAAGCAGATCCAAAATGGTCTTATTCCCTACCAGGAAGTGAGAGAAAAGAGAACTCTTGAAAAAGGTGTTCTTGGGTGGAACATCTCAGGCTCCTGACTCCTCAGCTGGCAGCAGCTGGTGTCTGGTTACCCCCAAGACACAGCAGAGGGCAAGAGAGCAGAGTGAGTCCAGGGGAGTTAGCTGCCACTGGCGCCTGGGCAAGGGACAATAATCACCTCCCTCTTGAGTGTGTGCACACTGTTGTTCCCCTCTTTTATCCCCTTATTTAATCACACGGTTTCAGTTTCATTTGTTAAAGAACAAGTGCTAGAAGTCACACGTTACACTGACAAGGGTGCTTATTTCTGAATGTACAGAATTACAGATTTTCCCACATTTTCAAAATTTTTATTACAATCATAAAATGTTATTTCTTAAAACATTAAGGACATTGTAACAGGATTCCAGAATCCCAACAAGGATGTTATGAAAAATCTAGTACATCATGTCTAACTACTCTTCCTTCCCCCGCCCCCCTTTGGTACTGGGATTGAAATTAGGTAGGGAGGGGGACATTATCACTGAGTTACACGCCCAGCCCTTTTTATGTTTCGTCTACTGGATCTACTATACATTGCATTGCCATTTATGACACATATTTCACCATAATTCTATTATCTCATGTTTCAAATAAGTAAACCGAGACTGAAGAGAGGTTGTGTATCTGGCCCCCCGGGTGATAAACGTCAAACAAACACACAGCATGCCATATTATAGAACTCTGCTAAGTGCTTTATATCTGTAAATGCACAATAATATTTATATCACTAACTCCTCACAATAACCCCATAAGATTCTTTTATCATTTCCCTTCTGCAGGTGTGAATATTGAGGCACAAAACACTTCAGTAACTTCCCCCAGGTCATGCTACTATTAACAGGGAAAGGCAGATTAGAGCCAGAGTCAGTCTATGGAGTCTGTCCTTCATTACCCTGTATGACTTGGCAGAAATTTAATCCTATAGGCAATAATTTCTATTAGCATATTCATGTAATATTTGAACACATACTAAATAATACACACAAGTATGAGGACTTTTAATGAACCAAAATTTTCAATTTTAATGGAGTCATGTTTTCTCTCTCATGTGATGAGAGCTTCTCACGTAATAACATCTCCCACTTCTCCTGATTAGTATTTTCCTACATTTTATTCTGAAAGTTTCAAAGTTTTTGTCTTTCACAGGGCAGTCAAGGCTTTAATTTATTTTTTGTATCATGTGAAGTAAAAGTCTCTTTTTGATCTAGATACTAACTGTCCCAACACACTTTCCTGAAGAATTCATCCCTCCCTAGTGACCTGCAATCCCATTTCCATAAATACAAGGATTTATTTCTGCTCTATGTATTCTGTTCGATTCTAATCAAGTTGTCTATCCCCATTCTAATACCACACATACCTTATTGTAATTACCACAATTTTGTAATGAGTCTTAATATCTTATACGCATTCTCCCTCTCAACTAATTCTTCTTCCTGAGGAATATCGTTTTTAACCCACTAATTTTTACTAAAGCACAATTTTCATTCAGCAAGTTTATACATCTTGTGTATATAGATTAATAAGATTTTATATAGCTACAGACTCATGTAGCCACTACCAGGATAAACAGACCATACACTCCAGGACCATAGAAAGCTCCCTCATGCTCTCTCCAATCTCCCCACCAAGAAGAACCACTGTGAAAATAGATGTATTTTGCCTTCTTAAAAAATTTCATACAGATGAAATTCTAGGATGTATATTTTTATGTCTACATTCTTTCAGTCAAAATTATATTTATACAGTCTGTCCCAGCTCATAATGCAGCAATAGCGCTTTGATTTATTGCCACATAGGGTAACACTGCATTAGAATTACTAGTTCTAGTGTTGGTAGTCTTTGGGGTTTTCCAGGTTAGAGCTACTATGACTACAGTTATAATGAACATTCTTATACATGTACTTTGGTGGACTATCTGAGTCCATTCGAGATGCTATAACAAAGTGCCATGGACTGAATTGCTTATAAACAACATAAATTTCCATAGTTCTAGAGGTAGGAGAAATCCTTAGGATTTAGCAGGCTTAGGCCCTGGAGAGGGTTCTGTTCTGTACTGCAGACTGAATCTTCTTTTATCCTCAAAAGGAAACAGGGTGAGAGCGTTTGGGGGGGGATCTCTTATTAAGGGAACTAGCCCCACTTGGGAGGGCTCCAGCCCATAACCTAAATATCTCCAAAGGCCCCACCTTCTAGTACCATCACCTTAGAGTTAGACCTTCAGCATATGAATTTTGGAGGAACACAAATATTCAGTCCATGATCATTGACACAGCATTCTTTTCTATTGGATATACTGTCACAAGTAGAATTTCTGACTCTTAGGATATACCTGTTTTAGATCTTAGTAGATAGTGCCAAACAATTTTCCAAAATAGTTATAGCCATTTACACCCACCAGCAATAACTGAGAGTTCCTACTGCTTCACATACTTGCCAACATTTGGTATTGTCAGTCCACATAAATTCAATCTTTTGCTGGCTGTATAGTGGTTTCTCATTATGGCTATAGATTTTATCTCTGATGAATAATGATGTTGAGCATCTTTTCATATGCTTATTGACCATTTGCTTATCTTTTCCTTCTTTTTTCTACTTTTTATATTCAAATTTATGATCCATCTCAAACTGATTTTGAGGCACATGTGTGGTAGAGGTCAGGTTCTCTTGCATCTCCCTCTTGAGGTACTCCAGTTGACACAGCGCCGTTAGTTGTAAATGCCACCCTTTCTCCACTGATTTGGAGTGGTGCTTTGATGGTGAGTGACCTTACCACGTGTATGTTGGATGACTTCTTGACCCTGAATTCTCTGCTCCAGTTTTTTATCCTTTCACTGTTACCACATAATTTTTAAAACTTCATGGATCTTGATATCTAGAATTAGAAGATATTCAGTGTACTAATCATCTTCTTCAATATTGCCACTAATTGTTGCAATTCATATTTCCATACACAATTTTGGAATCAAAGAATCATTTTATTTATATTTAATAAAATTTGATGGGATTTTCAGTGGCATTGATTTCTATGGATCCGTTCAGGGAGAACTGACACTTTATTGATATCAAGTCTTTCAGTTCATTAATATAATTTGAAATTTTCCATATAGAGAACTTCTTTCACGTCTTTTCATCTACTTATTCTTTTCTTCTTCTTCTTCTTAATGTGGTACTGGGGATTGAACTCAGGAGCACTCTACCACTGAGCTACATCCCCAGCCCTTTTTATTTTTTATTTTGAGACAGGGTTTTGCCAAATTGCTGAGGCTGACCTCAAACTTGCAGTCCTCCTGCCTCAGTCTCTCAAGTCGAAGGCATGTGAAACCACATCCAGCCTGTTTTTTATTTTTCCTCAAGTGGTTATTCTGTGCTATGATATTCATAAATTGACTTCTAATCTTTACTCATTAGTACTTCCATACTTTCAAGAAAATGTCAGAGCATCAGAATAGCTGAACTTCATCAACTCCCTTTCATGTTTTTGTGTTATTATTTTGTTTTACATTTTCATTATTATAATGACAAAACATCATCATCATCATCATCATCGTTGTTGTCTTGAACAGTCATCATCTTTCATATTCATTCTCCCATGTGTTTGTCATTTCTAGTGTTTCTCTCCATCAGGACTTTTTCCCCTAGTTTTAAGAATTCCCACTACTGTTTTTTAAAGCCAGATTTTCTGTGGATGAATTTCCTAAAATTTTGCTCGTCCTGAACATTTATATATATTTTTTCATTGTTGACCCATATTTTTACTGAACGTGCATTCCACCCTGAGAGCTATTTTCCTTCAGCACTTGATGTCATTCTATTCTATTGTCATCTTGTTTCCACAGTTTCGATTTAATCTTTTTTTTTTTTTGTCATTAGTATTTAGCAGTTTGACATATGTTCAGGAAAACATTTACTGTTTCAACTCTAAGTATGAATTTTCTTATGAGGACTTCACAAATATTTTCAAGTTCAGAATCAATCTTGTTTCTTCATTAATTTAATTAGATATTTGATTTTCATTAGTCTTTTAAAATAATTACTTTTTCTAATTACTATTTGTTTTCTAGTTGATTATTTTCTGTTCTTATCTTTATATACAACTTCTTCTATTTTATTTAGGTTCTGGTCTAATGTCTTACCTTGAAGAAACTAGGGCATTAATGTCTAGCCTCTTTAATTTTCTACTAAAATGTTATAATTATATATATTTATACACATATTATCTTGCTACCTATATATAGACACATATGTACACACGCACACACACATATATATACACACATTATATTATGCAAATTGAATGTTCAAAGGTCTTTGGTTATTGAAACAGAAGGAATTTACAGATGTTGATTAATCATAGAATTTCTAAGATGTTAAGTATATATGAGAAAATTTCAAGAGTGACCATTAGCAGAAGAAATATAACTAGGAAAAACTAGAATATATATATATATATACCCACCCACACACATATGGAGAGAGAGATCTATTTTGATTCTCTGGAAAACCCTGACTAATACACTAAGACAGACAATTCCTCATGTTTCTCCACAGCAAAATTACTGTTTTCCCCTTTATCAAGAATCTTGCAGGGTGGTATTTTGAAAATATGCAAATATCCTGTTTCTCATCATACCTTTACTCACTAATTTTAGCATTGATTGATGATTCTTGCTACAACAACTATTACTGAGGTGCTTGTCAAATACTGATATTTTGCTATTTTCATCATTTATTCTGTGTTTTGTCTGGAATTTAGAATTGGACTGTAAGAAAGAAACATCTCTTCTCCCCACTTATTCAGATATTTTAAATTTCCACATGTATAGAGCTTTGCTAATCTTTTTGTGCTGCTGTCTCTCTTAATTGTTGTACTTAGAGATATGGTTAGCATTATGCTAATCCTTTGAAATATTGAAGCTTGTTTTATATAGTTCATTACCAAGTTGTATAAGTGTTTCATATGTACTAGAAAAGAATGTGTATTTTTAATACTAGGGACTCAGATTTCTATATATGCCCATTAAATCAACCTTGCTAACTATGTAGTTCAAATTTTTACTAACTTTAGTGTGTTGAGTGAAATAATAGTTGAAAGTGTTTTTGATTTCCCCTCAATATGATATTGAATTTGTTACTTTTCCTCCATAAGCCCAGAACTGTTTTCCTGAACAATTTTAAGGTACATACAAATTTGTAATATCTTCCTGGTAAGATTAATTTTTAGCATTTGGCATCAATGATATAATACCAATTTCCCCCTAATATTGCTTTTACCTTAAAATCCATAATTTTTCTGGCATTAATATAGCCACTTCAGTGTTCTTCTCATTGCTATTTTCTGGGAATATCTTATTGTCATTCTTTTTCTTTCAAATTTTGTGCCCCTGTATTGTAAGTACTTCTCATATTTTGTTTTCTTTCTCAAATCTGACGACCTGTCTTTCATTATAGAGTTGAGTTCACTTCCAATTTGAGTGGATTAATAATGTATTTAGCTGGTTACTACAATCTTCCTTCATAATTTGCATTCATTCTTCTTTTTCTAAGCTCTTCTCTCCTTTATTGCCCATTTCTTTCAATTGATTGTTTGTTATTATTCTAGCTTTCCCTTTCTGTTAGTTTGAAGGTTAAAAACTCTTTCTATTAATGGTCATCCTTGAAATTTTATCATATAACTCTTAGAAATTCTATGATAAGTCAACAGTTGTAAATTTCTTCCCCCCCGCCTGAATAAGCAAGGACCTTAGAACTTTAATTCTCAATCATACCCTTCCCACATGCAACCTATTTCCATCTGACTCTTTTCCAATGCCACACATTAGAATTTATTTTTTCTATCTTATATGTGCATTTATAAATCTATTATTTACATTTATACATCTTTACTTGTTGTTTACTATTTCTCTGTGCTTCTCCAAAATTTTCTGATTTCTATTTTTCTTCAACTAAGTTCTCTAGTAGTTGCATTGGTAAGAATGTTTTTGTAGGGAAAGAATGCAAGATTTGTATGCCTGAAGATATGCTTATTTCATTTTTCTCTTTGTGGATATACAATTTTAAGTTAATAGTGATTTTCTCCCGCCTACTTCAAGATCTTATTCAACTATTTCCTGATTCATGTTGCTGTTGGAAAATCTTCTGCTATTGACTTTGATTATTTCTTTTGAACAGTCTTTGGCTGCTTATGGGATCTTCTCTCTGCCTTTAGAGTTCTGAAGTTTCCATATGTCTAAATATGGATTTTCTTTGTTCTAGGTGTATGGATTATTGACATCTTTTATCAATTCTGGAAAAGTTTTAAACATTACCTCTTTACTGATATCCTCTCCTATATTATCCAGAAGTTACTGGGACCAAGTTAGATACACATTAGATTTTCTATTTTATTCTCCATGCTCTTAATTATTCTTTCATATTTTTCATCTACCTATCTTTCTATGCCACATTCCAGATAATTTCTTCAATTCTATTTCCCAATTTGTTAGTTTTTTCTTTTCTGATCTAATGTGTTATTTAATTCAACCTAACCAATGTTCCAGGCAATGTTCTTTAGCCCAAATTTATATTTTGACTGATACACTTTGGGGGAAGCATTCCTGTGAACATGCCTCATTAGACATTTACCTATAAAATCTATATAAAAGTCATTTGACATCAATGATATAATACCAATTACCCTCTAATATACCAAGGAAAATATACCAGCATAAGGGAGATTCAATAGAAACAATGAACAAGAAGAAAAATTTTAAAAATTCAAACTATTAAATAACAGAATAAAATAGTACATATGGAATATTTAAAAACATTTTATATGGATTTTTGTTTTATGATGGTGAGAACTGAACCCAGGACTTCATACTTTCTAAGTATGCACTCTATCACTGAGTTACACCCCACTCCCTTAAATGGATTTTAAAATGAGTTAGTTATCATAGAGTTAACTATAATTTCTAGTAGCATCCTAGTTTGGGATCTACAACAAACTACCATAGACTGTATGGCTTAAATAACAGGCAATTACCGTATTTCTCACAGTTCTACAGACTACAAAGTCCAGGATGATTGACTCTAGAGATCCAGTGTCTAGTGAAGGCCTTGGTCTTGCTTTGGGGACGGGACTCTTCTTTGTTAGGTCCTCACATGGTGGAAAGCAGGAAGATCCTGCATCTCCACCTTCTAAAAGGGAATATATTAATCCTGTTTGTGAGAGTTCCACCCTCATGACCTAATTACTTCCTGAAGGCCCCGCCTTGTGACACCATCATATTGGAGAATAGGCTTCAACATCAAAATTTTGTGGGGACACAAGACACATCTTCCTATGATTCTGTATGCCAAACATATGACCACAGGAGAAAAATGATTACCCTAAATAAAGAATTTAATATTTATCCATGTTAAATTTATCAGGTTGGTCTCTGCCTGCCAAAATAATTTAAATTCTGCATATGTTGTACATCTAATCCCTTATTATTTAATTGAGGATAAAGCTGATCAGCATATTATTAAGAGATGACATTCCAGTTAAGCTTTCCCATGGGACAACGGAAGCCCGCTATTTTGGCTACAACTGATCTACTTGGTATTTCTTACCTTGATTCAGAACATATTTCACTACTTTTTTTTTTTTTTTACAGGGATGCAGGAGAAGACTTTTGGAAACTTGCTGCTGAAATACGAACATTAGCTATCTACATCATCACTCTGACCTGTCATCAGTCTAAAAAGGAAACTAAGCTGGCACTTGGTGAAGCTCTTGAGTTCTTGCTTCACACAGAGAATTTTCAAAGCTCTGTTTGATAACTCAGCTCATTTACAGCACTACCCTTCCCTATAGTATTCTTCTTGGAGTTTCAGGCTCCTCTATTTTCTGTGTTTGTAACCAGGACCTTCCAGTTCTTGGGCCCACATCTGCCTCCTTTCCCTGGATTTTAAGAGATGTATGAATATCTTTTTAACAAGGACAAATGAGAGAAGGTGGTGGGTTGGGGTCATCTTGATTTGTGTTGTGCCTTACCTTTTCACTGTGAGTCCTTGTTGTCCAGAATTCTTAACAAGGTGTGGAACTTATGGTTATCAAATGGTCCTTCCCACCTGCCCCAGTCTGGCTGGGCACAAAATCACAAGCCACTCAAGCAGGAACAAACTTTATTTCCAAAAACTCCTGTGAATGCCACGCACGTGGCCTTCTCCCGGGACACACTACACCAACAGGAAATCCCTCCTCTGGAATTCCCTCCTACCACACTTCCCCAACCAATGGGAACTCTCCGGGAGTCCCGCAGAGCTCCAAAGTAGCAGGCCGAGGCGGACAGCAGGGGTCTAATCCAGTTAAATGCACATCTTAACATAATCATTATCATCTCAATGGCTTGCTGGTGTCACCTTTCAACCAAAAATGCCATGCATCATTCCTACTTGGCTATGGCTCTCAGCATCTCCCCCCCTTCTGTTTAATTACGCACCAAGCATGTGGCTTAGGGACCGTGCCTGTTAGGCTGTCCAGTACTACATATTGCCCTTACCCGTCATTGGATGAGCTGACCTCAAGGTGTCAGCCTCCTGTCTTAGGTTGGTACCACTGCAATTGGGTCATACCCGTCACTGACTACCGGTCCAGCATACAGCCATACTTGTGGATAGGCCTATGCACCAGTGGGGGGGTGAGGTTCTTTGCCTCACCTCTGTTGGCTCCCAAATTTGGCCTTTGCACAAGTGGGGGGGTGAGGTTCTTTGCCTTACCTCTGTTGGCCCCCAAATTTGGCCTTGGTGCCAGTAGGGGGGTGAGGTTCTTTGCCTTACCTCTGTTGGCCCCCAAATTTTAGACCATCACTAGCAGAAGGGAGGAGGATACAGAAATGCCATGACACCAAGCCAATTGACGGCTCCTTTGAAAAATTGTAACACCGATGACACCATCAGCAAAGATACTCCAGCATTACCACAATTTGCTGCACCAACAGTTCACAATGTATACAAGTGATACATAGTCCAGGCAAGTTCTGCAAGCAGTTCAAAGTAGAGGAATCTATCAATATGTTCATTTCCTCCCAAAGTAAATTAACTCCTTGATTGAGCATTACTTGTTGAGTTATTATTCATTGATGCATATGTTTATACAGTTTGTTGTGATAACTATCGAAGAAGCTGTAGTTTGGTTTTATCTTTGTCTTCACCGGCACTGGGATGAAGATAGGAATT
>NW_026000068.1:24272024-24332344 GCF_001458135.2 Marmota marmota marmota
TTTTTTTTTTTTTTTACAGGGATGCAGGAGAAGACTTTTGGAAACTTGCTGCTGAAATACGAACATTAGCTATCTACATCATCACTCTGACCTGTCATCAGTCTAAAAAGGAAACTAAGCTGGCACTTGGTGAAGCTCTTGAGTTCTTGCTTCAGGCGTTAACATGCGGGGTGAATTTGGATCTGATGGACCTTTTAGGATATCAAATAAAGGTCCCAACTGTCTTGTTGTTATGCCTAGATAAGTCCTTATCCAATTTATGTCTCCTAATAACTTTTGAAAGCCGTTAAGTGATTTGAGTTGATCTACTTGTATTTGAATTTTTGGTGGACGGACCCTGGTTGAGTATAATAGAACTCCTGAATAATTAATTTGAAAATTTAATTGTACTTTATCTATTTCTATCTCTAGATTATAATTTTTTAATAAGTTTGTAAGTGTGGCATAACATTCTAGCAATGTGTTTTTATCTTTATGTGCTAATAATACATCATCCATATAGTGAAATATTTGTAGTTCAGGATTTTGATTTCTAAGTGGCTGGATTACTTTGTTAACATAAATTTGACACATAGTTGGACTGTTAGCCATCTCTTGAAGGAGTACTTTCCATTCATATCTCTGATGGGGACCTTCATGATTCAGCACAGGGACAGTAAATGCAAATGTGGACTATCCTCAGGATGAATTAGAAATGAAAAAAAAACAATCTTTAATATCTATAGCTAAAACATACCAGGTTTTTGGCAAAGCAGACAATTGAGGAATCCCTGATTGAGCAGGTCCCATAATAACCATCTCATTATTAATGGCTCTTAAATCTTGCAATAATCTCCATTTACCAGATTTCTTTTTAATGACAAAAATGGGAGTATTATAGGGAGATACGGAAGGTTGTATATGTCCCTCCGCTAATTGTTGTTTTACCAGGTCATGGGCTGTTTGTATCTTTTCTATAGTCTGGGGCCACTGAGGAACCCATACTGGTCTTTCCGATTTCCAAGTAATTTTTATTGCCTCAGTGACCCCTTCTGAAAACCCAATCCATGTCTATTTATTCCTTGATCTATTTGAATTGTTGCTGCTATACCTTGTTCTTGTTCTCCTAATCTTTTTTTTTTTCCTGAAACCTTGTCTAGCCCTAATAGTGGGCGCATTTGGATTGGTGTTATTTGTTAATGTGAAACCTAATTGATCTAGGACATCCATTCCCCATAAATTTATAGGAAGATGATCCAATACATAGGGCTGTATAGTTCCTTCACATTCTTCAGGACCCTTCCAATCTAATACCATTGCACTTTTATGGGGATTATTTGCCACTCCTAGGCCTCGAAGCGAGTGAGTGGCTTGTTGTAACAGCCAATGTTTTGGCCGTTCTTGACGAGAGATGATGCTAAGGTCTGCACCTGTATCAAGTAGCCCATTAAATTCATGTCCTTGAATATTTAGTTTTAGTATGGGGCGAGAATCTAAATTTAAAGACAGCATAGCCCAATCTACACCTGTAGAGCCTAATCCCCTGGAACCTCTTTCTATACTACTACTGGAAAATTTATCATGTAGGCTGGGTATTATTAATAACTGTGCTATTCTATCTCCTGGTGAAATTACTGATATACCCTTTGGAGAACTAACTATACCTTTTATTTCACCTACATAATCGGGATCAATTACCCCAGGACTTATCATAAGTCCTTTTAGTGTAGAAGAACTGCGTCCCAATAATAAGCCTACTGTTCCTTGGGGAAGAGGTCCTTTTACTCCTGTGGGAATGATTTGAACTCCCATCTCTGGAGTTAGTACTGCTCTGGCAGAGGCGCAGATGTCCAACCCTGCGCTCCCTCTGGTTTATCTGATGAGGGATTTAATGGATAATGTGTCCTGGGCACTACCCTGATGGTGTTGCTGGGTTCCTCCATTGCCCCGTATATTTGTGGTTGTAGGCCCCAGAGCATTGGGCCCCCCAGTCCGTTTTTTGGCAATGGAGCCTGATGCTTTTCTCCACGATATCGTGGGTAAACACCTGGTCCTTCTCTGTTTTTTGATAACGGAGTACCCTCTGGTGGTTTGAGAATGGCATTCATTAGCCCAATATCTCCCTTTACGGCATCGTGGGCAAATACCTGGTATTCTACTCCTTTGATAGCTAGTTTTGTTAAACCCTCCTCCTATGGGGCAATTCCTTTTAAAATGTCCTGTTTGTTCACAATTGTAGCATGTTCTTGGCCTGGCATCTAAAGCCTGTTGTACTGCAGCTGCCAAGACTTGCCCTTGTTCATTAATGTCTCTACATAATTTAATATATGTGTTTAAATCTTTATGTTTCCATGGTCTAATGACCTCTCTGCAGCAACGATTCACTTGCTCATAAGCCAGTTGTTTAATTAATGGCATTGCTTGTTCTGTATCCCCCAAAACTCTGGCAGCTGTTTGAATAAGCCTATCTACAAATTCAGCATAAGGTTCATTAGCTCCTTGTATTACCTTAGATAATTGACCTTGTAAATCTCCATGTCCTTGTAAAGTCTTCCATGCCCTAACTGCATCTGCAGCAATTTGTGCATATATAGCAGGATCATATTCAATTTGTTGTCGTTGACCCTCATAAGGTCCTTTTCCTAACAACATATCTAGATTTCTTTGAGGGTAACTGGCTGCTGCATTTCGCCTAGCTGTCTCCGTGCAAAATTCCTCATTGGCAACCTTCCATAACAAATATTGTCCTCCATTTAGCACAGATTTACACATGCTAGCCCAATCTGCTGGCGTCATGTCCAAGTTGGTAATGGATTCGACCATGCTTACAGTGAAGGGTGCTTGGGGACCATAGGTTGTTACAGACTCCTTTAACTACTTCACTGTTTTGAAATCTAGAGCACTGTGAATTCACTGCCCTCCTGCCTGCTCAAGTACAGGGCATGCTAATCTTTGAGGTCCTGTCTCAGGATCCCATCTATCAACTACGGGGGTTGGGGACTCCCCAGTATATGTTGTCTCTATAGGTGGAGCTGTTGGTTGGACACTTACACCCTCTGGTGATAGAAAGGTGTTAGTAGCAGCCTCCTGTTATAACTGTTTCCCTGATAGTTCTTCCTCCTTTAAATTTTCTTCCTCTGTCTATCTCGAGAGACCTTCTCTTTTACTTGATCTAAAATGCCTTTCTCCATGGTCTGAACCTCTAACAATTTACTTAACACTCTTTCAGTTTGTTTTTTACTAATTTCTAATCTACTATAAACATAACGCAACCCAACAAGATAACACAAAACAAAACCGAAACAGAATGAAACAAAAACGGAACGAAAAATCCTTGTATCAATTTTCCTATTTTCTTGAAATGTATTTTCATGGTCTATCTCTATCTCTTCCTCAGGGCCTAACAACTTCAAACCTTGAGCCAACCATTTTTCCCAGTTTGCCTGAGAAAGTTCTAGGGATAGGCAGCTTGAAACAAAAACAAAACAAATCAAAACAAGAACAAATTATTTTTTGAAATGGTCACCCATTCTCTCACCTTCCCTCAGGGGCGAGCAATTTCACTTACCTCCGAGCTTCAGGGGTTCCCCGCACGGGTCGCCAAATGCCGCAGTCTGGCTGGCCACAAAATCACGAGCCACTCAAGCAGGAACAAACTTTATTTCCAAAATCTCCCACGAATGCCACGCACGCGGCCTTCTCATGGGACACACTACACCAACAGGAAATCCCTCCTTCGTAATTTCCTCCTACCACACTTCCCCAACCAATGGGAACTCTCCGGGAGTCTCGCAAGAGCTCCAAAGTAGCAGGCCAAGGCGGACAGCAGGGGTCTAATCTCCAATTGAATGTACATCTTAACATAATCATTATCATCTCAATGGCTTGCTGGTGTCACCTTTCAACCAAAAATGCCATGCGTCATTCCTACTTGGCTATGGCTCTCAGCACCAACCAACAGCCTCTCCATTAGACTAGAGCTATCCTTTTGAACCCAACAAGAAGCCTAGAAGGGGAAGCTTCTCCAGCTAGGCTCATTTACAGGGTGAGAGAAGAGAAGAGAAGACCATAGACATTTCACTGGCAGGGGATTTGTACCCACAAATATATCAAGTCAGGGTTTTAGTTTTCAGGAGTCTTTAGATTTCTACCAACTATTTTTGGCATAGATAGTAATGTCAAAAGCTCTAAGTTTTATTGAGAAGGTAGGACCATTGCTGAAGGTAAGTAGAGAGAAGTGGGAAGGACAAAGAGGAAGAAAACTACTTGAGATGAAAAAGAGACCTTGAAAATAAAACTAGAAACAAGAACCTATGGTGAAATCATTGCAGAACGTGAATCCTACTTTGAGGGGTGTGGACTTGTTGATGTTAGCAGTTTATCACTGAAGTTCTGTTAAGCATGGAAGTCACAGAATAAAGCAATACTTCATGGGATTCTAGAAATATTAAAAAAAATTTCTGCTAAGACTTTTTTTTAAATAAAGGCATCAAAATGATATTAAGTATCACTGTTTCAATTTCTACAAGATCATCCCTTGGTCTCAATATAACTGTGACTCAATGCACAGAGAAACAAATCTTGTTTGACTTATTTTAATAATGATAAACATATGTCCTTAATAGTACATGTCTTTCCCTATATATTAGCCATCAACCCTGGCTAACTGTGTGTGTGTGAGTGTGCGAGTGTGTGAGTATGTGTGTGTGTGTGTGTGTGTGTGTGTGTGTTTGTACTTCATTCTGATTTCCCATAATGAGCTTCTTCATTAAGCAGATATAAAAACTGTTGGGTTGATTCTAGCACATGGAAGAAAAGGCCAAGCCAAGGACTCTTAAGAGCACCCCAGTTTCTCAGTCCAATTGAAATCTAAAAGCAAAGTCACTGCAAGCACAGAGAAGGGTAGCTGTTAGCTGTAGACACTAATGGAACAGAAGAACCATGAGCCAGCACATCTCAGAAGCCCAGCTCCTGCTTATGTGTCTCCTCTGAAACCAGAGAAGATTTCCTATCATTTCTATTGTTCAACATTGTATTAAGAATAAATAAGAATAAATGAAAGGTTCATGTAAACTATAAATTGGTATATTGGCTTTCACCAGACAATCCCAGCATAGGCAGAGACAGAACCAATTGCCTGGATCCAGGAACTTGGAGATCCAGGAACTTATTTCTGTAGACATCCTCAAGGTCAAAGTCCCCATGTTTAGATATTTATCTCCCAGATAAGTACTTCTCAGTGGCTTTCCCTCTTCCTATCCACCTTCTGTGGCTACTTGTCTGTTAAGACGCCATATGAAGGTTGCCTCTGATGAAGCATTTCCTGTTCTCCCCTTGTACAGTGAACCTCTCTGCATATCACATCTGTACAGATGTCTCACTGCACTTATTAAAAGTCTAACTTCCCACATTATACCAGGGCCTCCTTGGGTTCATGTCCAGCTGGGATTCATCTCCACATCTCCAGCACCTATCACAGAACTTCTATCAAGTCCTTGGCAAAAGGATGCAGAAGGACAGAAACAATTTTTCTCAAGGACGCACATATGGGAGTGCTAATTCAACACCATTGGAATCAATATCCTACAGGATTTGACAAATTCAGACCCGAAGGATCTAGGCAGACCTGTGCAGCCTGTGTGGTGAGTTCAAATGTCCTTGGTCTCATTTGTTAGAAAGTAATTCAATCATTGAATGGTTTGGATTTTTTTGAGTTACATAAACAGGAGTTTACTTGATTTTCAAATAAATGATTTCTTCCTTTTTAGAAAGCAAAGTTTTCAGGAATCATTTACTCTTTGTTTGAAACCAGTGAAGATTTAAGGATCCCTTCTTCCTCTGCACACAGACTGGGAAGTTTCCTGGGCTTATAAGATAGAGAAGTGCAGAACTTTTGAACCAATTCCCCTCTTCTCTCCACACTCCCTGGCACTTGGTCAGGCTCTCAACCCACTCTTGCCTGGACTACTGTGACCTTCCTGGACTGCTTTTCTTCCATCATTCTGCCCTTCCGTCTCCTGAAATGCCTATTTTCCTTTACTTTCTCTGAATTCTGACTAGCTGCTAAATTTAGTCCTTGTTCCACGGCCTGGAATTCAGAACCCACAATCTGCCTTAGCTCAAGTCTCATGCCTCACGGTGCCTGAGTATGTCCTGAAGCTCCAGCTACACCTGGCAACAGGGGTGGCTCTAGACTTCACTCATGCTCCTCCTTCCATCTAGAGCGTGGTCTCTTTCCGAGTCCCCCAAGTGGCAAGCCTTCCCTGTGAGAACATTTTCCCCATTGTCACAGTGCCTGTAAGGCTTCGTGGAGTGAACCCTTGGTATTGGCAGCCGGCTTTCATTTTCCCACTCTCCATGTCACAGTTCCCCAAATTTTCTTTGGAAAACCTCGATGGGGTATTTGCTCCACACACAACTCCAGGAGTAGACCTTGGTTAGCTTAACCCTTTTGGCATAACTTGCCTCCCAAGACAGAGTAAAGGGTTCAGGGATCTTTCCTTGGCTGTGGTTCTCCTTGCCGTCATTGAGCTGGCATGACAGGAAGCAGAAAGATGTGAGTATAGTCACATATTGTTGGGAATCCATAAGCAAAACTATAACAACATAATAGAAAATTAAAAGGGGTACTATATGAACAGTCAGCATTGTTTTACAAGTTTCTTTTAATTTTCTAGACATATACGTATATGTGTGCATTGGACACAATGTAAAATGTAGTTTTTTCTTTTAATGGAAGCAAAATATTTTTGAAAACCATTGATCAAGTTCCCATTGTAGACAATTTGATGATATAGAAATGTAGAAGAACAGGCAATAATAGATCACATGATATTAAAGAGGTCTTATTTTGTAAAATTTCTTTTCTGGTCTTATAGATATCTGCATATACATGTAGAGTCACAATGTGAAGTGTATTTCTGACTCTGGGTAGTAGGCAAATCAGTTGAAAAACATCAACTTGCTTTTTCCGGGTGCCAGAATTATTACAAAACAATATGATTGTCTGAGTTGTAGCACCAGGTTGTGGGTTGGGTGGGGAGAAGGTCCTTAAGAATGTCAGCCCAAAGAGCTACAGAGGTAGGATATATCTGGAGTACCTCTCCTGGGCTTGCACAAGTGCTGAGGAGCCTGTAGACAGGACATTGTGTGGAGCCTAGGCAGAAAACAGTGCCAGCCCCAAGAGGGCAGGTATCACTCCAGCCTGCTCCCACACCCAGCTCCTCCAGGTAGTGAATAAAAAACCACACAGACACAGGAGACTGGAGCCTGTGAAGAAGAGGGATTAGAAGCAGCCTAACATTCTGAACTGCTTTGCCATTATGGCTTTGGCTTAAAGGAATCCAGAGGATGCTTTGCAAAGATCCTGACCATAGGGATCCAAGGTACAGAGGTAAGCTACTAGAATCCATGGCTACATTAGTATCTGAAGAATAATTATAACAGAAGTCAGATGTCTTTAAAAGGCAGATAATTTGCTTTTTTGTTTTGATAAAGAAATTTTTGCTCTTCTCACATTTTAAATTATTCATCTCCTATCTTTTTCTATATTTTATTTGTTTTGTTCTCTAAGTGCTTACCAGTTAGAGAATGTTATAGTCCTTTGACTAATTTTATCTTATTTTAAATCATCCTTTAAAATGTTTCAGCTACCTGGCTTTTTTTTAATATTTCATTTAATTTTTCCCTCTATTGTTTTTCACTTTAAAAGATTTTTGTTTCCTTTTTTGTTTTAGCTTTATTCACAACCATATCTTTGAGACTGTAAGCTTCTGACTTCAACATCTAAGTTTTAAAATTCTTTCATCACATTTTTTACGAGTTAAGCTCTAATTTCTGAGTTTCTGGTTTTGTTCTTTTAACCTGTTGAAAGTGTTATATTTATTCCTTTCATTTGGTTATTCTTATTTCAGCCTCATTTCTCTCCCCAACCTTTGGTTTTAAAATATATTTCCTTATTTGTCATTTTAATCATTCTGTGTCTATGTGGTGTGCATTTATCAGTCTGACCACAGAATGCAAAGCTCGGGCTCTTCGTCTCATATTATTCTGCTGCCTTCAACTTAAACACTTCTATAGCTTACTGAACTAGAGTATCTCCTACTCCTATCTGCCCTAGCATGTTTTTTCTCTTTTGAGAGATATTCTCCTGCTGTCTGAATCATTCCATTTCCTTGTACTCACAGAAAGGGAAAGGAGGCACTGTCCAGAGCTGGAAGGACCCAGGGTTTTGAAGGTGGTTGATGAGCCCCTTGCTAGTGGCTTCCACCTATCCACAGGTCTGAGCACTCCCTCAGTCAGCTCCAACATCTTGTGATATCCAAGGGTGGTGCTATTTTCATCTTGATGCCTTCAGAATTCACGAGAGGATCCAACACTATAAAAGCTATATACACTAAACCCAAGGCCATCATCATTCTAAATGCAGAAAACCTGAAAGCATTCCCTCCAAAAACTGGAACAAGACAGGGATGCCCTCTTTCACCACTTCTATTCAACATAGAAGTAAAACTCTAGCCAGAGCAATAAAGCAAAAAGATAGACACTGAAAGGATTCAAATAGGAAAAGAAGAGCTCAAACTAGCCCTATTTGCAGATGACATGATCCTATATTTAGAAGACCCAAAACTCCACCAGAAAACTTCTAGAACTCGTAAATGAACTCAGCAAAGTAATGGGATATAAAATTAACACCCATAAATCAATTGCATTCCTATATGCCAATGATGAATCTGCTGAAAGAGAAATTAGAAGGCTATCTCAATAATAATAATAGCCTCAACAACAACAAAAACCACACCTGGTAATCAATCTAACAAAAGAGGTGAAAGACCTCTACAAGGAAGACTATAGGACACTAAAGAAAGAAATTGAAGAAGACCGTAGAAGATGGAAAGATCTCTCATTTCTTGGATAGACAGAATTAATATTATCAAAATGGCCATACTTCCAAAAGTGTTATACAGATTTAATGCAATTCCCATTAATATTCCAAAGATGTTATTCATAGAAATAGAAAAAGCAATCATGAAATTTATTTGGAAAAATTAGAGACCCAGAATAGCCAAAGCAATCCTTAGCAAGAAAAATGAAGCAGGAAGCAACCCAATACCAGACCTTAAATTATAATACGAGCGATAGTAACAAAAACAGCATGGTATTGGCACCAAAACAGAGGTAGACCAACAAAATAGAAGACATAGAAGGGCTAGGGATATAGCTTAGTTGATAGAGTGCTTGCCTTGCATGCACAAGGCCTTGGGTTCAATCCCCAGCACCACCAAAATAAAGAGGTGCACAGTCCAAACTGTCACTGAATCCATTACTGGCTGTATTAATCACCCTTCAAATTCCATCATAATTGCACTGAATATTTTCTTACCTAAAGATTATATGGTAGTTTTAAACACCACTAACTTGCATAAAAATAAAAGTGAAAAAGAGAGACAGGAAAATAATGGCATACACACATCAACACAGAACAAAGATAAAATACACAAAGCTACTCTGATTCTTGCTTCAGCAGCTGGCTCAAATTTTTCTTGCCCTCAGCCAGAGGCTCAGTGGTCAGTTTCTTTCTCTGGTAGAGAGAATCAAATCTTCACTCCAAAGAGTGAAACCTCCATGGTCTTACCTTTTTTTGGTTATTATAGTCTTTCATTAACCTTTACCATCAGTCATGGAATTGCTAAGGGGTACTCCAGAGAATCTCCTGGAAGATACATAATCCTCCTTGTCCCCAGTGTAGAGCAGTTAATCAATTTCCTTTGGTTGCTGAAATCGATCACTCCAGCCAATATAGTAACACCTTATTGTGGGCCTGTAGGTTAGTGGTTTAAAAAAAAATAAAACTCAAAATGACCAGGTGGCAATCTTCTCTTCAAATTCCAAGATGTTGCTGTGACTCCTGATGAAGGTATTCCCCCTGGGTAGGAGGCAAAGAGGGGACTGATTTCCAAATCAGCAAAGCTCAAAGTTGTCAGGTAGAAGAAGCAAACATTCTATGAATGAATTATTGGAGAACCCACTCTCATTTCTACTCCTTGTTCACAGATCTATGCATTTGGGGGATACAAAGTTCATACTGCACCCAGTAAAACAATCCTCTCCTTTCAGAGTGTTGTATCCCAACTGGTAACATACTGAGTCTTCAATAAACCATTCTATCTTCAATTAGGCCAGCCACTTTCTGGGTTTGGAGGCATATGGTAAGTCCAGTTAATTTTGTGGCCACACATTTATTGCTGTACTTCCTGCACTGTGAAATGACTTCCTTGTTCAGATCCAGTGCTCAGCAGAGTGCCATGATGGCAGGGTCTGAATCCACAGAGGCTGATAGAAGCTGGAAAGCAGGGAATGCAAATCCACACTCAGAATGTCTATTCCAGTGAGCATGGATTTCTGCCTATTCTATGATGAAAGGGACTGGACATAATCAACCTGCTACTAGTTTGAGCACCTGGAGAATGGATGCACTAACCAACTGGTACCTGAGTTTCAATATAGGTCTGCATTTAGCATTAGCCAAATCAGTGTTAGCAAGAAGTCAGTGTTGTAAAGTCCATTCATACTCTCCATCCTTGCCACTTTTTAGATGAGCCCAGAGAGCCAACACTGAGATGCTTGAGACAAACTAACTGACAACTACCAAATACGTCATTTTATTCATGTTTCAACATCCACTACTGCCCTTTAGTGGGCATTACATGGGACACCTATCTTCACAATCTCTGGTCACTCAGAGAGGATTTGGAGTAGAAAATAGAAAAAATAAAGGAGGAAAAGCTAAGGAATTATCCAAGCATCTGGGACCTGGAATGAAGACAGATCGTCCATTAAATCACACGAAATGTGTGTTTACAACAGAGTGGACAGGCCATGGAGACAGAAGACACTAGAAAACTAAGGTTCAGGGAAGGTTGAGGAAAAGCTCTGCTACCTAAAATCGAGGTGGGGGGGCACAAACCCCCCAAATAAAGAGAAGTAACAAAGTCAGTAGATTGAAATTGTTGGATAGTGTTAAAAGAATGTGGAAAGAAACTGTTAACAAAAACACTTGCTGACCCCTCAAACATCAGATAGAGCTCTAATCTCTAGAGTATACAAAGAACTCAAAAAGCTAAACAACAAAAAAGCAAATAACCCAATCAACAAATGGGCCAAGGACTTGAACAGAAACTTCTCAGAAGAGGATATACAATCAATCAACAAATACATGAAAAAATGCTCACCATCTCTAGCAATCAGAGAAATGCAAATTAAAACTACTCTAAGATACCATCTCACTCCAATAAGAATGGTAGCCATTATGAAGTCAAACAACAATAAGTGCTGGCGAGGATGCGGGAAAAAGGTACACTCATACATTGCTGGTGGGATTGCAAATCGGTGCAGCCAATTTGGAAAGCAGTATGGAGATTCCTTGGAAAGCTGGGAATGGAACCACCATCGGACCCAGCTATTCCCCTTCTTGGACTATACCCAAAAGACCTAAAAAGAGCATACTACAGGGACACAGCCACATCCATGTTTACAGCAGCACAATTCACAATAGCTAGAATGTGGAACCAACCTAGATGTCCTTCAATAGATGAATGGATTAAAAAATGTGGCATTTATACACAATGGAATATTACTCAGCACTAAAAAATAACAAGATCATGGCATTTGCAGGCAAATGGATGGCATTAGAGCAGATTATGCTAAGTGAAGTTAGCCAATCCCTAAAAAACAAATGCCGAATATCTTCTCTGATATAAGGGGGGTGACTCAAAATGGGATAGGGAGGAAGAGCATGAGAAGAAGACTACCTCTAAATAGGAAAGAGAGGTGGGAGGGAAAAAAAGGGAGAAGGGGAGTTGCACGGAAGATGGAAGGAGAACCTCATTGTTATACAGAATACATATATGATGTTGTAATGAGAAAAAGAAAAAAAGTGTGTCACATTAGATTGGATAGAGAGAAAGGATGGGAGAGGAGGGGAGGAGTAGGGAGGATAGGAAGGGCAGCAGAATAGAATAGACAATATGACTGATGTATGTACATTCCATATGTATTATATGTCAAAATACATTCTGCTGTCATGTATGACTAAAAAAAAAAAAAACACCTGCTGAAAAGAGAAAAGAACTGTCCCAGAGTAGCAAAGCAAATGTTCTTTAGGAGCAACCATCCCCTGTGCTGAGTGGATGTTAGAAGCAGAATAGGTAGAGTCCCGCTCAGCAAAAAGCAAAACACTGACACTCTTTTCTATAAGCTAGGCAGGCCATGTATGGCATGCCTCACATGTATGGCTTTATTTAATAACCCTTAAGAGGGTGTCCTCTCTTGCTTATGGTGTTGTCTGTAAAATCCTAGCAGTCAGATTGGCCCTTCCACACTCAGAAGAGGGAAAAGTGAATGTGGACTGACTCCATAGGACTAGTATACCGGAGGCAAAGCTGAAAGTCCTCACAAGTCTCTGAGAATGTGAGCAGCAAAGGTGAAACAAGAAAGACAGCACCACATTTCCGTGTTTGGAATAAATGAATTTTTAATAACCAGTTTCTTGGTTACACCCTCACTGATACCAATTTTAACAGTCCACACAGTTAAATAAAAATGTACATTTTAAAACATATTTCCAAAACAGTAATTTTTTTTTTGTACCAAAAGGGGGAAAAAAAAAAAGCCTGGTTACCACTATCACGGTGTATTGTCCATGAATTGAGACTTTCCTATTTCAGCAGCAGGTACATGTGTAATTGGGCAGGTAGCAACAGAACAGCAATCCTGACACCCCTTTCTTCATGGTAAATGTCTTTGGGTTGAATCGTAACAATAAAGTAATGAAGCTGGATACCATAAAGCAAAAATGGATACTGATCTCATTATTTTATAGTCGTCCCTTGTGATATATTTATAAAATATTTCTTTCACATGTACAAACAATCTACTACAGATGGGCTTAATTTTGATAGAATCAACTGAAAAAGGTTCTATGTTAATGCAACATTCATTGTAAAGATTCCAGAAACACATGAGTCAAAGTTTCAAATGATAATTCCCACAGTAACTATAACTCTGCTATACAACATACATAATGGAAGAAAAGTTATCAACATATACCATAGTAGAAAATACTCAGTAAGCAGAAGCAAACTGAGTTATGCTTGCTATGGGAGTCATCACTTTCAACTAGCTGAGAAAATATAAAAATTGAAACCATAAATGCATGCATTATATTTGTATTTAATTCCAATTTTTTGATCCAATTTAATCAGCTTTGCATTCAAACTACACTTTCCTTTCATAAGCTGCATATAAATATCTTTTGTAATTTTAAACTTCACATCATTTGGTTTCTTTTTTTCACACAGGCTGCCTTTGCAGGATGGCATCATTATACCCTGGCCCTCCCTGAAATGTCAGGACATGTCTGCTGGGATCTATTTATCTATATTTCTTTTTTCCCTGAAGGACATGGTGGGGGAGGAGAAAGAGAATAGCAAGGAGAACAAGAATCACATTGAATAGCTTTAAAAGATAAACAAGTAGAACAGAACAGGGGGGCACTGTCACCATTAACTCCCGCCTTAATATCTTCCTAAGCAGAAATAAGAATACCACCACATATTTACAATTTTCCAAAATCTTTAGTCATAACATCATCTCATTTGATCATCACCACAACAACAATATGAGAAAAGGGGGGGGAAAAAAAACAAAACACTTCTTTGTTGTTCAGCTCTTTGTGGCTCAAGGAGAATACATATAAGGATGTGCTTTTATATTATCATTTAAACTCTAAGCCATTTAATTGCACTTAAAATATTTCCTAAGTATACTCACTTACATATGCACAGGATTTGCTTATTATTAAAAGCAGAATATACTTTATGTAAAAATATTATGGTTATGAGCTAAACTTAAACATATTTTAAGCTTTTTCCTTTAACTATATTCTGAAAATTCAATAGTGAAAGAGAAAAATTTAATTGCCCTTTGAAACTCTGTCTAGGCAAAATTAATCCTGTATATTATATCCAGCATTACTTTTCCCAGTTTGGTTTTAACTAAGAAGGGCACCTTCTATAGCCTCTGAAGAGGAATCTTTTTACTTTCCAGCAGCCTGTACCATTAGGGTATGTTTCATTATATTCAGGCTAAATTACTTTGGCTCAAGAACAATCATAATTCCTTTACCACTCTAACTAGCTCCACCCCACCATGATGCCTATGACCTTGTGTGTGTGTCTGGAGGGTGATATGCTCAAACTTTGTCTTGCACCACTAAGATGAGGTTATTCAGATTTAAATTTGTTTTTCTTCCTTTCTAGGTACAAAAAGATCCTTCTTTATATAAATTAGATGTATTTTTTCTTCTTCATTTATATAATGTACCAATAAAAAGATCAATTAAAATAAACTCAGCCAGCAAAAACCTCAAAATTATTTGTCCTAACTATCCTTTGCCTGTGAAAATATAACAATCCTGCTTGTAACTAAAGTACAATATTTAACTGTTAAAAGGTAAACGAATTCTTAGGAATATTAAGAGGTTTTATTATGAAAGAAGTTTGTCTTCTTGATCTTACTTGTAACTATAAAACTCATCTTTGCAATGAAAAAAGATTAACACATAAATTCTTGAACAAAAACAGATAAAACACATAAAAGTTTCCCTGGGACATGAATACCGAATTTTCAGTCATTCCCTTCCACCCCATATGCAAAAGTTTGAAAAGAAAAATCAGTGTCTGGCATTAATCACAAAGCACAATCTCAATACTATTTCCAGTCATAAAGAAAAACGTGAAGATGACTGGTAGGCTTAAAAATCAGTGATAGAGACAAGAGCTCTTGCATCTTATCAAAGGCCAGGAGAGAGGTGATATATCTGTCAGATAAGAAGGACCATAGTGTGTATGTTTCCATGAAAGTCATCTACTTTATGGTACTGTCCTGAGGGAAAGGGTAGATCTAGCCAGTGGGCAAGACTTAGCTTAACCCAAATGAAATAAAGTCCTTGTTGACCTTCTCTTTCAAGGAGAAACTTGAAGAGGAGGTGATCAAGTCTAGAGAATCACAATATGCTTAGAAATGAAAAACAATAATGTATATTTATTTGGGAAGTCAGTATGTGATTTACAAAGGTTGAAAATTTCTCAGATCAACTACTGACAGCAAAAAAGTCCTTAAGATTGTCAGTATTATAGATAAAGGAGCTGATTTTTCTTTTTATTTATAATTAAACCTGAAGAATTTCTGGAGTAACTGATGGCAAAATAATAATACAGGGTGCCGGTGGCGCGGAGGGGGTTATGAAAGATGGTGGAATGAGATGGACATCATTATCCTTGGTACAGTATGACTGCACATATGGTGTGACGCTACATTGTGTACAACCAGAGAAATTCAAAGTTGTGCTGCAATTGTGTACAATGAATCAAAATGCATTCTGCTGTCATATATACCTAATTAAAATAAATAAATTAATAAAAAAATAATAATACATTTAAGAATAAACCAAAGGAAAGCTCTGGAAACTACCTAAGGTAAGTGGTCCAATAACAGAAGACTGTTAAATAAATTGTTATAAACTCATACAAGGGATATTATGCAGTCATTCACAATGTATTCTTGAAGAATATCCAAGGAAGATGAAAAGGTAGATAATATACTATAAAATGAAAAGTTATAAAATGGAATATTTTATATGAACTCTACTTTGGGAAAGATATATGCATAATTGGTAGAACATACACAAAATTATTAACAGAAGTTACATCATTTACTGAGAATTTAATGTCTCACAATTTTTTCTTTTCCAAAAGAAAAGAGGGTAAGATTAGAGGAAACTATTATTTTCAAAAAGAATCAATCTACTCTGATCTCTTTGTCCCATTTGTTTCTATGATACACAAAATGAAAAAAATGAAATATATTTATGGCCAATAAGCAATTGCATTACAAATATTTTTTAAGTTATGAAGTCAATAGTTCATTTACATTTAGTTTTCTTATACTTTTTTCCAATTTACACAAGAGTAATGTATTTTAAAAAACACATAATAACAAATTTGTATCCAAGGTTGAAATTTTCAATATATTCTTCTTCATATGTCCTTCAGTTTAAAAAATGAATTTCATATGCTTGATTCCATAAGTTTTGAAGAAAACCATGATAATGAGTGCCCATAATCCCAGAATAAAACCCCCAGGAGGATGCCAGTCTTTCAGCTTCGGTTTCTGCAAAAGAAGGATAACATTGTCAATTTAACAATAGGCAAATAATTCATCAATGGATAAAGCTAATACTAATGGAAAAGAGAAATTTCACTGTCCATGTTTTAAAGGGAAGTAAGTTTAATCAAATTAAATCTATTGGGAGAGCAACAGTGGTAAAGACTTCAAACAAAGTAAATATTCCAAAGGGTAAACTGGCTCCTAACAAAGATCCGTTTTAGCTTATATTCTATTTTCTCAATGGGGCTTTCCTTGATTAACCAATTCACCAACTCTCCTCACCAAAGTTATTCAGTAGTCTTATAGTCCTTCTCACTTTTGAGTTGAGATATTCATTAGTTTTTCAGTTTTATCTGTTTCTCCTAGACTATAGTTCCATGAGGGTCACCTTGTTAAATTCCCAGCACTGACCTACCACAGGGCCTGCCACACAAAAGGAACTTGTGTGTCATACTGAATAAATCAGTGTAAGAACAAATGCTACCCAACTTCAGTCATTCCTTCAGATATTCAACAATCACTTGTCTGGAGGCCAGTGTCTTTGATCATGTTTCTCCCTTGATGTAGAATGTTATGCCCTTTCAAAACTCACTATTTCAAGTAATGCCAACTCCTCCAGATTTTTCTTTGAATTCTCATAGTAACTGATCCATAACTATCGACTTTTACTGCTACCTACTTCCAGTTGCCTTTATTGTTTATCTCTATGCAATACAACCTAAGGTCAAAATTCATCTGAATTCATTTTACATGCCCTTCTCCATTCCCCACCCCACAATACCCAGACAGGTGTCTTCTATGTTTTTTTTGCCCAGCAAGGAAGGACCAGTCTTCTCCACTGAGTTGACTTTTCAACAGTCTAATTATGGCCCAATAATTGGAGACTTGTAACAAAAATCTCTTAATGAGTCTACTTATTGAATTATTGGTCAAGATTATACTAGTTATGAGAATCAACTTTCATCAATTCAAAATTAACTTCTCGAACAAGGGAGCCAATAACACCTTAATATCTTAATTTGGATTATAATATTAGAGTTTTAGGAGTTTTTAATCAAATGCTTAATATGAACTGAATTGACACATAGTTTACAATAGTTATATTCTATCTTCATTCCTTTGCCTGTTCTCACCTTCTACCACTTCTTTCAGAAAACTCCCCCAAAATATTATCCATTAAGTCCAATTTTCCTCATGTTACTTTCCATTCAAAAGTCTGCGATGGCTTATGGTCATATGTGTGATAAGGATGATGATAAAAGTTCTTACCCTCTGCTATCTTTTTTGTTTGTTGTTCTATTTAGTTACACATTACAGCAGAATGCATTTTTGACTCATTGTACACAAAACAGAGCACAACTTTTCATTTCTCTGGTTGTACATGATGCAAGGTTGCACCACTCACGCAATCATACACATACATAATGTCCATCTCATACCCTCTGATATCTTAAAGAATAATAAATTCAGCAGTTCTCAAACCATTCAAATAGCAGAGTGCCTGGAAGTCACCGTGCTTTTTGCGTAACACTGTAGCAAACCTTAATTTCAGTAGAAAACCTAGAGTAATTAATGTAAAGCACAGTTGTATTAAAAATAGGTAATGTAAATAAAAATATCAGAAGCATGTGTCAAAGAAAAAACAAGTATGTGAACCATACAGCTTACTACTCTGTTTTTGTCCTGTTTATTTTCTACTAATCAAACAATTGATAAGTCACATGAAAGCACTAAAAATGCTTAAAAACAAAAATTACTTTCCCACAAACTAGAAAAAGATTATCACTAAACATTATTAGTGGAAGCCCACCTTTATATAACAACCTGCAGATGTTCCCTGGGAACCCAGCTTAAGAGCACTGACCTAGGTAGGGAGACAAAGTTCTTATTTCCCCTAACTAGGAGGTTCTGATTTAAAAGACTTTTGAAAACACACACACACACACACACACACACACACACATACTACTATAATAGGAAAATTAAAATAAATATGCTCAAAATTTGATATTAAAGGTAAACTCTTAACTGAGAAGAACAGGCCATAGACAATTGTTTCATAAACCAAAATAAAGAGCTTCAGTGCTAAGAGTTCAGGAGGTGTTTAAAACAAGTCATGTTCAAAGAAAAATGAACACCATTTAAGCTATCATGAGATTACAGAAGTAATAATCAAGTAGTTAACAGCAAATGGTACTTCTGCAGTTATAGAAACTCTTATTACTTCCCAACGAGATGGATTCCCTAGTAATTTTACCACTAGATCTTAAACTTAGCAGCCAGAAATAAGATGACTAAGAAAAACAGCATTATTGGAAGTAGTCATTTCTCTGAAGACCCAAGAATAAGCTCCGACAGCTACTTTGACCTTTTATTCCAAAACTGGTTTGGAGAATTGTGGACGCACTCTTCCTGGTCCTTCAACCTCCTTGATAGTCATGTGTCTCATCCACACCACTGATGTCCATGAGAGACCCACAGAAAAAAGCAAAGTGCTACAGCTAAGTTTCCAAGAGCAAACTCTGAAAGTAATAATGGAGGACTAAGAAATATATATAATTACAAAAATTATAATAAAATGATACATTTACTCACATTGTAACAATATATGCCAACAAAGCAGCAAATCTTAGTCTTTCAAAAACTATTTATAGTTATCTCTTTTATTGCTGTATCTCCATTACATCTTTTTGATGAAGAACAATGGAAAATGCATTAGTTGAATATACTTTGGACTCAGTTTAGGAAGGCATCTCATTTAGAATCCCTCAGTAGAGCCCCTCCCATCTTCTCACAATTTGTACAAAGGCACAGAAAAACCTGGTAATATACCCTACTAAAATAAAGTTAACCTTTAATGAGAAACCTGATAGTTTCACTATCTGAAAGTCTGAAAAGCCAGGTCTAAAATCAAGTTAATAGTTGGCCTAGTTTTCTAATTGCTACATACCATGCAAATTATTGCTTTACTCAAAGAAACATAATAATTCTGCTGCTGAAAGAGACTTTAGTTCACTCCTTTTTTCTGCCTGCTGTTTGGGAGCCTTCCATATAGTAAATAGATTAGTTTACTATGTAGCCAAGTTGTGGAACTCATTCCAGCCTCCTCATGGCACACCTCTTTATACTTCTATTTAAATACAATTCCCAGTAAACAACATGACAGAGGTGGAGAAGCACTAAAAATGGTTCAATGCATCCTAGAAGTTTCAATGTTCATATGAAAATCTCTGCAGAGAGGGGAAAATATAGGAACAACCTTGTAAGTAGTGTGTGTTAAGAAATATTTTACCTTTTTTTAAAGTGCCCCTGAATCAGACACAGTGGTAAGGCAGCATTTGATCCTACTTTAGTTCAGCAGAGTCATATTTGATCACTACCTGCCAGTTACTGGGAACAGTATCACAACCTATCAAACACAGATTAGAGAAGACATTTGTATCTCAGTGGACAGTGAGAAGCATCCACACACTGTTGGCAAATACCAACGTCACCCAAAGAAAAACAAAAATCCAAGGTAGGCTCTATGAGGAAAAATACTCTTATACATGAAGGAGAAATTATATCCTGAAGATGCAGAGGAAATGTCTCCAAATATAATTTAATAAGGAACCAAAATAATGTTTGAGAAAATTTGCACTGGCACAGATTCAGATAATGATACACAAGCAACCAAAACCAAGATAATATTATAAAGAGAAAAAGAATACAAGATACAAAAACACAGGCTAAGATTAAAAGGAAATTCAGTATTATAATAGCAAAACTAAAATCCACACAGACTAGGGAGGAACATGTTCCCAGAACATCTCTGAGTCTTTCATTTACCCTATTGTGTTAGACTGATGAAAAATTTGTCCCTAATTCTCCATGCATCTCTCTGTCTATACCTTTCCAACATGGTTCCATAGAAGCTTAAATCAAGAATCTACATCCCTACCTCCTTGAATAAGCTGGTATAGTAACTTCTTTTGGCCAACAGAATGCAACACAAGTAACAGTCCATTCCAAGTAAAGCCTCAAGAGGCTTTTATTGCTTCTGCTCTTTCTCAGACCTCCCATGAGAAAAAGCCTGAGCTTCCTGAAGAAAAGATACCATGTAGAGAAGAACTGAGGTCCTCCTGGCCAATAACTAGACAACTCCCAGAAAGACCTGCTAACTAATCCAAAGTTGACCACAGGCTCAAGAGAAAGCAAACAATTGCCCAGCTATATTCAGCCTATATTTCCAACCTCCAGAATCATGAGCTCAATAAATGTTTTAAGTCACTAAGTTTTAGAGTGGTTTGTTATGTATCAAGAGCTATGACATATATCAAATGAGGTGACAATGTGGAAGGCAAAACCTTGATTCTTAAAATCATAATAAAACAGAAAATGTTCCCATATACATTCTTGTAGCTTTCTGCAACAACAGTATAAATAAGAATAGTATGAAAGGCAGGTAATTGATGCCCTGTCCACCAGGAACTTTACTGGAATGAGAAAGGTTCGTCAAGATAATCCCTTCTGAACTTCTTACAGTGAGAATTCTAGCCTCATTACCAAATCAGCATTAAAGTCCACAACCCAAGTATTTCCACAGGTACCTGACTCATCACTGTTGGACTCAAAGCCATCCATACAAAACACCTGCTGTGCTAAGTTTTGTGAATGTTCTCTACTACTCTCCTCACTAAGGGGATCTGCAATGCTACTCACCCTTACAGTCTTCCTGGAGAGACTCCAGCTGTCACCATGCCAGAAGCTGCTCTCAAGGAAATGAAGTGGGGAAATCTGAAACTAACTCAACCAGCTTCACTGTAGCCTCCTTCTCCCGACTAGAGTCTAGAGCTGAAGTCCAGCTCCTTTCCTTTTAAAATTACCAATTAGTGGTAATCAGATGTTGCCCCCTGATGGATAAATGTACATCTCCTAAGATCTTTATGCACTTTATCCATGATAAACCTTCGATGCAGTTAATCTAATCTCTGATTAAGGATGACGTTTTCAAATACGACTTTAAGTTTAATAAAGATTGACTAGAGTTTTCCTTAACCATGATTTTAACTTTTCTGTGACAAGAATATCCACTATTAGCAATAATAATTTTTTTCTTAGTTGTAGTTGGACACAATATCTTTATCTTATTTATTTAGTTTTACGTTGTGCTGAGGATCTAACCCAGTGCCTTGCACGTGCTAGGTGAGCACTCTACTGCCGAGCCACAACCCCAGCCCCAGCAATAACTATTTTTTAAATGTTATAAAGGAAATTCTTTTTATTTTGATACACCAATCAGTGAAAAAATATAGTCATGTGTCATTATGCACAAAACAAAAATACATTAAAATATATAAGTCAAAAAATAGAGCAGATGTGAGATGAGAAATTAAGGATGAATTTGGGGCATGGGCATTAAGAGATGCCAGTTGACTAAATGAACTGAGGTGGGTACAGAAATGGGCCACAAAAAGTGTTGGGGCAGGTGCTGGGGCTCAGAACAAAATATCCCAAAATATGGTGCTTTGACATGCTGGAAGGTATTGGCACCCTGAAGGATTCAAAAGCAAGGTCTCTCTCATCTCCTGTCCAGGATTCCTCTTTCCCCAGGCAGAAGCTACAAACCAGAACCACTCTCCCCAAAGTCAGCCCTAACACCTAGAAAGGTCACTCCTTCCCTTCTGCCTCATCCTTGAAGACCTTCATTCCAGAGGGGTCATCCTTCACATTAACTATTAACATTTATTGGCCATATTACTCTAGAATTTCTGGCCAATCCTATATAACCCTCAGGAAGGAAAGGTAAATTTTCATTATTTGCAGATATTATAATTAGATATCAACACACAACTCTCATAATTACTAAGGATAAATTAGAGAACTCAGATTTGAGATAAATGTTTGAACACTTAATAGAATAAAAGTGAGTCAGAATGCCCAAAGGACTTAAAAACAGCATACTACAGGAACACAGCCACATCAATGTTTATAGCAGCACAATTCACTATAACTAAACTGTGGAACCAACCTAGATGTCCTTCAATAGATAAATGGATAAAAAAAATGTGGCACATATACACAATAGAATATTACTCAGCAATAAAAGAGAATAAAATCATGGTATTTGCAGGTAAATGGATGGAGTTAGAGAAGATAATGCTAAGTGAAGTTAGCCAATCCCCAAAAACCAAATGCTGAATGTTTTCTTTGATATAAGGAGGCTGATTCATAATGGGGTAGGGAGGTAGAGCATGGGAGGAATAGACGAACTCTAGATAGGGCAGAGGGGTGGGAGAGGAAGGGAGGGGGCATGGGGTTAGAAATGATGGTAGAATATGATGGACATTATTATCCAAAGTACATGTATTTTGAAGACACAAATTCGTGTGAATATATTTTGTATACAACCAGAGATATGAAAAACTGTGCTCTATATGGGTAATAAGAATTGTAATGCATTCTGCTGTTATATACAAATAAAAAATTAATTAAAAAAAAGAGAGTCAGAAATGGAAAAAATTTCATTCACAATAGTAATAAAAAAGACAAAACGAAATGAAAAAAAAAAAAAAACAAGTGGGAATACCTCTAACATGAAATGTCAAGTACACAATCTATATTCTTCTATAGAAAAGGGTAAACAGTAAACAGTAACAAAAAAGATATTACTCTATAAACAATAATATGATTCTGATGTAAGGACAGAAAGATAAATAAAACAGAACAGAAAGTCAGCAATTACTCCAGTATTCAAGAATTTATATATGACAAAAGAGCTATCACAAATGAGTGTGCAAGGGAATATTATTCTTTCCAGTACCCTAACAATGAATAAGAATTTGAAAAAAAAAATCAGCTTTCTTCCTAACTCAACACTAGAAACACCAAAATACACTTTACATGATTTAGAATTAAATGTAAATACAGAAAATAAAAAGAGATAAAATGTAGAAGAATCTGAACAGTAAAGAAACTTATAAGCCTAAATCTAATGAGTGAAAATAAAAAAATAAAAGATGAAGAGATTTTTAAAACAAATTTTTAAAGATTTGTATTTCACAAGTGTATATCAAATAAATGGGAAAATGTGACAGGAAAGGAGATAAATGAATTTTCCCCAAGTCAACAAGACATAGGATTTATTAATAAGTGGAACAGGGAAATGAAAATTTTCACAAAATAACAATTACAAATGACAAATTCACATTTGAAAATCTTCAAGTTTCTTAATCAAAATATGTTAAGTATTTCCTCTTTTTAAACTAGTAAATGTTAATTAGGATGGCCAACTTTTCAGAAAAGTAATCTATTAGCATGCTCAGAGGTCTTTAAAATATATTCATTTCTTCTCACTCCTAGATCTAACTTGGAAATGCTGATAAAGGTTTGGCATGAATACTTTTGTCTCAGTCTTATCTACATCACAAAAATCAGAAAAAAACCTTTGTAAATAAAAGGGGAAATACTGTATATCCACATATCAAACAATCATAAAAATGTTTTCAAACCATTTGAATGACTTGGAGAGATGCTTATCCTATAGTAATAAGGATATAAAAACAAGATACAAATTGAATATGAAATATGATCTGTATTTCTATAACAATATTCAAAGAAGGAAAATACATTAAAGTCTTAGTAGTGTTCCTCTGGGAGAAGTAAGATTTTAGGTGGATTTTAATCTCTTTGCAAAAGGTAGACATATAATGGATATGTACTTTTTAAATTTTGTGGGGGAATATGCAGAAAAGTTTTTATTCAAAGAATACTGAATCTTCACACATTCTTTTCAAAACTGGGAGGTGCACAGCAATAAAACTATTTAGCACTTGATATGCTACTTTAACTAAGAGTAACATGAATAGCATGACAGCAATACAATATGATAAAATGCTTTTTCAGTATGTGTTTAATGATATTGCTGCCATATAACAATATTGCTATTTTTAAAACTACTATATGTAACATTTTAGATATTCTACAATGATTTTACTTATAATCAAATGACAGATTGATATAATTATTACATTTTGTAGTACAGCTGTTATTTGAGGTAAGTTCATATTAAAGTATATCTTATAATTTCATTTGTGTCCATTAAAGTTTCTTATAAAATGACTGATTTTATGCAGTTAAGGTACTCTACTGACTACTATTAAATACACTCCTCCTTTTTTTAACTTTCAAAATAACAACTATAATACAAAGGTGAAAAGCATACATAAAACATTGCAATGTGTCATGAGCAAACACTTAAAAAGCTTAAGGGCTACCTATTATTGAAATGCCTAATATTTCAAATTAAAAAGATAGGTAGTAGCTAAGCAACACTGCACTTCTACTTGTGAATAGTATTCAGGTTTTCCCCTTCATATTGCTGGGAGAACATTACCATATAACTTCAAAATATTTAAGAGATCATAGACTCAAGTATTAAAATTATGTTAAAAAAGAGAAAACAAGGATTTTCAAAATTGGACACAAGTATTAGTAAGCAAATGAAAAATAGGAATTCCTGAGTTTCAATGTTATTCTTTTCTTAAATTATAATCAGTAGCTCAGTTATGCTATACTTTAAGGAAATAAAAAAAATATAAAACAATCTACTAAGGTTCCAGTTATACTTCAAGAAAACAACTGCTTTCAACTATCTAATCAGCGATAGTTTATTAGTATTTCCAGTCCATCTATGCCTTTTACATAAAATATGATTTGTACTCTTCAAATAATATTAATATTATAAATCAAACAGTGGTAGGCAGAATTCTAAGATCACCCCCAAGTTTCCCTCTTCTTGAGGTACATGCCTTATAGAATACTTGTTCCTTGACTTGCTCACTGGACAGGATCAGTGAATATGATGGGTATCCCACCTCTGGGTAGACTGCATTAAATGGCAAAAAAGAAGAAATTCTGAGGATGTAATTAAGGTCTCTAATCAGTTGATTTTCAGTTAATCAAAGAGGAGATTATCATGGGGTAAGGTGGGAGAGCAAGTGGGTGAGGATGTTAAACTAATCAGATGAGTCCATTAAAAGGAGGTCTAGATATGAGGGACAGAATTCAGATAGACAGATATTTTAGAAGCAGTCAAGATGATCTCCTTTTGGTCTTGAAGAACTGAACAGCCATACTGTATAGTGGACCATGGACAGGAGGGAATGGCAGACACGCTTTAGAAACTGAGCTGAGATGGCACCTGGATTAAAGCCTTGAGATCTAAGCAGAAGACCCAACTGAGTCATGCCTAATTCTCCTGACCCATGGAAATTGTGAGATAATAACAGTTTTAAATCACTAAGTTTGTTACAGAGCAAAAGAAAATTAATCCACAAACTTGTCCAACAAAGATGAATATATTAATAGAACATAAAATGATTAATTACATATAATATTTGTTTCTGGGGTGGAAAAACCCTTAAAGTCATTGTTTCATCAGCTTTTTCACCACTGTGTGAAAGGACCTGACCAGAACAATAGGATCCATTCCTCACTGCTTGAGGTGAGGCAGAATAACATGGCCAGGGGAAGCTGCTTACATGATGATCAGAAAGCAGAGAAGAGATCTCCAGCTGCCAGATACAAATATACACCACAAAGCCACATCCCCAATTCCCACTCCTCCAGCCACACCCTACCACTTCAGTTATCACTCAGTTAATCTCTATCAGGGGATTAATTCACTGATTGGGTTAAGGCTCTCAGAACCCAATCATTTCTCCTCTGAACTTTCTTGCATTGTCTCATTTGAGCTTTTGGGGGACACCTCACATCCAAACAATAACAGTCATAATATTCAATTTATGTTAAAAAATAGAAAAGAGAATGAAATATTTCAATCTAATTCTTCCTACTCTTCCATACCTATTTATTTTCTAAGTCCTAGATCTAGTATCACCTCTAAGTAAAGTCTATTCTAATATTCCAGCAAGAATTAATTTCTTTTCTGGGCATTAGTTTTGTATCTCACACAATAATTTATGAGTTGATTCCACTATATTCTGATCTGTTTTTGATATTCATATCTAAATTTTATCAAAATATCCTCAGCTTTGAATACAATAAGGCAATCAATTATTATTTTATTATTTCTTTCTTGAAAATAAGAACTATAAAATATTCAAATATGAAAATCATATCAAATGCTAATTTACTAGCCTATGCTTTGGTTTTAATAACAAGAAAAAAATAAGAATTGCAGTAATCAAATAACAATCTATTTTAGGAGTTCACAGTGAGAAGTCATCAGTTAAAAAATATTATTTTAAATGTGTGAAAAACATTTTGAAGCTTGAAATAGATTATCTAATTTTAGTTCTTACTAAGTAACCTATCATTCTCTCAAAGTAAATAATAACATTTCATTTATCAATGGTGTCTGTGTCTGTTCAGAGGTAATTAGAATTGTTACTACCTATGAAGGATTAAATGATACGGGAGTTATCTCTCCATCTAAATAACTAAAAAATCAGACAAAAATAAGAAAAATTTTCAGACACTGGGATAAGTTGCAGCAGTTTCTTGGATTTTTTTTTTTTTTTTTTTTTTTAAATGCTGAGAGAATAGAAAACTAGTCCTTTAATTGCCCCAAGCTTACTGCCTGGAGGCAGTTCCCAAGCTGCAGCAGCATGGGGAGGGAGAGTCAAACACAACCAACTAATCTTGCTGAGTTGAAAAGACAGAGATTAGAATTCGAGGAGGCTTAGGTGGCTAGAATTTGCAGGGTATACACTACTGGAGTCACAAAGAAAAACAAAATTATTTTTAAAAGTCCAGGGATCTGCAAATGGGGTCTCCTTAAAATTTTGCAGCTTTCTAATTCTGCACATGCATGACACTAAACTATATATAAGGCCAGGGATGTAGCTCAGTTTTAGAGTATTTGCCTAGCATGTGTGAGGTCTTGAGTTCAATCTTCAGACCACTAAAAACAAACAAACAACCTGCAGCTGGTAGAGGGGGAAAAAAAACACCAAAGGCTAAACAATTCCCAGAGCTGGAAACAGTTCATGTTCACACTTATGGAAGTAGACAGAACTTGTAATACACAGAGCATCAGGTCAAAGCTTATGCTAAATCAGAGTATCAGATATGGTGAGACTCTCAAAAAAAAATAAAGAAAAAGAAAAAGACTATTCTGGATCTTCCTAACACAAGCTAAAAGCATCCACAAAGAAATCAAAGGGACCCCAGAACAAAATCCATCACTTACTACTTAAAACCAAAAATGCAAAATCCAGCAGCTAACAACAAAAAAATATAAAAATGTAAAAGGCAGGGGGTGGGGTTGCAAGCATGCAAAGAAGCAAGAAAATATGATACACAGCCAGAAGAGAAAAAATAATTAAAAGACACAGACCCAAAAATAAAAGAATAGACTGAGTGGACAAGACTGTAAAATAGCTATTTTAAATTGGATGCAGAGGAAAATGTGAACATATAAGGAGAGAAACAGAATGTATAAATAAGACCTGTATGGGATTTTCCAAAGCTAAAATATGATATATGATGCAGAAGCTAAAGAGGAATAAATAAAAATGGAGGCAGATCTCATAAAAATCAAAGGGAGATTAGTATAAAAAACGGACCAAGCGGTGGGAGGCAGGGAGGGAGGGGGAAGTGCTAGGGAAGGATATTGACAAAATTGTATTGCTACATTGCATACATGTACAAATACGTAACAATAAATCCCATCATTAAGTACAACTATAATGCACCAATAAAAATGTGAAAAATATGATATATGAAATGAAAATGCTTTGGATGGAATTAACAGCAGATTGCACACTACAGAAGAAATATCAGAATAGGTAGCAGTAGAAATCATTCTAAAAGAACCACAAGGGGAAAAAAAAGAGGCAAGGAAAAGAATAAACAGAGTCTAAGTGACTACAGCACAATATCAAGTAGGATAACATTTGAACAACCGGATTTCCAAGAGCAAAGAGAGAAAAAGAACTAAAATAAATAATGGTTGAAATTCTTCCAAATTTCAAAAAACTATAAACTATCAAATTTACAAGCTCAATACCAAGCAAACAAAAACTAGAGAAAACCACACAAAGGGACATCACAATCAAAATGCTGAAAAACAATGAAAAATGTTCTTTTTAAATAGACATGACAGTAGAGTGTATTTTGACATATACATATAAGAACTTCCCATTCTTATGGTTATACATGATGTGGAGTTACACTGGTCATGTATTCATATATGAACACAGGAAAATTATGTCCAATACATTCTACTGTCTATCCTATTCCCATTACCCATCCCTTCCCTCATTCTCCTTTGTCTAATCCAATGAACTTCTATTCTCCGCCCTAGAAACAAACACAAACAACTTATTGTGTGCTAGCAACCGCATATCAGAGAAAACATTAAGCCTTTGGTTTTTGGGGATTGGTTTATTTCATTTAGAATGATAGTCTCCATTTCCATCTAATTACCAGCACATGTCATATTCATTTTTTTATGGCTGAGTAATAGTCTATTGTGGATACATACCACATTTGCTTTATCCATTCATCTGTTAAAGGGCACCTATGTTGGTTCCATAGCTTAGCTACTGTGAATTGAGCTGCTATAAACACTAAGTGCGGCTGCATCACTACAGTATGCTGGTTTTTAAGTCCTTTGGGTATATACTGAGGAGTGGGATAACTGGGTCAAACGATGGTTCCATTCCAAGTTTTCTGAGGAAACTCCATTCTGCTTTCCACAGTGGTGGCACCAATTACCAATCTGCAGCCCCACCAGCAATGTACGAGTGTACCTTTTTCCCCACATCCTCACCAACATTTACTGTTAACTTATATTCTTGATAATTGCCATTCTGACTGGAGTGAGATGAAATATCAGTGTAGTTTTAATGTGCATTTAAGAGACTGTTCTTACAGAACAGGATTTAGCAAATTATAGTACCTGTGCCAGGCACCTGATTTTATAGTTTCACTGGAACACAGCCATGCTAATTAATTTATAGCTTTTCTACTGCAGTTTTCACACTACATCAAAAGTTGAGTAGCTGCAACAAGACCATGAGGGTATGTAGCCCATACATCCAAAATATTTACTATTTGGTCCTATAAGGAAGTCCGTAGGCCACTGCTACACAGGAATAAAAATCAGAATGTTTGAAGATGGGCTGTCAGAAACCATGGAGGACAGAAAGCAATGGAAAGACATCTTTAAAGTTCTGAAAGAAAAACCACTGTTAACCAAGAAATCTAAGCAAAACATACCAAGTGTGAATACCTTTCATATATAAAAGGGAAATAAAACATCCTTTAGTAGAACAAAAGCTTTGAAAATTCATCAGCAGACCTATGCCACAAGATATGTTAAAGGAAGTTCTTCAGGCAGAAGAAAAATTATACCAGATGGAAATCTGATTTACGCAAATAAGTGAGGAGAGACAGAAATGATAAATAGGTGAATAAACATATTTCCTTGTTCCTAAATTTCTTTAAAGGTAATTGATTATTAAAAAATAATAATAATAATATGTTGTAGGTTTTATAATATGAAGAATCAAATGTATATAGCAGCATAGAGTATAGAAAGGAAAAATTGGAAATATAAATTTCTTATGCTATACTTTAGTATAATAGTAAACAGATAAATTAAAGATGTATAATATAAACTCTAGAGCAACAAAGTGAATTCACTAATAAATTAATAATAGAGATAAAATAGAATCATACCAATACAACCAAAAGGCAAGAAAAGAAGACAAGGGAACCAAATGGGCAAACGGAAACAACAGCAATATACTTATACCCACACATAATTACGTTAAGCAAAAGGGTCTAAACAATTAAGAGATTATCATACTGAATGAAAACAAAACTTATTGATATGCTGCCTATAAGATACTGATACTTACTTTAAATTTAAAGCAAAACTGGTGCTCACTACAAAACTTTCTGATTATGAATGTATACCAACTAGTCATATTCTTGTCAAATGAAATTTCTTACATGTACACCTAGTTTTACCAATCAGATATAAATGGATCAATGATTTATTATTTTAGTCACATAATAAATATGAGCTGAGTGCCTACCATACGTCAGGCATTGAATTAGGGACTAGGATATAATGATAAGCAGACAGACATAATCCTTGGAGTTTACACTGTGGTGAGAGAGATCAACAACCAAATAGTAAAATACAAAAATAATTATAAGTAAAATTCCTTTGCAAAAACCCTCTGATAGAAGGGATTCTGGTTATTATTTTCTTTCTAAGAGGGTTTGCAAAATTCCTTTGAGCAGCAAGTAGATGTTAGAAGGAACTGATATTTAAATCCCCAAAGAAACCTGCAGAACATTATTCTTTATTTGATTCTGATCTTCAATAGAAATTACCATTTCCTGCCAATTTTAAAATGAATGTAGTAAAAGGGTTAAGTGCTGGTGAATTCTCTTCGCCCAATAATTGGGCAGTAACTAAGTAAGTGATCAATAACACTTCCTTATTTTAACCCATTTGTGTCCTAATAAATAACATTGTGCTCTTAAAAACACTCTTCTAAATATGGAGGAGGAAGGGAGGACTTAAAAGGAGAGAGGAAGAAGAAGAGGAAGTTAACATTAGTCAAAAACCAGTATTTGGGTGGATACCTTGCTCAGTGATAAAGCAGTTGCCTAGCATGCATGAGGCCCTGGGTTCAATCCCCAACACCACATAAAAAATAAACAAAAAGATTTTAAAAAGAAGAAAAAAACAGTATTTGTTGAGTGTCAAGAATATGCCAGATGCTCTAAATACATTATCTTGTAGCAATTCTTCATTGAAGTTATCATTTATCCCAGTTTACCAGATGAAGAAGTAGACTAACAGGTAAGAAAATTTCCCAAGGTAACAAAACTATTAATCTTGGTTTGAACTTAGTTCTGACTCATTCCAAAAGCTTTTTATTTTTTTGGTGGGGGGAGCAGTACTAGGGATTGAACCCATGGGTGCTCCACCACTGAGCCACATTCTCAACCCTCCCCTCCCCTCTTCTCCCTTCCCCTTTCCTTTCTTGAGACAGAGTCTCACTAAGTTGCTAAGGCTGGCCCTAATCCTCAGCCTCCAGAGTTGCTGGTTTTACAGGTATGCATCACTGTGCCCCATGATCAAACTCTTTTGACTATACCACAATGTTTTCTAACTTTAAGACAGACACTTGAAAAGTTGAGAAATGGTAATTTTTTCAAATATCTGAAGATGGTTGGCAGATGGAACCAAGATTGGACTTGTTTTATAAAGCCTTTGGTGCTAGAACTAAAATGAAGGAGTGTAAAGTATGAGAGACTGTTTCCCATTAAATATAAGAAAGAATTTTCTAACAAAGCAGTCCTCTAATAGGGATATGAGAGGATTTTCCATCATTTAGAGATGTTTTAATCTATACTTGGCAACCTTTGGTGGGATATAAGAGATTCAAGGGTACCACAGATTTTTAAAAGTCTAGGATTGTCTAACATTGAGATACTATTCTATGAAAATAGTGAAAAATCAGTATGTCTACTATTAGATTTTTCTATGATTGCAAAGCATGAGGAAATTTTCTCAATCTGTAAAAAAAAAATGTCAATTACTTGCCACAATTCATTCTACCTGAGAAGTCAAAAAGTACATTAAAACTATATGGAACACAAAAAGAAAAACCCATCAACATATCAAGAACGAATAATGCTTCTTATCAGTAGTAGAATTTTCCTACATGAATAAACAATTAAGGGAAAAATTAAATTGTATATAATGGGCTTCTGTTATTTTCCTGTTTAATAAAGTTAAAGTCCAACTTCTTGTTTTCAAGCAGAATTTTTATAACTTCTTTAATGTGGGTTTCCCTAGAGAATCATCACAATGCTTTCAAGTGTTAAAAGTTCGAGTATGGCATCTTCTCTTTTGAGATATATAGGCTGAAGAACAAATCAGTAAGCCTCCCTCTGTGCTTAAATAAAATCATTCATGGGAGAAAAAAATTTAATTCCTTCAAATTAATTTTTTTGGAACTCTATTTGCTTGTATCAAAAAAGTTCAGACTAAATTTCTTTTAAACTAAATTATCTAAAGTTTGACAGTATATTGTTAATAAAATAGTCACTTTTAGTCACAGCAGTCATTATAAAAATGCTTAACATATTTTTACAATAAAAAAATCTTGTAATTATTTTTCATATACTTTACTACTGTATATAATGATCTTTTCCCTAGATAAACACCCTCTATGTGATTTAATCAATAACAATGATCTTCAACAGCTCTTTTCTACTTTTATCCTAGTTGAAGACAGGAGGATAAGGCTTACAGCATATCACAACATCACCTTAGCATAGGCAGAAACAGCCAAATAAGATACACCAGAAAAGAAATTAAATAAAAAGTATGAAAATTCTAAAAAATTAATTGTGTGGGGCTAGTAATTTAGCTCAGTGGTAAAGTGCTTGCTGAACATGCAGGAGACCCTGCCTGAATTTGAGCCCCAGCACCACACACACAAACATACACACAAACATACACACACACACACACACACACACACACACACAGTTGAAATGCCAATTACTATTCTATAAACTTTAGTAATTTGAATAATTTTAGTAATATGGAGCTATTTAGGAGAAGAAAAAAATTCAATTAGTGTATAACATATCCATTTATAATTATTACATTTCTCTCTAGCAATGTTATAGGCTGAACAACACTACCTAAAGGTAGACATGTTTAATTATTTCACAAGATTAAGATGTCTGTTGCCACATATTAAGCCAGAAAATTCTTAATTAGACAAAATTAGGAAAAGTGAATACCATTTTGCTTTCACAAGATACTAAGAACCTCAGGTATAGAACTGGTAAATTAAAAAGATAAGCAAACAAAATGAAAAAATTAAATAATATTGATTAAACACTGATAAATACATTTAACTATAAGTTAAAGTAAAATAATCTTTAAAACAAAACTATCTGCTTTTTAAGAAATTAGCAGAAATTATAATCTGAGATAATAAAAAGAATAATACACAAATTACCCATCAAACATGATCCGTATACTAAAATAAAAGTTAATCCTTAAGGTTAAAAATCAAGGGCTAGGGTTGTGGCTCAGTGGTAGAGCGCTTGCCTAGTATGCGTGAGGTACTGGTTTAATCTCCAGCACCACATAAAAAATACCAAATAAAGGTACTGTGTCCATCTATTACTAAAAAAAAAATCTAAAAATCTATTGCTAACGATACGGAATACTTTCATACAAAATAGGAACTTTCTGACATGCATATATCGATTTTAAAGTGAATAACCTCAACTCTTATTGGGAAGCACATTAAGGTGATTTCAGGTCAGTTTAGATGACAGACTAAGTAACTCCTACTTACACTATTTTAGTCTGTTGCAAGTCAGTAAACACTGCTTCATATACAGCATGAAGGGACAGGATTATATTTTAATGACTATATCTAAACACTTTCTATATATTTATGAGAAGAGATTCCCTAGGGCTTTATTTTTGTTTTTCCAGTGATATGTCTGGTACTAATTTTGGTGGATCCCTGGGTTTGACAGGGATCAACTTCATTAAGATGGTCACGTAACAATGAAAGTCAACTGATAAAAGCAACAATATATATTTTTTCTTTTTTTTTTTAACTAAGATGTTAATTAGTTAAAAAGAAAAAGAAAAAAAATATTGCATTGTAAATTAAAATCTTCCCACTAGCAGCAGAGGATCCACTGGGGGCATAAGAGGGCATAAGTGGTTTGGTTCTATTTTCTTCACTGTACTTTTTCTTCCTTGTATATTTTCTACCTTAAGAGTGGGTACAAATATATACCTTGAGGACTATCCAAGGAGCATCATTTTCCTATTTCTTGGAGCTGAAACAGGGCCAACTCTTTATTTCTAGTAGTGTTTTACTTTAATCCACAGAAAGACTACATTTATTCAAAAACCTCCAACGAAGGCCATATTTATGCCCTAACACCACAGTATTAGTCTGTACTTCACCCTTAAGTCAAATATAGTCAGAAAACCCAAGAATACACCACAAGCTATGTAACACAACATAATATAAATGAATACAGAAAAAAAAATTCTTCCTATTTGGCATATTCACAAAATTACAATGAATTTTAAAAGATCAAAACTCAATTTAAAACTGTCACTGTGATTTTATCATGGCACCTGTTAATATTCCCAGTCTTTTTATTTTTGTATTGAGAGATAGGGTCTCACTAAGTTGCCAAGGCTGGTTGTAAAACTGTAATCCTCCTGCCTGAACCTCCCAAGTCACTAAAATTACAGACGTGTGTCATCATGACAGCTAAAAATATTTTTTTAAAAAAGGAAAAAAAATCTTTATAATATATTCTCTAGGAAGCACTAAAAATTCTCAAAGTTTTTTGTCTTATTAAGATGATGAAACTATAATGTAAAGAGAAGGAAGGTATTTACTACTATTTATCATAATATTCAAAGCAATACAAAGGATCAAATGCCTAATATTCATTAGGGATGTTTACTTTCTAAATGTGACAAACTCTAAATTACTTTGACTTTTAAGAGAAATGTGTATTTTCCTAGATGTTTTTAATTACCAATGGTTTTAGTTGCATGTAGCTAATTCTCAAGTATTCAAGGTCCACTCATGCAAGTTAATGATCATCAAGGTTCTTGGACACTCATTTTTCTTACAAATTTGGATATCCCTTTATCTACTAGGCTGTCCACAGTAATGGAGAACAGATAAAAAAATTAGTACAGGCAATCTTTGGTGAATAAGTTATAGTCTAAACATTTATTTTACTATGTTTTACAAAAATCAGATAATAGTGTTCTTGAAAATCATGTTATAAATGGTGGCTAGCTTACTTGCATAGTTCACAGATGTCTTATATCCTTAAGGTCACTGACCTGTTTGGAATAAATATGGATTCTCAGAATAAGTAATCACATAACCAAAGTGTTTCTTTCAAGTAAATAATCTGCAGGTAAATTTTTTTTTAATCTGATGTTATTTTTTCTTTCCTTTTTCTGTTTTTTAAAATATTTTTTAATTTTATTTATTCTAATTTGTTATATATAATAGCAGAACGCAATTCAATTCATATCATACAAATAGAGCACAATTTTTCATGTCTCAGGTTGTACACAAAGTAGATTCACACCATTCATGTTTTCATACATGTATTTAGGGTAATGATGTCCATCTCATTCCATTGTCTTTCCTACCCCCATGGCCCCTCCCTCCCCTTTGACCTATCTAAATTTCATCTATTCCTCCCATACTTAACAACCCCATCCCCCCACAGGTAAAATTTTAAATAAGCAAAGTTATTATTCTTTAGCAACCTTCTCCATCACTTTTTGTATCCATGACTCTTCAAATTTCTACTTGTCTCAAACCTCCTTAAGAAGTCAGGTGCAACTGAGGTAAAGAAAGAAGTTAAAACTAGAATTATAAAAGGGTGATTCTCTTTAGGTCTGTTTTCAAATAAAGGAACTCATCTGCTGAAACACACTGAACTGAATCTGTTGATATTTAGTTCTTTCAAAATATGGTTTAATTAACTAAAACATATATTACACCTGTTGACACTTCAATCACATTTTCTGAGGACAAAGAATGAAATTTTAAGTGTCCAAAAGAAGGGAATGCAGCGTAGTATTCAACAATATTGACTTTAGAGTGAAACTAACCTATATTCAAATTTTGGCCTTACCACTTTAAGATGGAAGACCTTTAACAGACATCTACAGAATATTCCATCCAGCAACAGCTGAATTCACTTTCTTCTCAGTGGCTCATGGAACTTTCACTTGTCCACAAAGCAACTCTTAGCAAATTACAAAAAAAAAAAAAGAATATAATTCCTTGCATCTTATCAGATAATAATGGAATGAAATTAGTAATCAACATGACAAAACACTACAGAAACTATATAAACACATGGAGATTGAACAATACAATTTTGATGATGTAGTGGGTGATAGAAGAAATCAAGGGAGAAATAAAAAAATTCTTAGACTCAAATAAAAATAGTGATACAACATTCCAGAACCTCTGGGACACTATCAAGGCAGATCTAAGAGGAAAGTTTATAGCTATATGAATGACTACATAAACAACTTAATGATGCATCTCAAGGGCCTTGAAAAAGAAGAACAAAACAATTCCAAAATCAGTAGAAGGAAGGAAAAAAATTAAGATCAGACCTAAAAATCAGTTAAAATAACAATAAAAAATACAAAGAACCAATAAAACAAAGAGTTGGTTCTTTGAAAAGATGAATAAGATAGATGAACCATCAGCCAAACTAATCAAAAGAAAGAAAACCTAAATTAACAAAATTAAAGATGTTTTAATAAAAAAACAATATATCAGAAAATGATGTGATGACACATTTATATATGGATCAAACATTTCAAACTTTATATATCTAGAATATATAAAGAACTTAAAAAACTTAACACCAAAAAGATAAAATAAAATCAACCAATTAATAAACTGGCCAAAGAATTAAAGACACTTTTCGAAAGAAGATGAACAAATGGCCAACAAATATATGAAAAAATCAATATCATCAGCAATTACAGAAATGCAAATCAAAACTACACTGAGATTTCATCTCACATCAGTCAGAATGGCATGGAAAGGAGGTACATTTAAGAGATATTTAAGGAACAGGATGAATAGCAACTAAAACCAACCCATGTGCAAAAAATTATAAAGGAAGAAGGAGGAAGGGACAGAGAGAAGGAAAGAAAGGAGGTAGGAAGGGAGAAAAGGTGTGAATATATCCACCTCATTGCCTCCTCATTAATATCACTATTCTCCTTTTAAAAATCTTCACAAATTTGGTAAAAATGGCAGGAATCTATTTTTATTTTTGGAAAATGTGTAACTAGTCAGGCTCCCATTTTTCATTTTTAATATAAAACAATATATCAGAAAGTTATATGATGACACAGTTATAGATGGATCAAACATTTCAAACTTACATAAAGTTAATGAAATATCATTATTGAAATTTTTGATCATTATTTCCAAACAGTTTCATTTATTCCTCGAGAAGTGACATTTTGGAAGTGATATCATAAGTTATAATATGAAAGCTGGGGTTAACATATTAATTTAAAAATATATCACAGTCAATATTTAAAAACTAGCACATGGCCTCAAAGTAGTTTAATTTTCATTACTTGCCTTACAATTTGAATGAAAATAAATGAACAGTATATTGTTTTTCACTACAGTTTAGTTTTAAAGTTGCTATGGTTAAGGGAAAGCTCTGTAAGATTTTAAAGTAATTTAAGTCAATCCCTAGGCATAGAGAGTAAATGGACTTGGTAACATTTGTTGAGTTTCCTGATAATGATCATTCAATAGACACATTTTAAGAAAGCTATCAGAGACTTTCTATTTGATAAAATATTTCAGTAAACATTTAGTAAGGATTAGCTATAATGGGTAGACATTACTAGAATAGAAAAACTCTAAAATGTCAAAATGGCTACAGTAGAACAAAATGAGGACTAATCATAAACAAGGATAAAAGAACTGAAAAATTACCCCAATCCATGCCATATAATGACAGAAGCTAGAATTGCAGAATTCAAGACAACATTTCAGATGTAGATAAGTGAGAAGAGACTCTCAATTATAAATAATTTGAAATGTCACAATAATAAGGGGCTGGAATAGACAAACAAAAGTTTCTATGGGCAGAAACTGCCAATAATGACCTGCAGTGAGCCTCAACCTGAGGTGGTATTGTGTTTTGTTTCAGGTGAGGAGTCCAGAAAAGGTGAGGGCACATGTATGTTTTGGGTTTTTTTTTGGTTTGGGTTTGTTTGTTTTGGGAGTCACGGTGCCTAAGCAGTGCACCTGTGCTACTGGCAACCAGTGTTTGGAAAGACCAAGGATGCCAAACACCCTGCAATACACAGACCAATCCTGCACACTGAAGGAACTATCCTACCCAAATGCCAAGAATGACCCCATGGTAGACAAAAGATGTACCAAGATATTATATAAACTGGTGATGCTGGAAAAAAAATTATCTCTAGGACTAAAAAAAAGAACAGATTAAACAAGACTCTGAAGATAATCTTCCACATTTTAAGCAAGGGCCTAGCAGAAGACAACCAATACTTGCCTACAGAAAACTAAATCCATAATGATATATAGCTCTATAGTAACCTTTTATACAGTTTGTCTGAATAAGAGAGAATAGTAAGATTACACTCTAGCATCATTATGTACAAAGATGCATTTAAAAACAGATCTTGTAATCTACTAACATTGTCAAAATATTGAAAGATTTGTAAGAGGTCCTCTGATCAAAATAGGGGATCCAGAGAAGGCCTTGGAATATGGATAGAAACAGATGAGGGGCAGAGGGACTGCCAGTTCTCCATCAAGGCAGAGTATTCACTGGCATAAGAAATGAAGTTTGGTTTGTTTTTTGTTTTTTTAAGTAAATATAGTTTGTGGCTTTGTTTGCGCAGAGTCTTTGTCTTAGTGGAGAGATCGGAATTACTGAAGATAAAACTATTTCAATATTTTGAGTCCCAGAACTGAATTTCTTACACACCTTGACCCTCCCCCAAAAAATATTGTACCAAAAGATCTCTAATCAAGAGGTTTTAATCATGTGTATATATACTTACATGTATACATATGTGTGTGTGTGTGTGTGTGTGTGTTTGCTTAATTTAGGAATAGGTTTAGAAAGTAAAGATAAGCTAAATATAACAAAGGAAAACTATAATCATCAGGACCAAGAACAGAGAGACTCCTGGAGGTTTAATTCAGTACTTAGTATTTACTGAGTTCACACCATGCCTTTGTTCTTTTCATAGAAGTGTACTCTTCTCTAGGCATTTATACCACAAATTTTTATTAAATCATTAGTTTCATTTTTATAACTATGCAACTATTACTTGAGGTTAGCCACAAAATACATCTGACAACATATATTTTATTATATAACTTTTATTACTGATGTTAGTAGCTACTTCATTCTCCTGGTGGCTTAATTTTCTATGTAGTTATCACTAAGTTAACTCTTATATTTAAATGTAAGAGTTAACTTAGTGATAACTAATTATACACATCAGATAATTTATCATCATTCCATGAATTCAAGACACCCATTTGGGTGCCCTCCATTGTCTTATCCCAATTTGTACTCTTTACTATTTAAATTCAACATAACTGTTACCCCAAATTCCCTTTACCATCAATCTGGAAATTTCATTAGCATCTCACTTTGATGGAACAATCTCTTGTGCCCTGGATAATACATTACCAGGTTTTTGTTTACTCTTTCATTTAATGAATCGTATCTCCAGTAGTTTCTTAAAAAGAAAAAAAAATTCTAAGACCTGGAATATCTTTCCTATATGATTATATTTGCAGGACAATTTGGTAGTTAATGGAATCTTAAGTTGGAAATTATTTCCTCATATAATTTTGAAGATATCACTCCATTACTTTCTTACTTTAAATATTAATAATGAGAAATATGATGAGATTGTGATTCTTATTCCCTTATGGTATTTTTTTCATACTAAAAGATTTTATAAGTTTTTAATATTTCTGTTTTAATTTTTCCAAAATTATGATAATTTGTATAAAATACATTTGTTATTCATTGTTTTGAGTACTCAATGAACCACTGGGTTCTGGAAAAGTTTTCTTGTATTATTTCTTTAATATATTCTCCCCTCCATTTTCTCTTTCTTACTTTTCTAGTACTTTTATTAGTCAGATGTTAGACCCATTGGTATTATCTGAAACAGTGAAGGGTCCGAAATTTCACCCCATTTCCAAGCTAACAAATTGGCCTAACACATTTTCATGGACATAGGCAGAATAAAGAAGTTTATTACTCACAGCAGCATGTACTTCATGTTTGTACCAGTTACCCTTTGCCCCCCAAGTCCCACAAGGGCAGTGGAGTAGTAGGCCCAGGTTAAATATTAAGCACACTGTAGGTGTAGGTAACTAACAAATTTATAAGAAGCTGCAACAAACTGTCCAACCTTTCCTTTGGAGATAGCCATTTATTTTACTGGACAGCAACCAAGCCTACCCTTTACCCAAGAGAGTCACTATCACTGTCTTCCAAGGTCGTTCACTATACATCTTATTTATTTATTTATGTATTTATTTGGTACCAGGGATTGAACCCAGAGGTGCTTTACCACTGAGCCACATCCCCAGCCCTTTTTATTTTTCAATTTTGAGACAGGGTCTCGCAAAGTTGCGTTAAGGCCTTGCTACATTGCTAAGGCTGGTTTTTGAACTTGGAATCCTCCCTGCCTCAGCCTCCTGAGCTGCTAGGATTACAAACCTGTGCCACTGGCACGTGCCCAGTTTATATAAACATCTTTGACAAGATGATCCCAGAATAAAAAGCTATCAGTGCCTCTACTAACAAGAGGTATAGATATATAATAGACCCATGGAGTACCAACAGTTATTCCTATATTTTAAAAATCTTTTTCTTGGGCTGTGGATGTAGCTCAGTGGTAGAGTGCTTGCCTAGCATGTATGAGGTCTAGCTTAGATCCCCAATACCACCAAAAAAAAAAAAAAAGCAAGCAAGAAAAAGATATCTAATTTTCCTTCTGTTTGTCCTTTTGTTCTACTTTCGAGGATTTCCCTTAACTTCTCCTTCAAATCCTTCTACTGAAATTGTTATTTCTACTCAGATTTTCAACTGCTGAGTTTTTGCTTGTGTCTTGAATACTCCTTTTTGTAAGGGATCCTGGGTCATAAACATCTTCTCATTTCTTTCTTAAGTTGTTACTATTGTTGTTGTTTTCTGTTCCTGGCATTATATGTGTTTGCTAAATTCCCTTTTCTATTTGTTTATACTGATCTTTGTCTTTCATAATGAATATATTCCACAAAAGTCTTATGACCCTCGATTGTATCTTCATAGTTAAAAGGCAATAAAAAAACAGATCATAAGCTCTTCATATATTAGCAATATTAACCAAACACTGGGTTTATGAGTGGGATGAACAGACTGGGACTATTAAACTGAGGTCCTGTAAATTTCAAATGTACTTTTTCTCCACCCTCCCTCCCTGCCCCCTTTATATTTTAAAGTGCTGGGGGATGAACCCAGGGCCTTGTACTTTCTAAGCAATCACTCTACCACTGAGCTAGAACCACAGCCCTGTACATTATTTTATATTAGAATAGTATCTTTAGTGAAAAATTCTCTAATCTTCTGCCTAACAAAATATAAGCCTGAAGACAGTGTTCTGAGGGCTAAATAGGAAAAGGACAAAGGAGTTCCATTTTAGACCCAACTTTTGAGATGCCTAGTATCTACCATTTTAGGGTTCTGCAGTAAGAGGGCTCCCCTATGATGAAAGTTACAGCTCAGTTTTTCTATTCTGCTAAACTGGTTACCATTTGTATGACTATTTTCTTCTTCCATATTTTTTTGCCTCTCTCACCTGCTAATTCATTTATCTTTTATTTTCTTTGTCTTTTGGAGTTTACACATTTTTTGTATCTTATCTTTCATTTTAGGTTCTTAGAAAGGAAAAGAATAAATGTGTGTTCAATCTGTAATGTTTTAACTAACTTACAAACAAATTTACAAATTGGGGTACAAACTACCAAATTATACTCAGTTTATACCAATTTATACTCCCCTGCAGCCATACCAATGATTTAATCATTACAACTACTACCTTTCATATCTTTGCTAATCTAAGAGGTTTTTTGTTGTTGTTTATTTAGTTTTGAAGGTATTTTCTGGTTGAAATGAACAATTCTTAGGTCATTAATGAACATCAACACAGTCACTTAGCAATTTGTATTTTGATTTTTTTTTTAACATAAGGATCCTGCTATTTTGCTCAGGCTAGTCTCAAAATCATGGGGCAGGAGATCCTCCCACCTCACCTTCTCAAGTAACTAGAACTAAAGTGTGCACCACATGCTTGGCTTTGTATTCCATCTTTTAAGGCATGTCTCTGTAAGTTCTTAACTCCTTCCCCCACCTGCCTTTTTTTTTTTTTTGTGGTCAATCAGTAAAAGTTCTTTATACACTATATATATAAAGATGTTAAATACTTGTGGAAAATGTTTGCTTATTTTGATATCTACTTTTTTAATTTTGATATATACAAGTTTTACATTTTTACAAAGTCGGGTGTATAATTTTCCTTTGTAGTTCTTGCCATTATTTTCAGGCTTATAATGTCCTTACCTATAAATATTTGCCAGCAATCTTTTATAATTATTTTGATATTTTCCATTTTTTATTAACCTATAATCCAAATAAAATTTACTTTTCCCATGTGTTATAAACAAGAATCTAGTATCCCTCTCCCTACAAAGAGTTAATAATTATCTCAGCTTCATTTACTGAATCTACCATTGAACTGTAATGTCACTTTCACAATTTACATAATCCATATACATATTAGGGTTTCTAGGTCACCTAGGTAATATATCTATTCTCATCTGCTCATAAGATCTACCAAAATTTCTTACATTAGTGTCACTTTCAATATCTAAAAGATACTGACCTAAACATTTAATATCTGCCAGAAGCAACCAAAATTGATTCCTGATACAAAATAAAATAAATAAAAAGACATACATAACTAGATAAGACTAAAGAAAAAGTATTATAATAATAGCTAAATTATGTATATATATGTGTGTGTGTGTGTGTGTGTTTTTCATTCATTCATTACTTTTTCATTTCTTTGTATATTTCCTTTTTACTCCAAGTAAAGTTTAAGCAACATCTATATTTGAAACTTATATTACTGTTATGGGCCAAGCTCTATGGGCAATGGCAAAACAGACTCCCTTTCACCCTGAGGCTCCATGTCATGTAAGAAATGCTTCTCCATGGGAACATCCCATCTCTGTACCCATCAACAGTTGTTTAGCACAGCATGTTTGGCAACACAAAATGGCAATTCTTATACAATGTAAAATTGTTTTCTTTTTGGTTCCCATTTTTCTTGGACAATGTACCCTGTCAGAGACTGTGTAGACGTTAATAACCATTATTTAACTTGTATTCAACTAGGGATGTTTTGATCCACTCCTCCTTCTGCTTATGATTTTAGATCTCATGATGCTTTGTTTATGATTTTGAATAAAAGCAATAGCCACTTATGATTAATAAGGTTTTGAACTATAAGAGGTGTACTCAAACCCCAGGAGGGGGTCAAAGGGTGTAGACTTGCAACCTGCCCTTTGGCCTGCCAGCTGGTGGATCCAGACTGTTGGCTGGTGAATAAAGGTTCTGTCTCCTGCTTTAAGATTGACTTTGCAATTTATTATAATCTCACTATAACCACAGACATATGCATATAATGTATACTAACTACATACAGATTTCTCTTTTCAAAAGACTTTTTTGTGTCTTGATTATTTTTAAATCACTAGTTTGTAATTCAATAAACTCTTCCTGGTACTAATTTTTTTTTTTTAAGTTGTAGATGGACACACTACCTTTATTTTATTTATTTACTTTTATGTGGTGCGGAGGATTGAACCCATTGCTTCACATGTGCCTGGCAAGCACTCTGCCGTTAATCCACAACCTCAGCCCCTAATCAATTTTTTTTATGCTTACAAATTAATTGAAATAAATCTATTAATTGCACAAAAACATTTGACCCATCAGCAAGATGGTCAAGAAACCAAAATATCAACTTTTCATAAAAATTCCATATTATATTCAACAGTTTTAAATCTGAATTCAAAATTTAAGCTATTTTAAAAGTGGTTTAATTTTCAAATTAATATTCGCAAAGTATATATAAAGTTTACTTATATGGAAAAATCATCTGCTTCTCTCTGTATCTGTTTCAACATAGTACTACATGTTCCTTCCTAGTGAACAAATTTCAAGGAAAAAATAATCACCTTTAAAGAGAAATTATCAACATAAGCATGCGAGGTTTACCAAACCACTTTCTTTGAATGCTGTTTGTTCGTAACATTCTCAGTTCTAATAAGCTTAATAAACTCTTAAAAGGATTAGTTGTACTTTCATATGTGGTAAGGCCCCTTACATCAATAATAGCAATTTACACTTCCTATGATTTGCACCTTTGTATTTTGCTGCAGAACCACTAGACTGCCTAAATTGTTAATATAATGAATGCTACAATTTGCATACCTTCTCAGAAATGTTTAATAAATACTACCATTGTTGGGTATGAAAGGAATCTAAGTTTATTTATATAGCAGGTTTGTTGACAAGCACTTTGGTGACTGTTAGAGATCCCTTAACTCTCTTCTCTGTCAGTCTGAAAGAAACCTACATTCAACATCAGTGATCACCATACTTATTAAAAGTGTACTACAGATAAGACACTCCATCTAATTAATTTTTCAACAACAAAAAAATAAAATTCACCAAACACTTGGGAAGGATTCATATCACATCGACTTACAATATTGAAATAGAAGGAAATATGGGTCAAAGGAGAAAAAAGAAAAGTGAGAAAATCAGAAGACAGAAAAGTCCAAGAAAGAATGATAGCAAAGAGTTGTTCTCTCCTGTTACTCTGGTTTCTTGCTTTAACTTTACAAGAGTTATGCAACCATGTACAGAAAAATGATATGTTGAATATTAATGTGTTGTTTATGCTTTCTCAGTGGTTATCAGAAGAGATAAATGCCAATCCATTTACAACTATAAAAAATTTTTTTGAAGAAATCCTTTCCTACTTCCACATTATTCAAGCAGTGGTCTAAATGTTCTTCTAAGATTTTTATTTTTTTATTTTAGAATAAGTCTTTAATAAATAAAATTTATCTTGTATACATTATGGTATGAAATAGAATTTTAGCTATTTTCCTGCTGAGATAAAATACTATTTTTATCATATATTAAATTTTCAAATATAATAAATTTTGTTCTGGATTCTATAGTGTCTTTTGAGTCATATGTCTTTTGAGACCATTTGTTACTTACAACATCAATTTTGTGGGCTTTACTTGGCATTTTAAAAAATATAAAATGGAACAGGAAAAGAAAATACCAGAGTATACTATACATAATGAGGGTAAATGGGTCATGAAACTTTTGTTTTAACACATGTACACATCCACATCAAGGGCCAAGATGCGTGTAAAATATATTTCTTACTGTGAATCAGAACCAAGAATGCTTCAAATCTACTCCTCCATTATGTTCCATTGATCCATTTGTCTATTCCTTATCTATACCACATTTACCTAATTATATTTGTTTTCAGAAAATATTTTGATGTTTAGTTAAGCAAGTCCCTTCTCCCTTTTACATACTTTATTTGATTATTCTTGGACATTTATTCTTACACATAAATTATGTGGTTGTTTTTTCTTAATATTAAAAGAAAACTTGTTTCCATTATAATTAAAATTGCTAATTTGAGGGAACAAATGCTTTTATGATATTGTTTTTCCCTCACCACCACTGGGTAGTTGTCAAGAACCCAATCCATTTCCATGGTTCCTACTATAGGTCATATGGTTTACTTGTTAAATTTAATTGTAATTATTTAATATTTCTTGCTGTAGCTGAACATTTTTTCCATTTCCATTTCTGTGTGTTTACTGTAAATACAAAGAAGCTGTCAATTATTTAACTTCTATCCTGCTATCTCACCAGTTTCTCTTATTAGTTTTATTGTTTGTAACTTGAATCTTTTGGGTTACTCAGATGTACAATCAATCATATTTGCTAGGACCACTAAAAAAATGGTAAATAATTTGGCAATACCAACTGGTAAATAATGAGAATCCAAACTTGCTCCTGATTGTGGAACAGTTTAAGTATCATATACAATAAATGAATTAGTCAAAGACTAAAACTCATTCCTCTCTTCTATTTCTATTTCTCAAGTTGCTCCTCCTAATATAGACACTGTCCCTCCCTGTCCCCTCTCTTGGAATCCTCCATTTCTTCTACAACTTCTAAATGGTGCTATCAGTGAGAGTCCTGGGCTTCTAATGCCTGGGTAGTAGAGAAGAGACAAAGAGAGCCTGCCTTGGTTTTCAAAGTACATATCCAACCATTCAAATTCATGTATACATGGCATAATACAAGATGCTGAAAGGAATATCAATCAGTCAAGAATGTCCAGAAAGGGCTGGGGTTCTGGCTCAGTGAAAGAGCGTATGCCTAGCATCTGTAAGGCACCAGGTTCGATCCTCAGCACCACATAAAAATAAATAAAGATATTGTGTCCATATAACACTAAAATATTTTTAAAAAAGAATGTCCAGAAAGATAATCAAACAGGATGTGTACAGCATGCAAACAACTTTATATCAAACAGAAATAATCTATGCTCTAAAACAGGTAAATATGATGCAAGATTATTTTTCATACAAACAGAATCAGGTGGAGGCTAGTTATATACAACAATAATGCTAAATTTAATTGTAATTATTTAATATTTAGATACATTATAGATTAATATAATCTAAATACATTATAGATTGAAAGGTTTTGTGAAATTAACTAAACCTAATTATCATATTATTTTCTTAGGGAAAAGATACTTTTAAATAATACCTTATAAATCAACTTTTGGCAACATAACTCATATATTTCTTTTGTTTGCTTGTAGTACTGGGGATCAAACCCAGTGTCTCCTGCATGCTAGGCAATCACTCTACCACTAAGCCATGTTCTAGTCCATAACTCATATATTTCTTAAAGACCACTTAAACAACTCATTGACAACAGTCCCTAAGTTATAGTACAGTCAAAAAAGGGAAATAACAACAGGAATAAATGGAGAATCTGATATTAACAATGACCTTTTCTGACTACTCCTTGAGAAAAAAATTTTGTTCAATAAAAATAAAAATTGAATTTAAAAATTCCTACCCATGCAATATTTCTTAAAGATTGAAATTTTATAAAATTCAGTACTACATAATTTTAATTATAATGTTTATACTTCAGTCTTAAAATTAACAGCCTTTTATACTGAAAAAAAAAAAAACTAAAATTTTCACCAGGCTCAATATACTTCATCTTTGAATTCACACAGTGTATGACTATAAAACACAGATGTTATACAAACCAGGTTAGTTTATTGGTTCATTCATGCTATAAAAATATTACTGACATTTCAACTGGTCAACCATCTTAAAGGTTAATTCTTATTTCCTCTTCAGATTTTATTCTAGGTGAACTGTTCTAGGCAGATTCTATTTACCTATTCTGAACAAACCACAAACTGTTTCACTGCTCACTCTTACTGTTAAGAACATATTGACTTGCTGCCTGCTCTGCTGTTTAATTCATTTATGCTGAGAGTCAGGCATGAAGACAGAATTTTAAATGTGACATTTGCAGACTGTTAGGTCATTTAAGCTCTGACAACACTGGGGAATTCCTGACATATAAACTGGACCTGATTACCAAGCACAGATGAGCTCCCCAAAGGGGCAAACATCTGACCATTTTTAAAAAATAATTTCTCACAGAATTTTAATACTAAATTTTTATATGGGTGAAAATATCTATATAGCCAACATTTGAAAGTAAAAGTCCCTGTTTCTTTTAATAAACTCAAACTGCCATTTCTAATCAACCCATATCAGCTAAATAAAATTTCTTTTGAATGAAAAAGACATATAAAAAGACTCACAATAATAACTAATACTCATAAAATTCTAAGAAATTCTAACATGTAATAGGGCTTTTAATATTTCCTATCATCTGTAAGGGTCTAAAAAATCTTCTAGGTGTAAAGGCTATAATGCTAGTCAACAGACCACTTAGAAGTATTAGATTCTGGCCCAGCAGGACAGAGGTTATATGCTGCCAAAATTATAGTACAAAGTCTAAGCTTAAATACTTACAACACTGCCTCTTCTAAAATTATCATTATGTAGAAGGGATGAGAGAGTCATTATAATTGGAAATGAACAAATTGCCCACATGACATTTAGAATTATACTTTACAAGGGTTGATAATGGAGAAGGGTGGAAGAAGTAGGGCAAGATTGTTTTCTCTTTTTAGCTACTCCAAAAAATGATATTTTTTCAGGTCTTTCTCCTTCTCACTAACAAGTACTATACATAATGGTTCAAAATTAAAGTTTTCTAAAATTAAGTTTTGTTATTAAGCAATATACAAAAGATAATTCCAATTACCCTGTATTTCACATAAGTAAGAATTCTAGTGTTGCACAGTAAGTAGCCTTTTAATATTGTGCTTTGAATGAGACTTAACTGTAATAAGTGCAGCCAAAGTAGGGATAGATGGCCTGGAATGCCTTTCAGCTATAGCACAATGATTCTGGGGAAAAACTAACAAAAGCAATTATTTTTCAGAGATTAAAAATCTTGTTTCTTTCAAAAGAATAAAATGAAAAGCAAACCTGGTGTATTATTTCAGCTACAGGAAGTTGTTCAGCATATTTCAAAGGTTCCATTAGATCTTCATCCATCCTGTCTTCCGTATAGCTAGAACAAAAGAAATAAAAAACACAAATCTAAGGCAAATACTATTTTTAAATATGGAAAATATTTAAATATGCCACTAGTGAAATATATTACAATACACATATTTAACATAAGTTTTTGAAATAATCAGTATGTATCAATAATTTTTGAAAACTACCCAAAGAAAAATTTTAAATGTCATGACCAAAAATGTATTCAAACTGCAATTATTATAAAATTAGCTAATTTCACCTAAAATTCTCAGTTCCTATCTTTTACTCCGAGTCCTGAAAATGTTGAAGAACCCTCTGTTCATAGGAGGTAGTTTTTATCAGCATGTAAAGACCTTCAAAACCTGGCTCCAATCTCTTGCAAGCCTTGTCTTTAGCAACACCTTCTCTATATACCAGTCTATTGTTTTAGCCATATCCAACTACTCTCCACCCCAGAGTAGGCCTTCCATCTCCAGAACTCTTACTTTTCCCACACTATTACATCTGTTAGGACCAACCACCAATTCTTTTCTTTGTTTGCTCTTAACAGTCTAGGTATACTATTTTTATCTCCTTAAAGAGAAAAATCATGCTTTTTCTTCTTTGATTATCTAGTGTTCACCATATAATACTCAATGTTTGTTGAATGAATATATGAATAAAATGAAATAAAAACAATTGGTTGTTCATAATTCTTTAATTTTTTTTAGCTGTAGATGGACACAATATCTTTATTTAATTTATTTATTTTATGTGTTGCTGAAGATCTAACTCAGTGCCTCACGCATGAGAGGCAGGCACTCTACCACTGAGCTATAACCCCAGCCCTGATTGTTCATTTTATATGAAAAATATTTCCTTTAAATATATACATTTAAAATTAGATGCAAATTGACATAATACAAATCTAATACAATATAAAATAGTAAAGAACAGGAATAAGAATGTTAGAAAACCTTCCTAAATAAAAAAAAAATCTGATAAAAGTTTTTTTAAAAAGTTATTGAACTTTTTAGAAATAGCAAACACTAGATTTCAAGATGAGAACTTCACATATTTAAATTTCCTTTCTATTTTTTTCTGTGAATTATACATCAACTTATCAAATTAAAATTAGAATTTAAAAACTTAAAACTTTGAGTTTTCTTGAAAAATATAGACTGGCCCCAAATTTCAATGGCTACAGTAAAGGAATCTGGTAACTTTGGCATCTCTCCCAAGAAAAAGGGCAGATATACAAATAAAGACAAAGTTTTAGACAGGATTAAAGAAATTCAAGTGTATTTTATCTAGGTGAAAGTTTGTGTATATCTTAGGATTAGCATAAAAACGTAACAATTTCGAGAAACTTTGAAAATTCTTACAAATTATGAAAAATAAACTGTTCAAAACATTATGTTTTACAGAAGAAGAAGGTAGAAAGAAAGTTGTCAGGGGCTAGGAGGAAGGGACAATGGGCAGTTATTGTTTCATAATTAGACTTTTAGTTTGCAATATGAAAAAAATTGTAGAGATGGATAGTGACAATACATGATAATGTAAGTATACTTAATACCTGTGGACTGTGTACTTCAAATGGTAAAAATAAACTAAACAAATTAAATTTTATGTTATTTATCTATTACAAGTTGAATTACGTCCCTCTTCCCGTATTCCAGAAGCATATTTTAAAGCACTTACCTCCAGTAACTCAGGATATAACTACATTCATAGACTGTGTCTTCAAAGAGATAATTAAGGTTAAATGGGGTCTTTGGGGTTAGTCCTAGTCAAATATCACAAAGTGTCCTTATAAGAAAAAATTAGGACACACCGAGAGAATAAAGGCCATGTAAAGACAGCAGAAAGGAAAACAGCCATCAAGCAAAGAAGAGAGACCCTAGAAGAAATCAATCCTGCAGACACATCTAGCTTCCAGACTTCAGGAAACACATTTGTTATTTACACCACCCGGTCTGTGATACTTTATTATGGCCATCCTAGCAAATCCATATAGTATGTTTTATCACAGATACATAGTCACTCACAAACTAAAACAAAACCAAAAACAAACCAAAACATTGCTCTAAAACATTCCACAATGTACATTTCAAAAGTCTATCTGTGTACAAAAAACAAATGAAGGCAAAAAAAGAAAAAAATTAATTGGACACCATCAAATTCAAAAAACTTTGTGTTTCAAGAACACAATCAAGAAAGTGAAAACACCTATAAAGTGGGAGAAATTTTTTTGCAAATTATCTATCTGAAAAGACATTTATCAAAAATATGTAAATACTATAATTCAGGAATAAAAAGATAAATCATTCATTAAAATTTTTCCTTCCTCAACCGAATTCTTAAGTAAAACTGACATTGTTTTTTGTTGCTTTCTTTTTTACTGTGATCTTGAGTGGCAAGAATACAGTGACAACTCAGTTTGATGCCACTATCCTAACTCCTGAGAAAGCACCAGCAGTTTCAGTAACTGCTGAAAGAGGTATTAGATCACTAAAATAATTCTAAAAATACAGAGAAATATGAAAAAGTCACTCTTCATTGACTACTGCAAAAATCTAAAATAACAACATAAAAGATGAATACGTTTTACTCACAAAATATTTCCTTTCACTATAAAAGATATTTCTTTAGTTACACGAAAGTATTTGAAATTTGGCAATTTGTTTTAAATGTCAAAAAACTGTTAGACGTGTGTGTGTGTGTGTGTGTGTGTATTTTTTTTGCTAAATCTCTTGAAAGTAAGTTGCAGATATCATGACAGTTCACATCTAAATATTTCAAATACTGAACAACAAAGGATATGTTTGAAAATTTTCTTCCTAACTGCATCTTTTTTTCAAAATCACTCATATGCAATTCATTTGTGATCTTGAGTATCACTGTGAACACATGACTTAAATGTTGGTCTGTTGTTTTCTTGCTTTATGTGTTGTGGTCAAGAGGTATAATGCCAGCTTGATATTCTTTCCATTTATTTTAACTTTTAATGTGTTTTTAATTTTTACCATTTTTATGTTACTTGCTATTTTTTTACTTGTAGGCTCAGATGGACTTTTTCTCCCTTTTTATTTTAGGTCTAATATTAAGATATTTTGAGTCGGTTTATTCTAAATCAATTCTCCCAGATGCACAGGAGACAGGCATCCTTTCAATATAGAATTTCAGTATTCTACTTCTAAAAAGTTTTTTATTAGATTTTTAAGTACTACTTCTGTTTATTTTTCATTTGTTTTTATAGTTCAAGCATGGAACTAAATATAATAGAGCTTCTCTATCATTTTATCTCTAATCCTTTTTATCTCTCTTATTTCAGTGTCACTTTCTTGACTATTTCATTTCTATTCTCTTTGTCATTTACTGAACTTTGGGTAATATCTATCTTCCCTTGGGTATCTTGTAATTTAGTTTTCACTTCTAAGATGATTTTTGTCAATTTGCAGAGTTGAGTCAGCTCCTGTTTCACATACTCTCCTGTTGTTTGTCTATTTCAGCTGTGATTTTTTAAAATATCTGATTCATAGTGCCCTTTTATATTGCAATCGCTTATTTAATACGGGTTATTCATGTTCAAGTATTGCATTTCAGTTTTCCTTTGTTTTGTAGTTTTTCTTTGACATTTTTATTTTTGTTTTCATTTTTTGTGTCTGTGTATACATATAACTTACAAACTAGACTTGATCTTAATTTCCTATTTTATTCTTATAATAACTTCATACAGATGCTGGTTTCTTTTCCTATTGAGGATTATATACATTGGTTCTTTCAGGATTAGTAATGGCAATTTATCTTGAGATGGGGAAAAAAGGAGAGAAGCTGGCTTATTTGGTTTCTCAGTTCAACAGCACCCTCTTCTGTGGCTGTGCTGAAGTGTAGTATCTTTAATAAATGGTACTATTTTGTGTGGTGGCAGTGGAACAGGATTTGTATTGTTTAAATACTAGTTTCCATAAAGCCCTTATCTTCAGTTGTTTTCTTCTTTCCCTTCACCACTTACATTCCAAGAGGAACCTTTCCCTTTTCAAGATGTCTCCCATCTCACAGAATTGATGCTTTCCCTGAGACTGCCACCTAAGGTCACCCATACTTTCTGATCCATGCTTATAGTACAATTCAGATAGAGAAAACTGCAAATGCTAATTTCAAGTTACATGTGGCTGTCAACCCAAGGAAACTTAATAATTTTTCTCTAGAAAGTCAGTTCTCTTTCTTAAAGTCATCCTAGTATTCCTTTTTAAATAAAAAGGAATTTAAAAAAATTTAATTAATAGTTTGAGGCCTTTCAAGGGACCTTCCTAAAAGGATATCCTTTTTCCATTTTCTCTTTCCATGGTCATTCACTAAGAAGGTTTATTTAAATAATTCAATATGGAAGTAATTTCTGCATTGAAAAAGCCATGAAATCCTAATTTTACTTAATATTTTCCTGTTTTTTATAGAAGACAACAAATGAAATTTATTTACTCTATGAAAGAATTTTGAATCCAATACACTAATGCTACCATCGCAAATGAAAACGCAATTAAAATTATGTCCAAACCCTCTGCATAAATAAAATACAGCTGGCAAGTTACAAAGCCTATGAAATTAGTCTTCACAATCCCCTTTTGTGTCCTTTTTCTTTTTCAGAGATGCTCTCAAAATTCTTTCTCCTCTGTGCTATCCAAGTACTGAAATAACACCGTAAAATTATTTATAGTGCCTATTCATAAGGTCATCTCTGACTCAGAAACAGTAAAGTTTTTATTCTATAATACCATATTGAGATCAGATTATTCATGTATAAAATGACAAAGCTTACTGAAGGCTAAAGGCCAAAGCATCTTTCCAAACACAGCAAATAAACCCAACAAAAAGAACAGGAAAGCAAAGATATGATGCTGTTAGATAAAACTAAAAATTAAGATCAATAAACAATTCAAAATATATCTAGAGTAATCCAAAATTATCAGGAAGAAATTTCCTAAACATACCAAAAATAGGAATCCAACACACACTCAGCATAACCTCTTGAATATGACAGCTCAAAAGAATTACTTGAAACTAAAAGTATACAATATAGAAACTTAATTTATTCTTACGATCTTTTAACAAGGCACAGAAAAGTGTTCATTCCTAAACTGCATTCTTTGATTTTTTTCAAGTAGTTGTATAGTTGCAACACATTGTGCAAGATAAAATTGACAAATCTGGGGTTCTGATATTCCTAAAAATTTAAAGACACTAAGAGTAAAAAGAACTCTAGTCTACTAGTCAGTGGAGACAAGCACAAAATACTACTAGAACTCCAGAAAAGTCCCAATGGTCAATAAAAATTATTAATTTTTATGAATATAGATTACAGCAATGAGAAAACAATCTAATATATCATCTCTTATGAAACAAAATTCTCCATCCCAAACTCCCTGCATCACCATTCCTTCTAATTAGCAAACTAAAAACTTATAAGTGAAGATAAGAAAATACAACCTTGATTATAACCTGCTCTAAAGGGCAAAAGGAGGGGCTGAGTTGTGGCTCAGCAGTAGCACATTCACCTAGCATACACAAGGCCCTGGGTTCGATCCTCAGCACCATATAAAAATAAATAAATAAAAGGTATTGTGTCGAACTACAACTAAAATATTTTTTAAAAAAAAGCAAAAGGAAGATGCTAAGTCAGGCAGAGGAAGTGTAATATGAGGTAGAAAACAAGAAGTTAACTCCCAAACAATTAAGACTATACTAATTTGTGATCTAACTGTCAAATGTATTTTATTTACTATCAGCTAGCAATATAGTACAAAGAACCTCCCAACAAACTCAGTAAGATGACATAATAAAATCCCAGAAATCCAAGCTCCAGTTCTCATTCAAGGGACATTAAAAGTAACTTCATATCTGGAACAAGTAGAAAGCAGGCTTTCTAAAAGTTCACATAACATGCCAATTTTGTATACATAAGGAACTATCTTTGGAGCCTAACTGTAATCAGCTGAAAGAGCGGAGGAAGGTATCAGAAAAAAATACTGCCAAAATTATTGAGTATTTATCCTGTACTCTATGCTTCTGTTGTTACAGTTGTTTTATTTTTGCTTTCACATATATATCCATGTATACATGAAAAATACATAGGATATGCATATTATTTCATTACTAAATTATACTATGTATTATTACTTGTTTATTCAATTACATAAGGCAAATACATCAATTACTTTTGTTTGTTTCATGAGCTAAGAATGGCTTTTCCATTTTTAAATTATTGGGGGAAAAAGTCAAAAGAATAACATTTCATGACAAGTAAAAACTGTATCAAATTCAAATTTCAGGGTTACACTACAACAAAGAGTTGTTATACCACAACATACATGGTCACAGCCAAGACCATGTGTGTCTAACAAAGGCTAAACTATTTACTATCTGTTCCTTCATAGAAAGTTTTCCAACCTCTGTGCTAGAATAATTATGTAGAAGGGAGTTTGCTGGGTCACATAATATGCACATTTTAAATTTTGTTAGAAACAACCAAATCATTATCCAGAGTGGCTGTATCAATTTATACTGCCACCAGAAATGTATAATTTACCATTTCCTTTCATCATTACCACTTATCTTTCTACAAGAAAGAATATATTATTTTAATTTCCATTTCCCTACTAAAAACATCTTTATATGGTCACTGGAAATGAGTCTTTTCTCCATTCCAAATGTGTTATCTTTTGCTTATGTTTCTGTTGGGTTTGTCTTTTTATTAAATCAATGTGCAGTTATTTACATAATCTGTACAGAAATTCTCTGGCATTCATGTTGTCAATCATTTCATCCAGAATTTCTCTTTACCTTTAACTTGGTTTTTTGTTGTTGTTGTTGTTGTTTGTTTTTCTACATATTTTAATTTTGTTTCAGCAAATACTGTTGATTTTTTATTAGCTGTGCTTTGGGTTAGCATGACTATTCTCCCTAAATCAAGAAGATATTCTTCAACAGTATTGATGTTTTCTATTTTACATTTGTATCTTTAATCCATTTGTATTTTGTGTTTATGTAAAGTGAAAAAGGGAAATCTAATTTTATTTTTTTCTGTATGGCAAACCAATTGCTTCAACATGAATTTTTTACTTATCTATCTTTTCCTCCAATTTTTCATAAAAGCTTATCTATTATATATTGTTATGATGGATCTTTGGGGAGCTTTATAATCTGTTACATATTTATTTACCTAATAGAACCAATACAACATTCTTTGAATCACTGTGGCTTTAAAAGACAAAGTCTTAGTATCAGAGTAAATGCCTCTCCCACCACAAGTGCCCTTACTCCTTCATCAACCAAATAGCCTTAGCTATCCTTGCTCCTATACTAGTCCATGTGAATTTGATAGCTAGCTTATTATAAAGTTCCACAAAAAACTCCTTAAAGGAACAGAATATGGTAATGGTTAAGTGTGCATTTTTGGAGTCAGACAGCTAGCACTTTCACTTTTTCATTAAGTAACAAGATACAAAGCTTTCTGCATCTGTAATCATCTGTAAAATGACTACATACCCCACAGCTATTCTGAGGATTAAATAAGTTTTTAAATTCAAGTGTTTAGAATGGTATTAGGCATTTATTAAACACTGAAAATTTAATCCAAGTTACATTACATTTACAAAGTTATTCGAAGTTATAATTCTCATCTCTAAATATGGTCTGGCCTCTCCATTTAAGTATTCCTTTATAATCTATAATAATTTTACAATTGTCTCCATAAAGACGATCAGCTTTAAAGATCTATACCCAAGTAGATTATAGGTGCTGTTGTTGATGTTTTCCAAAAAAATATATGACATACATAATATGCATATATATATCTATATACAATGTACACATCTAGGTTTCTAAACACACGTTTCAAACAATCTTTTATGCTACTGATTTTAACAATAACATTGAGATCAGAAAAAAATGTTCCGAACACTTTACAGGTATGAAGACTTGCCTTTTTGGTTACTATGAGTCAATATTTGTAAATACTTTATCTTTTTTTAAGCAATATCTTTATTTGCAGAGGATATAATATCATGATATCAAATCACCACTCCACAGAATCAGGGATAAAACTAAAGAATTCATTCAAGTAACTCTTTATGCAATGACATACAAAATAAGTACTCTTTGCATAAACAAACAACAAATAGGGAACATAATGGTAGTGAAAACATTATTTGGGTGCAGCCGTAGCTGCCATCTTTTATTTATTTATTTATTACTTTTTATTTTTTAGGTCTAGATGGACACAAGACAATGCCTTTATTTTTATGTCGTGCTGAGGATGGAACCCGGGTCCCGCCCGTGCTAGGCGACGCTCTACCGCTGAGCCACAATCCCAGCCCTTGAAAACATTATTTATGATAGTAAGTACCTGATCTTGGGAAGGATATTTATTCCCTTACTTTTTAATCTATCAGATCAAGCTTATCTATTATGTTGCTCATATAGTCAGTTTAAAATTATGAAAGGATCTTTTTTCAATTTCTGATAATGATACTAAAATATTCCAATACAATGGTGAATTCATCAACCTCTTTTATGTGAAGTATGCACACTTGTTTATACAATATTCTGTGGACATGTTTCTGAGTAATTACAAATTTGTATGCTTTTCTCCCTGATGACCTAAATCTTTTACTATTAGTTTATTTCTTTATGCTTGATGATGCTCTTTTCTTGAGTCTATTTTGCCTAATATTAATATACTTATATAAATTCTCTTTTGGTTAGCGGCTGCCTAGTAATATTTTTTCAGCTATTTAACATCATTAATTTTCTGTCTAGTTACATTTATTTTTAATCCTAATTTGATCTCCATTTTACTGTTATAGTTTAAATTTATTGTGATACAAAACATTATTTTAATTATTTCTGCCTTCTTACTTTGTAATTTTATTTTTTCCTGCTTTTTCTATATTTTATCTACATTCCTTTGTTGCCTTCTCATTGATTTTTCTTAATCCCAAGTTTTTCTCCTGTATGGTCACTGATCTTATTTCCTCTATTTCTATTCATTTTGTGGTCCCTCTCAAAATGTCAACTGAGTCTTTACTTCACTGTCTAATGCTATTATAGCATATGACCCTTTTCCCAAAACAACATGAAAAACCTCAAAATAATTTAAAACCAATCACTTCTTCTTCTTACATGATTACTACATATATTTATATTTTTACTTACCCCTAAATAATTATCATGATTGTCATTATTATCATCAAAATTATGAAATATACTCAGTTTTTGCTTGAATTTATTCACATTTTATCAATTTGTTAGCTCAGCATTCTTACTTGCAGTCAGATCTCCCTTCTGGCTTATTTCCTTCTTCAAGAATTACATCTTTTGATCAGGAAGCAGTTTGTGAAAGGAAAGCGAGGAACAGAAAGACGGATAGAGATTGAGAAGATGGCGGAGAATAGAGTGCATCACCCCCGTGTACCACATCACTGCGCAGGTGAATAACAAGTTAGAACGGCCAAAAGCTATATTGTTAGGAATTTCCAGCAAAATTGGGGTGCACCAAAACCTAGAGGAAGGAATTCCATCACCCGAGGATCGGTTACTGGGGCTCAATCTCGAGTGAACCGTGCGCCTGGAGATTCAGGCTGATTGATCGGTGGCCCGCCCCCGCTGCTAGAGACTGCGGCGCACCGGGAAACGGCATGTCAGCAACGCAGAGGAACAGTGCTGCAGATTCTGTGGGGTCCTGCCAGCTGTGCCCTCACTGTGCTCCGGGCTGAGTTCTGGGTTTGAGACAGGGGAAGGAAGCAGTCCAGTTCTATCCTCCACACCGGACAGCCCACCGAGGAAGCCAGCGGCCACCATCTTGGAGAGCTGACATCACCATCGCCAGTTTTCGACAGATTGCAGCACGTTCAGTGATAGAACAGGTGTGTGTCATTTAGACCATCTCCCATACAGCGGGGAAATGGGCTTTCCGGGGGCGTGATTAACAGAGTGAGCGTGAACAGAGGCGTGGGGAAAGGTAAAGGCACCTGACCTCCAACTCCCCGCTCCCACCAGCGTCGAAAACGAAACCTGTCTCACCAGCTCTCAGAGGAGTGGCTACCGGAGGGAATCAAAACAATGGGGGCCAGTTCCCAATAGCCGCGCTCCACATCCAGGAAACTGCAGGCCCAGAGTGTAGCAACTGCCGAGAGGTATCACACTGGAGAAGGCCTGGCTGGCAGGAGAAGCGAGGTGACTAGAGACCAGGAATAGACCTAAGCTAACGGGTTTTGAGAGACACCAGCGGGGGAGAAGGGAGCGGCCTCACACGGATTGTTTCCTACACCTGGAGGGCAAAATCTTGTCCCGGAAGGCACAGCACCACCTACTGGAAGCGAAGAAAATAGAAGCCTAACAGTGCCTTCTTTTTTTCTTTCTTTTTTTAATTTTAATTTTTTAATTATTTTTTTTATTGTAATTTTTATTTTACTGCATTTTATTATTATTATTTTATCATTTCTTTTTCTTTTCTATTCTATTCTCTTTCTTTCCTCTCTCCCTCTCTCTTTCTTGGTTTGCTTCCTTACCTTTTCCCAATCTCTCCTCTTAAGCATGACCACCCAGATGACATACAACTTACTAAATGCAAATAGATGAATACTACGAAACGGTATAGTCCGCCTAAGCCCTTAACTACCCCCAAGTACTCCTGCCTATTCTCTTGTTAATATCCGCCTGCATTTGAGCAACCCCCCAAAGAAGCTAACATATGTTAACCTCCATACCATCAAATCAGCCGACCTCAACATAAAATCCTAAGTTCAAACCTCAGTTCTCTATATGCCATCAAAATCTGCAGGCCTTTAATGAAACTAATGAATTTACCTTAAATCACAATTAAATCCAACATCTCTAAACATTGTCCCCCACACAAAGGAGAGATATTGGAACTATAAAAACCAAAACAAATTTAAAGGAGAAAACAGAAACACAGCAGTCAAACAGAGTTGGAAAGTAATGTGAGCACCATGAAAAAACAAGGGAAAAAAGGATTACAAACAATGCTGGACAACTTAAATTCACAGGAGAACCTAGAGGCATCAGAAAAATGGACAGAGAAAGAACTCAAGGCATACCTAACTCAGATGGAACGGAATCTTAGAGAAGACATTAGACAGCAAGTCCAAACAATGAAAGTATATTTTGAAAACGAATTACATAAGCAAATTCAAACGGCAAAGAATGAGCTCTACCAGGAGATATTTTAAAAAAAAAATCAATCAGTAATCCTAGAAATGCAGGAAACCATAAACCAAATTAAAAACTCAAATGAGAATATTACAAATAGACTAGATCAAAGAGAAGTCAGAACATCAGATAATGAAGACAAAGTTTATCAACTTGAAAAGAATATAGTCAACACAGAAAGGATGCTAGAAATCACGAGCAATCCATCCAAGAGATATGAGATGTCATAAAAAAACCAAACTTGAGCGTCATTGGGATAGAAGAAGGTATAGAGGTTCAAACCAAAGGAATGAACAATCTATTGAATGAAATAATCTTAGAAAACTTCCCAGATATGAAAGATGGAATGGATTGCCAAATCCTGGAAGCCTACAGGACCCCAAACATACAAAACCATAATAGACCAACTCCAAGACACATAATTATGAAGATATCCAATATACAGGACAAGGAGAGAATATTAAAAGCTACGAGAGAAAG
>NW_026000068.1:24333122-24354750 GCF_001458135.2 Marmota marmota marmota
TCAGAGAAATGCAAATTAAAACCACCCTAAGATGCCATCTCACTCCAGTAAGATTGGTAGCCATTATGAAGTCAAACAACAACATGTGCTGGCGAGGATGTGGGAAAAAGGGTACTCTTGTACATTGCTGGTGGGACTGCAAATTGGTGCGGCCAATTTGGAAAGCAGTATGGAGATTCCTGGGAAAGCTGGGAATGGAACCACCATTTGACCCAGCTATTGCCCTTCTCGGACTATTCCCTGAAGACCTTAAAAGAGTGTACTACAGGAATACTGCCACATCGATGTTCATAGCAGCACAATTCACAATAGCTAGACTGTGGAACCAACCCAGATGCTCTTCAATAGATGAATGGATAAAAAAAAAAAATGTGGCATTTACACACAATGGAGTATTACGCAGCCCTAAAAAATGACAAAATCATGGAATTTGCAGGGAAATGGATGGCATTCGAGCAGATTATGCTAAGTGAAGCTAGCCAATCCCTAAAAAAACAAATGCCAAATGTCTTCTTTGATATAATGAGAGCAACTAAGAACAGAGCAGGGAGGAAGAGCAAGAGGAAAAGATTAACATTAAACAGAGACATGAGGTGGGAGGGAAAGGGAGAGAAAAGGCAAATTGCATGGAAATGGAAGGAGACTCCTCATTGTTATACAAAATTACATATAAGAGGTTGTGAGGGGAAAGGGGAAAAAAAACAAGGGAGAGAATTAAATTACAGCAGATGGGGTAGAGAGAGAAGATGGGAGGGGAGGGGAGGAGGGATAGTAGAGGATAGGAAAGGCAGCAGAATACAACAGTTACTAATATGGAATTTTGTAAAAATGTGGATGTGTAACCAATGTGATTCTGCAATCTGTATTTGGGGTAAAAATGGGAGTTCATAACCCACTTGAATCTAAAGTATGAAATACGATATGTCAAGAGCTTTGTAATGTTTTGAACAACCAATAAAAAAAAACAGATAATATTTTAATGGTAACCTGACATTCCATAGTATTGATATATTTTTCTTAAATATTTCCCTATTTGACATTTAATTATTTTGTTATTATAAATGATGCTTTTATAAACATACACACACACAAAAAAAGGATTACATCTTTTAAATGATATAAAACATTTTTTTCTATGTTTGAAATGTTACTTGTTCATTCTTTAATAGTATTTTAGTTGGGTAATAAATTCTAATCTAAGTTATTTTTTCTCAGTACTTTATTAATTTTGGTTTCTACTCTTGCCATTAAGGTTTTTTTACATCAACACAGTGGTTATCCCATTGTAGATATAGTCAGCCTTCTGTATCCATGGGATTTGCATTTGCAGATTCAACTAACCACAGATAAAAAATATTTGCAAAAAAAAAAAAAAAAAAAACTGTCTGTACTTAACATGCAGACTTTTTCTTCCTTCTAATTCCCTGAACAACACAGCTAACAACTATTTAGACAGCATTTGCAGTGTATTAGCTATTATAAGAAATCTAGAGATGATTTAAAGTACATGAGAGGGTATAAGTGAGTTATATCAAAACCATTTGAGCATATGCTGATTTTAGTATCCATGGTGGGGTAGATCCTAGAAGATAGTGACAGCCTTTGGCTAATTTTTTAAATCCCTTTGTTTGAGGGAAGAGTTTCTAAAATTTTAGTATGAAGTGTGAACTTCTGTATATTCTGCTTTGGAGCTGTTGAACTAACTTTAAAATGCAAAAGAATAAGCCATTATCTCTTTGAGTAACACCTTTTACTTGTTATATATTTTCATTCTCCTTTGGAATTCTAATTAGTCAACAGTTTCCAATGCTACCTTCATGCCCCATAACCTATCTTTTAAACTTTCCATTTCTTTGTCTTTTTTTTCACACTGGGTGCATCTCTTCAAATTTAACTTCTATTTCCCTTCCATTGTGCCTAATCTTACAAAAATGGTTGGAATCTTTTACTCCTTCCTACATATATCCATATCTTCTATGATGTAACTTTGTAGCTCTTTCCAACAAAAGCTAAGGTTGGCTTTGTGATTCCCTCTGCACAACAGGATGCAGCAAAAATAACAGTACTACAATTTGAAATCTAGACTTCAAAAGGTCTTGCAAACTTTTGAGACCTCTGTCTCCGCCATGTGAACTTGCTGAAGCTAAACTCTTAAAGGATAAGAGACCACATGGGAACTGAGTCAACATCAAAAGTCCCAAAAATGTGGATTTCAGAAGCCATCCATTCAACCCAGAGATGACTATGAGTTCTGAAAAGAACCAATAATCTAAAAGAATCATGCTTCTGAACCCACCCTAAATTGTTGGTCCTCAGAATCATAAGCTAAATAGATGTTTGTTATTTAAAGATGCTAAGTTTAGGAACAGTGTATTATGTGTCAATATGTAGAGAACATAATTACTTAGCCTATTAATTTTTAAAATTTTAATAACTGTGCTTTTCAAGAAAGGTTTTGGTCTTTTTCAAAGTGCCTGATCATTTTTAATCATCTTCTAATACTTTTGAATTTCTTCATTTCCTTCTTTCATTTTTTAAAATAATTTAAATGGTCATTTCCTATTTTTTGGTTGATAATTCAAATATTAATGTCCTTGTAGGTCTAAGTCTGTTGATTCTTCTATATTGTGGTAGCTGGAATTCTGAGATGGCCTTCAGTATTCTCATCACCTGGTATTTGTGCCCTATATAATCTGCTTCCTTAAGGGTGGGCGGGATTGTAACGATGACAGATTTCATTCCTATAATAAGGTTATAGTATGTGACAAAGATGAAGGAATTTTGCAAATATAACTAGGGTCCCAAATCAGTTCATAATGAGTTAATCAGAAGTGAACTGTCCTAGGCAAGCTTGACCTAATCTGGTGATTGATTCATTAAAAGGATCCAGGCCCTTTCTAAAGTCAGAGAAATTCAAAGTGAGAGAGATTGTACTGCTGGCCTTGAAAGAAGCAAACAATCATACAGGAAACTGCTTATGGAAGGCAGCCTAATGGAATTAAGAAATGTTCTTGACTGACACTTGGGAAGAAAATGGGAATTTCAACCATCTATGTGCAAGGCACTGAATGTTATCAATAATACATAAACATGGAAGAGGGATGTCAAGCCTCAGTTGAGATCACAGCATTGGCTAATATTTGATTTCTGCCAGTAAAACTCTGGACAGAAGACCTGGCTAATCCATACCACGCAGACTTCTAAAGTACAGATACTGTGAGGTAATACTGAGTGCTGTTTTAGACTAAGTTTATAATAGTTTATTGTACAGCAATACAAACTAATACCCTTGTGATGGCTTGTCTTCCCAAAATTGTTTGCAATGTAAGATTATAAGCAATATTTGACTGACCTTAATCTGTGAGGTTCTGAGGAATCTTGATTGAAGGCAATTCCTCCAAACAAAATTTGAATTTGCCTCTGCTTGCTTTGGCTAGCTATCAACCTAATATCACTTCTATTGAATTTCTTGGGTCAAGAAGGAAATTACAACCCTAAACCACATAAGAATATGATTTTGGTTACATATTTTAAGAGAAACCATTTCCTTTTCTCATCTGTAGCTAAAGCACATCAGAGAAATTTCCATATTTTCTTCCTCTAAAGGTTGTTAAGAGTTTTGTTCTAGTCCCTAATTTGATTTGAGTTTAACCTTGGAAGTTAATGGTTTTATGCAAAGGCCTTAAACACAACTATCCACCATAGTTTTTTGTCCTGACCTTTATTATAACTATACTAACTCAGAACTCTAGGTTTCTATTACCAATTATTACCTTAGGTACCCATACCTTCCCAATTCACTTAATTCTTGGGATTTAGCTCCTTTTAGGATTCACTTAATTCTTGGGATTTAGCTCATCTTTTAGTCAGCTTTCCTGCTGTGACCAAAATATCTGACATGAACGAAGTAGAGGAGGAAAATGTAGAGGTAGAAATTTTATTTTGGCTCACAGTTTCAGAGGTTCAGTCCATGGTCAGCCAACTCCATAGCTGGGGGCCAGAAGTAAGGAAGAACATCACAGAGGTAGGTGTAATGGAGGAAAGCAGCTCAGAACATGGCAACCACGAAGCAGAGAGAGACTTCTGCTGACCAGGGACAAAATAAAACCCCAAGGCATGCCCCCAGTGACCTACTTCCTCCAGTCACTCTATACTACCCAATTAATCTAGATTCAATGAATAGATCCACTAATTAGGTTACACCTCTCACAATCCAATCATTGCACCTCTGAATATTCTTGCATTGTCTCATACATCAGTTTTTGAGAGATACTTCATATTCTAACCATAACATAGTCCCTTAAATAAAGGGGGCTCACCAACTCTAGTTCAATCTGGAAAAAAACAGCAATGCTATTCATAAATCAATGTTGTTTATCTCTATACACTTACTCTTTTGGCAGAGTGGCTATGTGTTTAAAAGCATATTTGTGTAATTTATAAAGCATCTAGGTATTTTATAACAAGTTTTTCAGAAAAAACCCAGTCAGTAACAATCTCAAAAGTGAAATCAATTATTCTTTATTATTAATTCACACCATCTATCTCATTTACATTAATTTCTTATTGTAGACAAAGTGAAATATCACATCTCATCCTGAATTCTGAGTATTCTTTTATTGAGAACTGTTTCTTTCTAATGCAATTTCAAACTCAGAATGCCAAAGGCCTTAAAGTCAAGTTGTGTTTTAATATAAGGTAAAATTGGGATTTCTGGCATTCAGTGTTAACTCACTGGCAACTTTTCAGATGTAGATGTAACTTTTGTTATTATCAAAAGTTACCTACTTTCTGGATATTCAAGGTTTTATTATCCTTAAATTTAAAAAAAACTATCTTTAACACTAAAACCATACATGTTTTAATCACTTTCTATGATTTAGGAGATAAGTATTGCAGTATTTGAGCATACTAAACAGAAATCATGATGAATATCACTTATTTTTTTAAAGCTTAAGAGCTTTCCTTTTAGTTAGATATAAGATTTTAAATGTATATGTCATGTTTATGCAAAGCAATTAGAGTAGTTACAATTTTATGTCTCACCATATAGCTTATTATCATCTTTTGCAGTACCTTAAGGCCAAAATGCAAAAGATTGTCATGAAACATTCAATATTTAAAACACACAATAGAAATCTAAAATACTTTGTTCCTAACTCTCAATTTTGATGCTCTAAATATGTGCATCTTTGGTATAAAGAAAAAAATATTTTAAAAAATTAGATTAAATAGTTTTAACAAAACCCAGTTTAAACTGCTCACTAACTATTTCTAAATCTTTAACTGGCAATATAGTTCTGATGAAGCAAACTAGGTCCATTACTACTATAATGAACTAAACTTGTATGAGAATAATTAGAAAGATAAAAACATCAAGAAATAAGCATTAAGTCCTAAAACAGAGTTGTATAGATTTTCTGTTTGTCTTGTGGTGCTGGGGATCAAACTCAGGGCCTAGTATATACTATGTAAGTACTCTACCACTGAGCTTCATTCCAGCCCCCTAAATAAGAGATTTTAAGAAATTAACTATGGAGGTAAGTGTCAGGATGGCAAAATATAATTGTACGCCAATATTCACATTTAGTAATCATGTTACAAATTCAGGTATCCTGAGATCATATCCTATGAACCCTGTATTTCATTAATTTTTGTTTGTTTTTCATTTCATGGGAAATAATAGTGCAAAATATTAATCAACATTAGAAACTGATGCCATCAGATAAACAGCAGAGAAAGGTTTTTTATATTAAAGATAAAATGAAGTTGATCAAATTCATTATAAAAGGCATTCCATAACAATATTATGGTTTCCTTAAGAGACTGTCAGAATAATGTTGCAATTTGATCAAATTAAAGAAAGTACAGAGTATAGAATATTACTCAGTATGATAAAAATTTCACAGATATCATCAGTGAGTTTTCAAGATGGTAGAATAGAGGAGGTCATGTTCCTGGCTGTTCCATGGAGTGAAACAAAGAAAACAGACAGGCAGCTTCTCCGCAATATGGGTGAACAAAAAAAAAGTGAGGGGGCTTTACTGAAATTTAAAACTAGACATTCAAAGCAGATTGGGGACTCAACAGGTTGGACATATAAAATAAGGAAGAAATCCCCACTGCCACAGCTGGGTCGGAAGCTCCACCCAGAAAGGTCCCTCCCTGAGCATAGTGGAGGGATAAGGGAACCTGCATTTTTGGGAAGCCCAAGGTATGTCTGGGTACAGAGCGTTTAGAAATCAAGTACATTGCCTGAAAAAACTGGATCAATATCCTTGCGCTGCTCGATATCCATGTGCAGGAAAAGAAGCAGCCATCTCCTCAGGTGGCATGCAGAGGACAAAGGAAGGAACCATTTTGCAGTTACTACACAGGGGCTAGAAGCTGAGGGGGCTGAACCTGGCAAACCCAAGTTTGGCCGGAAATACAGACCCAGTAAACACAAACTGCATGACATAGAATGTGCTTAAGCAATCAGGAGAAAAATTAAACACGAAGAGACGTTTACACAGGTAACAACTAGTTATGGAAACCTACCCAGCTCTACTCCTCCCGCTGCAACCTAGCTACTTACAGGACCAGTTGGGAGAGACCAATCTGGCCAGGAACTCAGAAAGGTGAGGACAGGAGAGATTGTTTGGAGACTGAATCCAAGACCAGGAAACATAGGGTCCAAAGGGGACATAGGAGACTAAGAACTGGGTCCCCCACCAAACAAGTGGAACCCTGGGGAGATTTCTGGGGTTTAGTCTACCAGCATGGACTAGCAAGTACTGGGCACTGAAGGAACACTGATTTAAAATCTCCAGACCAATTAGCATTCAGCAAAGAGCCTGAAGCCCACTTAAGCTTAAATCCTGCCTCCAGGAATTCTACCTCCAGGATACCTCTCACACTTCAGCAATTCAGAAGGTGGAGCATCACGTTCCAAATAACCCCATCTAAAACTACTGAGAAGGGAAAACAGAATCTTTTAAACTCCAACAGAAAGAATTCTTTAACTTTTCATCAAGATTTTTTTTTAATTCTTTTTTTTCTGCTTAATTGTGACCTTGATGGCATGGACATTTATACATACTCATTTGGTTTTGTTCTCATTTCTAGCATTTTTGAAGCCAGTTATTTTTCATGGATTAATTTTTTGTGAATTAGGATGTTTGATTTGTATATTTTAGTTTTATATTTTTTTTTATTTTTTATTTTTATGTTATATATTTTTTCTTCTACCTGTTTCCCTTAATTCTCTTTTCTTCTGCTAACAGCCAATCTCTATTTTTCTTTCATTCTTCCTTTAATTTTTTTGCTACTTCTCTCCTCCTCCCTCATAATCATCACATCCTATATCACATCTTTTCTCTCCCTGTCCACCATTTAAAATTATAAACCCTTTTGCAAACTTGCTGTTTTCATTGTAGGCAATAAATGATCATATCATTTCTGTTTATTGTGGTAATTAATACTGTAGATGACATAGTAGAAACTATTTGGTTTAATGCAGAGTATTGTTTTCATTGGTGGTTATTATTATTTGTCACTCTTTATTTTTTTTTTAATTTTTTATTGTTGGTTGTTCAAAACATTACATAGTTCTTGACATATCATATTTCACACTTTGATTCAAGTGGGTTATGAACTCCCATTTTACCCCATATACAGATTGCAGAATCACATCAGTTACACATCCACTGATTTACATATTGCCATACTAGTGTCTGTTGTGTTCTGCTGCCTTTCCTATCCTCTACTATCCCCCCTCCCCTCCCCTCCCCTCCCCTCTTCTCTCTCTACCCCCTCTACTGTCATTCATTTCTCCCCCTTGTATTATTTTTCCCTTTCCCCTCACTCCCTCTTGTATGTACTTTTGTATAACCCTGAGGGTCTCCTTCCATTTCCATGCAATTTCCCTTCTCTCTCCCTTTTCCTCCCACCTCTCATCCCTGTTTAATGTTAATCTTCTTCTCCTGCTCTTCGTCCCTACTCTGTTCTTAGTTACTCTCCTTATATCAAAGAAATATTTGTCACTCTTTAAAGAGTGAGGTACTAGAAACCTTCAGGAACACTATAAGTCCACAGGATAGAAACTCTACTGCTTCAGATCCATACTGTCAGATGGGTAGACACACAAAAGACATGAAAAAGCAAACCAAAATACTCCCAATAACAAACCAAAATACTCCCAATAACAGAATCCACTGACACCACAGTGGAAGAAATGTCGGAGAAGGAGTTTAGAATGTACATAGTTAAACTGATCTGCAAAGTAAAGGACAGTATAAAAAAATGAAATCAAAGAGAAAATATAGGAAGTGAAAGATCACTTCAAATAAAGAGGCAGAGATTCTGGAAAAAAAAAAAACAAGCAGAAATCCTCGAAATGAAGGAAACAATAAACCAAATTAAAAATTCAATAGAAAGCATCACCAACAAACTAGACCACTTGGAAGACAGAACCTTAGGCAATAAAGTCAAAATATATAATCTTGAAAACAAAGTTGACCACGGAGAGAAGATGTTAAGAGACAATGAACAGAACTTCCAAGAACTATGGGGTAACATAAAAAGACTAAATTTAAGATACATTGGTATAGATGAAGATGCAGAGATACAAACCAAAGAGTGTACAATCTTTTCAATGAAATAATATCAGAAAATTTCCCAAACCTAAAAAATGAAATAGAAAATCAAACACAAGAGGTTTACAGGACCCAAATGTTCAAAATTGTAATAGGCCCATACCAAGGCACATTATAATGAAAATGCCTAATATACAGAATAAGGATAGAATTTTAGAGGCTACAAGAGAAAAATATCAGATTACATATAGGAGGAAACGTATTCAAATCTCAGTTGATTTCTCAACCAAGACCCTCAAAGATAGGAGGTCCTGGAATAACATATACCAAGCTCTGAAAGAAAATGGATGCCAACCAAGAATCCTATATCCAGCAAAATTAAGCTTCAGATATGAAGGTGAAATAAAAACCTTCCATGATAAACAAAAGTTAAAAGAATTTGCAATTAGAAAGCCTACACTACAAAATATTTTCAGCAAAATATTCCATGAGAAAGTAATGAAAAAAAAAAGTGAAAATCAGCAAAGGGAGGAACCCAAAGGACAAGGAACACAAATCATGTCTCAGTAATAACCATGAACATTATGGCCTAAACTCATAATCAAAAGACAGAGACTGGCAGGTTGGGTTAAAAAACAAAACCCAACAACATACTGTCTCCAAGAGACTCACCTCATAGACAAAGACTGAAGGTGAAAGGATGGGAAAAAACATATCATTCACATGGATCACATAAAGCAGGGGTTATTATCCTCATATCAGATAAAGTAAATTTTAAGCCAAAGTTAATCATAAGGGACAAAGAAGGCCATTTCATACTACTCAAGGGAATTACACATCAACAAGACAAAATAATCAAAAATATACTCCAAACAATGGAGCATCTATGTATCTCAAATAAACCCTTCTCTATTTCAAGAATCAAATAGACCACAACACAATAATGCTGGGTAACTTTAATAAGCCTCTGTCACCACTGAATGATTCCTATAAACAAAAACTGAATAAAGAAACTATAGAAGTAAAAGATACAATTGATACTTTAGACTTAACACACACTTATATTATGTGAATATATAATATTTCATAGAATATTTCATCCATCAATGACTGAATACGCTTCTCAGCAGCATACAGATCCTTCTCTAATACAGATCATGTTATGCAAGCCATCACATATGTTGGCATACAATTGTAATATTAATATATAACCTTCATATATTTTTAGCATCTGTAGGGTTATTTTGATAGCACCCTTTCCACTGATATTAATTTCTGTGTTTTGGTTTCTTCTTGATTAAACTTGATTTTTATCAAATTTTAGCTATATTATTCTTCTCTATTCCATATATTTTTACTCCTACTCTTACTTTTTCCTTCCTAGTACATTATTTGAAAATAATTTGATTGTATTCTAGCTTCTTTCTGATAGAAATACTTTAAGTTATATATGTTAATTTGGGTACTGTTTCATCCTTGAGATCCTAATATTTTAAGCTTTTATTATCACTTAGTTCAAAGAGCTTTTTCTTTAATTTCCTTGTGCTTTTTCCTTGACCTCTTAGATATTTATAAATATGCTATTTAATCTTGAAATAGTTGACGTGGGGATGGGTTTCTATATATCTTAAGGTGACTGATTTCTAATATAGTAAATCATGCAGGAAACACAGTTTGAATAATTTCAAATTTAAAAAGTAGTAATAGAAATACTTTTTATATTGATTGTATTAGTTACATACATGTCAAATTGATCAAATTCCATACTTCCAATATATGTATTTTATTTTATTTCATTTTTACCTCAATAAAGCTATGGGGGGGGGAAATTTCACAGAAATGAATTTAAAAACAAAGACGGGGAATAACGGAGCTAGACAGTATTGGTAAATTAATGTCTTCTTTAGCTCAAATCAAATTTGTTGATAAGTCTTTGTTTCATGAAGAAACATGTTTCTTTCTTATATAAATATTTAATTATCATTCACAGTAACAGAACATGGCCAAATCAAACATGACTTTTATTCAGTCTTCTGCTATTTCTTTTTCATGACAAAATTAACTGTGAAAAGAAAATTTTTAATTACCTCATAGGAATATATCTATTACATTATTAAAAATATATTTTAAATAATACTATATCAATTTAATGAAAACTCACTAAATGACTTTACTTTCAGGTTTTGGTTCCATTTTGGCTTTCTTCTTTAAAGTTTATTGTAAAATTTCAATTTACTAATTAGCAATGACAATGATTGTTTTCCAATAAATTTAACAACAGTGACCCAAAATTCCATCAATCATAAAGGACATTATTACCAGCAAAAACCTCAGGGCCCCATCTCTTACCAGGTTAATTTCTGTCCCACAATAAAACCTATAGTAGTTGAATATGAGTATTATGATATCAACTATGGATATGTAAAATATGTAAAAACCAGGCTAATGATGATTCCTGTCCAAATGGGCCATATATGGTGTTTTAGTCAGGTTTTTCGCCGCTGTGACTAAAAGATCTTACTAGCACAATTGTAGAGGAGGAAAATTTTATTTGTAGGTTCATGGTTTCAGAGGTCTCAGTCCACAGGCAGCCAGCTCCATTCCTCAGGGCTTGAAGTGAGGCTGAACACCATGGAGGAAGAGTGTGGCAGAGGGAAGCAGCTCACATGGTGATCAGAGAGCAGATAAAGGGGGGTCTCCATTTGCCAGATTCAAATACATATACCAAAGCCACGCCCTAATTCCCACCTCCTCCACCATACCCTACCACTTCAGTTACCACTCAGTTAATCCTATCAGGGGATTAATTCACTGATCGGGTTAAGATTCTTATAACCCAATCTTTTCTCCTCTGAACTTTCTTGCATTGTTTCACATGTGAGCTTTTGGAGGACACCTCACATCCAAACCATAACATATGGCACAGCTGATAAAAATCGAAATTAAGCTATATAAATAGCACTGTAGCATACCAAATAAAGAACATAAAAATCCACTGTGTCTCTTTCACTACACAAGACATCAACATGACTGCAATGAGTTTTAAATGCTTAGTATGCTCATTTTATATACATTATCCCCAATCCTCAAAATTACTCTAGAAGTATCCTTTTAAAGATAAACTATCTGAATTTCAGGAAAACTAAATAAGGCACCTGAAAATACAAAGCAAGTAATTAAACCAAAATATAAATGAAGTCTTATTCACTATCATGCTATTCCTGCTATATAGTGTTGCGTCAAAGGTTTCATGGAGCGCTAGGATGGGCAACGTGTAACTGAAGAATACTTGGAAACCAGGTAAAATGATATGCCATGATTTCTATAAAAATGACAATTTCTAAAACTGGGATTATAGATTTACATTATTAATATAAATGTCTTCTGTTCCTTGCTTTACCTAATCCTAGTGTTATATATAATATCTTCTAAAAATTCAATCTACTCTTCCCCACAGAAATAAAAATTACCCTTATTACTAATGAATTACAAATAATCCTCACACATTTTTTTTTGACTCTTGAATTTCTTGGTCAAGTATTTAATAATATCCAAACTAATATAAGAAAATACCAAAAAAGTGATAATTAAAAAGCATCCTATAAATTTACCTATTTTGTGGCTAAAATCACATATGGTTAGATTTCTTACGGCAGATCAACTTACATACACAGAAAAATTCTTATCATTCTTTTCCCATATCTACAAATATATGATATTACTGCCACCTTCTGGTAAAAACACAATTTCCTAATTCATAGATTTCTACAAATGAAAATCCTCCAGATATGAAATAACTAGTTTATAGTAATAAAAGTATAATAGATAATTTAAGCAAATAACTAAAATGTAGTATATGTAGAATTCTAGCAAGAATTAATTTCTATCAGTACATGTGATAAGCTTTCTTGATGTCAAACTCTTACTAAGCACTTAACTCTATTTGAAGCAAAGAATTAAGTGCTTTATAAGCAAAATTAAAATTAATTCTCTTAAAAACGATATGATTATTATTCTCATCTTACAGCTGAAAAAAGTTTAAGTACTTTGCCCAAGGTTAAATGGCTAGGAAATGGAGAGGATCTGAATTCACAAGTTGATTCCAATGGCTTTGCTGTTTATTATTAATGCTGTAATATCTCCTATAATGTCAGAGGATAAACATTAAGTTACTTACTTTAACTTATTTAGAACATTAAGGTTTAACTTGATGACATGAAATAATTATTATGGCAATCAGGAGAATCACAGAACATACAGTTAAAAATTTGAAAAAGGAAGCTGTCAGTTGCAGTGGTGACAGCTATCCAGGAGGCTGAGGCAAGAGGATCACAAGTCTGAACCCAGTTTGATCAATTTAGGGAGACACTGTCTCAAAATAAAAAATTAAATTTTAAAAAGACTGGGTATATAGCTGTCAAGGAATACCTTAGACAGATGGAATGGAACCTTAAAGAGGATACGAGACAGCAAATCCAAACAGTGAAAGAACACTTTGAAAATGAATTACATAAACAGATAAAAGAAGAAGTTAAGCATAAAAAAATCAAACAATAACTCTAGAAATGAAAGAAACAATAAACCAAATTAAAAACTCAATTGAGAGTATCACCAACAGAGTGGAGCAAGTAGAAGCCAGAACGTCAGATAATGAAGACAAAATATATCATCTTGAAAAGAGCCTAGCCAACTCAGAAAGGCTGGTTAAAAATCACGAGAGAAACATCCAAGAGATATGGGATAACATAAAAAAAACAAACCTACGAGTCATCGGGATAGAAGAAGGTACAGAGATTCAAACCAAGGGAATGAGTAGCCTGCTGAATGAAATAATTACAGAAAACTTTCCAGAAATAAAAAAGGAAACATATATANGGGGGGGGGGGGGGCTTAAAAAGTTATAGAATGTATGATTTCATCTATTTAATAAAGGAAAAACTAGGGACAGAAAACAGATCAAGGGCTTAAAGAACATAGGGAAAGAGTGGATAGAAAGGGGCATAAAAAAGAGTTCTTGTGGTGATGAACAGATATGGCATTATCCAACTATATGCATTTGTTAAAACTTAGAAATGTAAACTCAAGAAGGTCATTTTACTTAAAGTAAATTATATTTCATTTTTAAAAAGCTGAAAAAATGAGCAAACTTCAACTATGTACAATAATATAAATGAACTACACAAAGGCAATATTAGCAAAAGAAGCAAAACATAGTGTTTAGGAACCCATGCTTAGGGGATAAAACTAAAATGAAGAACAAGAAAATAAATTCCGTAAGAGCTGAGAGAGTGGTTACCTCTGAGTTGGGAGTTGACTGGGTAGAGGAAAAGGCAAAAGGGATATGGAGTTTCTAGTGTATCATCAATTTTCTGTTTCTTTATCTGGTCATTACATGAATATCTGCACTGTGAGAACTTACTTTTATTCATATCCTTTACATATTGTATCCTTTTATACAATTTAAAGTTTGTATAATAGAAGAAATGATTTGGTGGAGGTTACTAGGGATTGAACATATGGGCCTTAACCACTGAGCCTTTTCATATTTTATTAAGAGACAGGTTCTCAATGAGTTACTTAGGGCCTCACTAAGTTGCTGAGGCTGACTTTGAACCTGTGATCCTCCTGCCTCAACCTCCCTAGCTGCTGGGATTACAGGCATGTGCCACCACGTCCACCTAGAAATAGATTTATAAGAAAGCAAGCCAAGTTGTTCAGAGTAAATTATGAAAGAATAAAATTAAATACTTAATTTTTAGGAGTGTGGGACATTCCTGGATTTGTATATTGGTATTACTGTTTGTTAGATATGTGACTTTAGGCAGGTTTCTTAACCTTTTTCAGTCTCAGTTTATACACCTATAAAATGGAGAAACTGCACCTGCTGCATAAAGTTATCATGTGGATTAAATGAGATTGATTTAAATATCCTTCAGGTATCTGCCTAATTCCAAGTTAACTTCTGGGAGTTCACTTTACTCACATGGAGTAGGTCCCAAGCAGTCATATTTTTTGTGTTATATGATTCTTATTACTTCCCAGTTGGACCAGAGGTGGGCACTTGAATGAGCTGAGTTGATCACAAAGTCTTTTGTAAAATTTAGAATGAGCAATGAGCAATTTATTCTTTGGGCTTTATCATGAACAGAGGAGATGTAAATCTCCATAACACTATCAATGAACATCCGAAAAGAAAGTCAAGAAATTGATCTCATCTACAAAAGTATAAAACATAAATAAAATACTTGGGAATAAATTTCACCAAGAAAGTGAAAGATCTGCACACTGAAAACTGTAAAACAAAGATGAAAGAAATTGAAGATATATATAAATGAAAACATCCCACATTCATGAATTTGAGAAAGATGTTAAAATGTCAACACTATCTAAAGCAATCTAAATATTCAATGCAATCTGTATCAAAATTCCAATAACATTTTTCACAGAAATAGAAAAATCAATATTAAAATTTGTATGAAACCACAAAGACCCCCCAAACAACCAAGGCAATAATAATCAATAGTAACCAAGGCAATCTTGAGCTAAAAGAACACAGCTGTGAACATTACAATGGCTGTTTTTAAAATAAATTACAAAGTAACATAGTACTGGTGGAAAAACAGATACACAAACCAATGGAACACAAGAGAAATCTCAGAAATAAATCCATACTCTTATAAAATCAACTAATCTTCAACAAAGGTAACAAGAACACAGAAGAAAAGACAGTGCCTTCAATAAGTAGTGGTGGGAAAATTAGATATCCACATGCAGAAAAATGAAACTGAAACCTTAGCTCATTCCAAATACCAAAGTCAACTTAAAATAGGTTAAAGACTTAAAGACTTAGAACTGCAAAACTACTAGAAGAATTAAAACAAAACAACAACAACAAAAACATTTTGACACTGGTTTTGGCAATGATATCTTGAATATGATCACAAAAGCACTGGCAACAGAAAGCAAAAACAGGAAAATGAACTGCATCAAATTACATAGCTTCTACACAGCAAAGAAGACAATCAATAGAGGGCTGGGGTTGTAACTCAGTGGTAGAGTGCTCGCTTAGCATGTGTGAGGCACTGGGTTTGATCCTCAATATCACATAGGAAAAAAAAGAAAGAGAGAGAGAGAGAAAGAGAAAGAGAGAAAGAAAGAAAATCAATACTGCAATGAGACTACCTACAGAATGAAAGAAAATACTTGTAAACCATATATCTGATAAAAGGTTAATGTCCAAAATATATAACTCAAATAACTCAATAGTTAAAAATCACCCAATCAAAAAATGAGTAAAGAATCTAAACAGACATATTTCAAAAACATATAAATGGCCAACAGGCATATGAAAAAATGCTCAACATCATAATCATCAGGGAAGTACAAATTAAAGACACAATGAAATGACACTTCACACCTGTTAAAATGATTACTATCAAAAATGCAAAGATATAGATAAAAGGAAATTCTTATGCAATGTTGGTGGGTATGTAAATTAGTACAACTATTACAGAAAATAGTATGAAGGTTCTCAAAAAATAAAAACAAGGCTTGAGGTTGTGGCTCAGTGGCAGAGTGCTTGCTTCGCATATGTGAGGCACTGGGTTTGATCCTCAGCACCACATTAAAATAAATAAATTAAATAAAGGTATTGTGTCCATCTACAACTAAAACAAATTGAAAAAAATTAAAAAGAAAACTACCAAATAATACAGTAATACCCCTTCTGGGTTATATATCCAAAGGAAATGAAATTCAAGTTTGTCAGAGATATTCACAATCCCAAGTTCATTATACCATTAAAACTTTATTTTACTCAATATACCTAAGTTTCAGAAAACAGTAATACTAAAACAATTCTTATTCCATGAAACTACATCAGTCAATTTTATGTATTAATATCTTCTATCATATCTGATTAGTAGTATATACTAGACTATTACACAAAATATTTTTTAAAAAGCCAATTTCAACCAATGGATTATACTGTTTCCTTAAAATATATGTAGAAGTAATACTTTTAAGGCACAACTACCAATTTTAATAATATTGTATTGATATTTTCAAACTAAAGTTTGAAAAAACTAGATAAACATTCTAGGCTATAACTTCCTTAACAAAATAGTTGATATCTGATTTTTGGTGAATATGCTGTTCTCTAAATAAGCTTTCATGTAAAGGAAGCCTTTAACAAAATTCAACAGCTATTCAAGACAGAAACACTGAAGAATCTAGGGATAGAAGGAAGCTACCCCAGCACCATAAAGGCTATATGTGAAAAACCCAAAGCATAATAAATGGGGAAAAACTGAAAGCATTTTCTTTATAATCTGGAAAAAGAAAAGGATATCCTACCTCACTACTCCTATTTAATATACTACTAGGAATTCTAGCAAGAGCAATTAGGCAAGAGAAGGAAATAAAAGGGATAAAAATAGAAAAAAGTCAAATTATCACTATTTGCACATGATATGATCCTTTACCTAGAAGATCCAAAATCTTCACCAAAAGATTGCTAGAACTAATAGATTTGGCAAAGTAACAGGCTACAAAATCAACATACAAAAATCAATACCTTTCCTATAAACCAGCAATGAATTCTGCTGAGAACGAAATCAGAAAAGCAATTCCATTCACAATAGGAATAAGTTTAAACTAGGAGGTAAAAGAACTCTACAATGAAAACTGTAAAACTTTGAAGAAAGAAATTTAAAACACACAAGATGGAAAAACCTCCATGTTCACAAATAGGCAGAATTAACATTGTTAAAATGGCCATACTATCAAAACAAGATATACAAAATATCTTTTAAAAGGCCAGTGTCAAACAATGGATTACACTGTTTGTAATCCATTGTAAATGCAATGTAAATCCCATCAAAATACAAATGACATTTCTCCCAGAACTAGAAAAAAACAATCCTAAAATTCATTTCGAAGAAATGTAAAATTATGTCATGCAGGAAAATGAATGGAAATGAAGAACATTATGTTAAGCAAAATAAGCCAAACTCCAAAAGGTCATGGATCATATGTTTCCTCTTATATGTGGAAGCTAGAGAAAAAAGGAAAAGAAAGGTGAGAGAAAGGGATCTCATTAAAATGAAAGAGAGATCAGTAGAACAGAGGAAAGCAACCAGGAGGTGAAAGGTAGAAAGGGAAGGGCAAAGTGCCGGGGAGCCAAACTGACCAAATTATATTGTTATATTGTGTATACATACAAATAAGTAACAACAAATTCCACCATTATGTACAACTGTAATGCACCAATAAAAAGGGTAGGGGAAAAAAAGATTATTAAAAGAACTTCCAATTGTCATTCATAAATACATGTAAATAGAACCTTTATACAATGAGATAATATCTGTAACATTCATGTAAAAAATTCCTGGGAGCACAATGAGAACTAAATTCTCATACATTAGTTGAATAAAGTATACAAGTAAATTTGTTTTAAAAAAATGGAGTCTCTTATATTGTCCTATTACCCCTAATGCCTAGACTACAACACTCCTCCTGCCTGAGCTTGGGAATGGCTAAGATTACAGGCCCATGCCACCAGATCCAGCTTAGGAATTATGAAACTACCTGGTAAACAACCTAAATAAAATTCATCTACAAACACTAGAGGGTACTCTAATTCAACAATGCTTGCTGTCTGGCTTTAAAGCTTAAAATATTTTCCACAGAATAAATTAAGATATCTTCAGCACTAACAATTTTTGCTTTCAAATTAATACATAGAGAAAACTGAAGAGGCAAATTTCCATTCTTCCAGAACATACAACAGAATTCCAGTGAAACAATTTTTTTATTGTCCAATCACTATATATTTAATATTGTATGTTGAGAGAACAGAAAATAAGTAAAGCAGTAAAAAGATGGTCCTTGCCTATAAAGGAGATTAATTCAATGTTCGGATGCTTCAGAGAAGGGCAAGGGCAAATATTATCTTTTATAGGATCAAGTTCAAGGAGAATTATAGAATGAATTTAGTAAAAGACATAATACTCATTTGTTAAAGTACAGTTTAGCCATTTTTACAGAGGCAATTTGAAAGCTGTTATTTAAACAAAAAATAAAGGTAATAAATATTGCTGTAGGATTTTAATCTACTGCCTTAACACCTTTTTTAAGACTATAGAAATAGGAAATTGGGAAAGAAAAAATATAAGACTTTGAATACCCAGAACAGGTAGCAATATCAATTCTAAATATTCATAAATAAATAAGTATTTTGTGCTAGGATTTATTCCTACCACATTCTAAGTTCAACTAGAAATCTCTGAAATGTTCAAAACTGTGAGAATTTTATATGTTGCCATTTAACAAGCCAGGGAAGTTCCCTAGAGTATGATATCATGAGACAATAGCATTAGACAATAACAAATTAAGTTATACAGCTAACAAAATATATTGTTACATATTTCAAGAAAGTGGCTATTAATCAAGCCATTATTTAATTTTAATGAGATATTTTTGCCTTCCAGGAAAAAAAGAACATTATAAATATTTCTAAAATTAATTTACCCAAAGTTAACCAATTTCTTTCAACCTGTCTCACACAAATATACATGCACAACAATCCACTCCTCAAAAAGGAAGTATCTGGCTTATAGCTCTCTTATGCCTCTCCCTAATGAATTACCAAGAGTTCCAATAAAGTGAAAAGTGTAGTTCTATAATGGCCAGTTAGGGGCAAAGTTTTAGGTCTTAGCAAGTCTCACACTGCACTACTACCAACACTGCATTTTAAAATGCCAACATAATCTTAATCATAATCTTAACTTTCCACTAATATTTATTATTAAGTTTTTGTCCATAAATCTGTAAAGCATGTGGCCTATATAAAATGAATATTGGGTAGAAATGTGAAACTACAGACAAACAATAACTTTCATCTCTTGATGTTTTTCATAAAAATTTACAAATTATGAGAATAGACTATTCAAATAACAATTTAAGATGAATACCTGATTTCCATGATTTCTGAATCCTGTTGCAAACTAATAGTTTCTGTTGTAATTTCCACTTTCCGTACACTCCCAAAAAAATCAGTTATCAGGACATTTTTAGGATCCCTCTGAAAAAGATCAGTACGATGTCCAGGAGTAGAAACACAGAGACTTTTGGGACATACCTGAAACTAGGAAAAAAAATACTAATAAATACACACATGCACACATATACATACAACTTTTATTAAATCCAGTGACACAATATAGAAAACTGTAATGTATCTTTAAAACTCTCCAAGCCAGGCATGGTGGCATATGCCTATAATCCTATTGGCTCAGGAGGCTGAGGCAGGAGGATCACAAGTTCAAAGCCAGCCTCAACAACTTACCAAGACCCTAAGCAACTAAGTGAGACCCCATCTCAAAATATAAAATAAAAAGGGCTGAGGAGGTGATTCAGTGGTTAAGGCCCCCTGGGTTCAATCCCTGGTACAGAAAAAAAAAAAAAAAAGATCCCCAAATATAAAGAGGCTACTGGTTCTAAAGATTAAAGTCTCATTGGGCACTCCTATCTATAATCCCATCAATTTAAGAGGCTGAGACTGGAGGATGGCAAGTTTAAGGCCAGTTCAAATTCAAGACCTTGTCTCAAAATAAAAAGGAATGGGAATGTAGCTCAGTGTACCCCTAGTACAATCTCCAGTTTCAGGGGGAAAAATAAATGTCTCATTCCTATTATAATATTTGATATTCTAAAATAACAACTATACAGATATATAGACATCAGAACAATGAAAAAAGAGAAGCTGTCCTTGGAGAGAAAAAAATTCATTTTCTTGAATCATATGCTACAAAACATATTTTGAACTCCTAAATCCATCGAGATTTCACAGTCAGCATTATGAAAACAGAATTTTTTGTTTGTGTATATCTAAGTCCACTTCAGAAGGGTACTCTCTCTACCTGAATGGTTTTCAGACATTTTGAAATCATGACCCTAGACTCAAAGTTCAAATAAAATGTAACATGATAGCCAAGTACATTAAAAAAAAAAAAAAAAAAGATTTAAGTGGAGAAAGTCTGGGTTTCAAGTAGGTGACATGTAACCTCCCCAATACCTAACCCCTTGCTCTTGCTGTGCAATTTTGTACCATTTTATAAATCAATTAATTATGTTTATCAATGATGAAAATAAACCCAAAACACCTCTACAGCCACTCTACTGTTCCAAAGAATATAATGTGAAAACCATTATAAATGGTTCACCACTTATACAGATGCCACAAAAATTTCTGTGTTAATCTTATATCTGATATTCAACATCAGTGAATTATCAAGAACAGACACAAATTATTCCATTCTGCAAAGCATAAAAAGTATCTGTTTCATAGAGTTCCCACTGTTACCTTCCATAGAGAATTCAAAGAATGACAAAATTTCCTGTAAAGGCTTTATGTCTTAGGTTAGAGATAAATAAAACAACAAGGTAGGGAAAATGACAGGTTTTACTTCAGAAAAAGATGAATTTCTTATAGTTTGAGGAAGAGAAAAAAAGATATTGTGAGAATTAAGCTATGTTTGAAAAAGTAGTCTTTATAGAAAGGAAAATATAGGATCAGTACAGAGATGCATAAAACAATCTAGTTTGGCTGAAGCACAGGGTATAGGAAAGAAACAATCACAAGCCTACCAATAAGTACTCAGGCCCACAGCACCTCCCACCTGTGAAGACAAGACCAGCTGCATAGGGAATTACCAATAGGAAGGGAAAGAGGTGGGGAAGAACTGAGCATCAAGTTTATGAAACACAAGTGTTCCAAGAAACAGAGCTTCCAATCACTCCTGCAAGATAGGCGGGCCTGCGACCCACCAGCAGAAGAGGAGCAGCTGCCTGCTGAGAGGCAGAGCCGCCCCCTCCCCCTGCGCTGGCAAGGTAGAGGGAACTGTGACCATCCACAGAGCAGGCCCAGCGGCCTGCTGAGAGGCAGATCCGCCCCCTTCCCCCGCGCCTGCAAGGTAGACGGAACTGTGACCACCAGCAGAACAGGCCAGACCTGCAACCCATACACAGAACAGGCCCAGTGGCCTGAGGAA
>NW_026000068.1:24361102-24403649 GCF_001458135.2 Marmota marmota marmota
AAAAAAAAAAAAAAAAAAAGGAGGGGGTAGAGGTTGTACCTCAGTAATGGAGTGCTTAGATCCTAGATTCAATCCCCAGTACCAAAAATATATAGTGGTTTTTTTTTTTAACAGAGGTAAAAGGGAAAGATCAGATATTAGCAAGGAATGTTTATTTAAAAATAAATCACAATTGTGAACAATTAAAAAAATAGTTTCCTCACTCCCACAGAATTTCAATGGAAGAAGTACTTTTTAAATGCATTAGACATTTAAAATATAAAGTTCATATATTTTACACTTTTGAGAATACGTCAAGAATTATATAAAGTATACAATGTAGAATCCAAAAGCAAGACTAAACTTTTAAAGTAACTGGAATTTAGGTAATTATTATTTCTTGAAATTAAAGCATCATTGTCATAAGTTTTGTTTTAAAATTCAAATCAAGACTTAACAGGCATCAAAATATATAATCTTAAAACTGAAGTAAATACTTCTATTAAATTTGATAGGCTATAGCAGTCGTTTTCAGAATTTTACAGCAGAACCCCCTTTGTAAAAGAAAATTTACCAAAGAATGTGTTTCTATATAATTAAAAAGATCAATGCAAAGGTGCTGGGCTGATGTGGATAAGAGGGAGCCTGCCTACTCAGTCTCCGTTCCTAAACTCCACAAAAGCAGGAACAGTGTATGCCTATTCATTGGGGAATAGCCACTGATTAGCACTTAGTAAGCACTCAAATGTTTGTGAGTAAATGAGGAAGGTATAAGTTAAAAGAAACAAGAAGAGAAAGTCATTTACACACAGTAATTTATTCAGCCTAGAATTGTTTCAAGCTTTTATTATTCCTGCTTTTCAAAAGCAACTTAAAGTTCATTTAATTAAAAATACATAATCAGCACAGAAAAGTCTGAAAGATTTTTGAGTGAAATTCAACAAATGATGTCAAAAGATTATAGCAGAAGTTGTAGGGCACATAAAAATAGATAACAATGGTTCCTTTCATTTAGGAGTTTCCCATTAAATAGAAAGGCTTTCACGCTGGTCAATAAAAGATAAACTGTAGGGAAAGGGAGGGGGCATGGGGTAATTAATGATGGTGGAATGTGATGATCATTATTATCCAAAGTACATGTATAAAGACACGAATTGGTGTAAATATACTATGTATACAACCAGAGATATGAAAAAATGTGCTCTTTATATGTAATAAGAATTGTAATGCATTCTGCTCTCATATATAAATTTTAAAAATTTACATTAAAAAAAAAAAGGTAAACTGTAGGGCTGGGGCCGGGGCTGGGGCTCAGTGGTAGAATACTAGCCCAGCATGTGTGAGGCATTGGGTTTGATCCTCAGCACCACATAAAAAAATAAATAAACAAAATTAAATTAAAAAATAATAAAATAAATTTTAAAAAGAAAAACCGTAATAATGGTCACAAAATAAATAAAATTCTATGGAAATTCTGAAAAGGTAAAAAAAAATTCCAAAAGAAAGCATTTGAATAGACGTCTTAGAGAAGATACGTCTGATTTGACCCCAGAAGAATAGATAGAATTTCAAAAGATTAATCTTTAAAAAATTACATTTCTGATAGGGAAAAGAGAATGAGTAAACCAATGAAAACAGGGAAATACCTCAGGAATAGCAAGTTAACTAGGCTGAAGCTTTGGATCTTTTGTGATAAAGAGAAAGATACTAATAGGAAGGAAGATTCAAAACAATTTAACAGGCCATAATTCAACATTAGAACCACTAATCCAGAGGGTTCCAAAGAATAATCAACTTCATTTATCACATTAACATACCTATGTGTTATAATCAAATCAAAGGCATACTTACAAGGTCATACATACTAGTTTCACTAGCTGGATTAATTTCTTCCAAAAATTCCAATACATAAAATGTATACCTGTCCATAAGATGGACTCCAATTGCAGGATCAGGTTGATGCTATGAAAAGAGAAAAAAAAAAAAGCATATTGTCCAACAGTATCATTGTAACAAAATGCTTAAAATATAATTAAAATTTCCTCTGTGTTAAAAAGTATAAGAATGAAAAATAATAGGTATATTCTAAAACTATTCAAGTGATTTCAGAAATAGTTACACATTCCAAAAACAGTATCATTTACAAATTGGGAAAATATACATACTGAGAGTGAATCTTCTCCGACTTGGCTACTAGCTAGAGCCATTATGTTAGGAGAATAAAATCGTTCATACATGGATGCTCCTTGACAAGTATCAATAATGAATAGTAGCTCATTGTACCTGAAAGAAAAGTGATAATATCTTTTGTCACAGATTATGCTGTATTAATCATACAATAATATTTTTACAATACTTCTATTACATAAGACATTTGTGTTGTCTTAGCTATTTCATTAACTAAAAATGTGGAGTCTTCAATAGAAATTTATCATTTGAAAAGTTAAAGGTATAATCCTATGCAGGGAAACCACCTGAACAGGTAGTAGTTGTGCCTCAACTTAAGTTCTTCTCCCTTGTCGATGTCACATTATTCAGAACCAAGTGAATATTCAACTCAACAACCACTAATTTGGCACTGTCCTAGAAACTGAACGAGGTTCAGAAAAAAAAAAAAAAATGTGTGGGGAAGAGGAAGGTGACTTAGTCACCATACTCAAAGAGCTTAAAATAAAACTAAATTGAAATGAGGTAAGTGTTACAAACATATATTGCATCTATAATGTCCCTGACATTACGCTGGGGATACAAAAACCCCTGACCTCAAAGAGTTTACAGTCTAACAAAGCAAAGTACTCTATGAGCACTGTGAAAGGAATAGAGGGAGCTGAAAAGAAAAGGTTCACAGAAAGGTGATACCTGGCATGGGCAATGAAGGGTGAGCATTATTTTATCTCTTAGGGAAAGAACAGATTCCAACAGAATAAAAAGCACCTAATGTGAACAAAAACAATGTAAAAATTTAGAAAGAGTAAATTTGAGGTATTGCAGAGAAGCTGGTTGTTAAAAAGGTGGGGTAGGGTCAATTTGTAAAGATACCATATGAAGTCTCTTTCAATAAGATTCTGTATATTTGAGGAAGCCACCAAAGTGGTATTTTATTCTCTTTTGTTTTGTTGTTAAGTGAAAGAATAACACAATCAAATCTCATTTTTACAAAAATGTAGATAACTGGTGAAGGTAAAAGTAAGAGGTAGATAGGTTTTGGTGGAAGTTTTCCTCAGACATTTGGTCTGAGTAAACAGCTAATAATGCTCCTAGAAAAGGATATATAGAATCTTGAACCACAAAGTCCAAGAGAATGACAGAAGATACAATTAATATGACATATTTGTTCTTCGACAATATTTGTGCAGGATCAGAAACCTCTGAAATTATTAAGGCAGTATAGTAAAATAACTAAAAGCAAGCTCTGTGATCAGACCACTTGGGCATAAATCCTAGCTCTGGCACTATCAGCTGCATAAAGTTTAGTGAGTTACTTAACCTATCTGTGCCTCAGCTTACTCATTTGTTAAAAACTGGAAAATAATAGTACTTATCTCACAGAGTTGCTACTGAAATTAAGATAATTCATGAAAAACACAGTGTCCAGTACCTAATATGCAATAAATTTAAGCACTAGATAAAACAACCAGTACCAAATAAAATTTCCTCTTCAATACTTCCATACATTCTGTTTATATTTCAAAAGTGATAATTTTTGTAGTATGCTTATGTATACATTTCTCTCTTATATTAGATTTTAAACACTTTGAAGGCAGAATAAGCATCATATTTCCCTTTGTGCCATGTGTACAGAAGGTAACCCATAAGTGCAATCAAGCTAAAAGCAGTTCTATTGTTTACTTTGAGTTCACGTAAGCTCATATATACAACAATTCTCAAATAAAAGAATGCTTACAAAGGACTCTCCCCCAAAAAGGATACTAAATTACAGGAGAGTTAATTTTAAAACATCGATTTTTTTCATGTTAAATAATAACCCTTGAGTTTTTCCTTTAAAAAACACAGTTTAATGTATAACAAACAAATTTTAAATATGGAAGAAAAGATCAAAGTAAGGTAAAATTTATTAAATAAGAACTAGGAATCTATCATAAAAAAATAGGTATTTAGGTATTAATTTATTTTATGAAAAGAAATCATTTTCTAATTACCGTCTTTTCTGCCACATTTGTTCAAAAGCATCTGCAAGTTCTATGTTGGTAATTTCTTCAGAATCTTGAAATTTCAAAAAACCATTTCCACCATGTCCTTGTAGGAAGAGTCAAAAAGTCAAGTCAAAAATAGATATATTTTTTTAATTGCAAACTGCACACATCCAAACATGTACACTTACTTCATGCATTGCAAATTTTTAATATCACTTGTTTTATGCTCTAAAATATTTACTATGGAAACAAATAATCTTCTACCATATCAATTAAGAAGGGGATAATGATAGACTGTGTAAAAAATAGTAGAGAAATATTGAAGATATGAGTTTTTCTATCATTCAATTCCAGAAACCCATATTTATACTCTTCTACTGGCTCCATTACTACATCCAAAATTTATTCCAGACATAAAATTTTTTCAAATGCCATGTAAACATTTTTGATGAGGAAAGAGTTCAAGACACTAGCTAGTCCCATGATATGACTATACTATTCACAGTGTATATACTTAGAATGTTATTAATACTAGGAACTGCAGTTCTCACCTAGAAATTGACATTTTTACTATCACTGACAATAATCCCATAAGACTTGGCTAAAAGACTGTGACATTCAGTATGTATGAAAGAACCAGTCTGCCTAGATTCAAATCTAGCTGTGCCATTTACTGTGTTATTTTGGGCAAATAATTTAATCTATGCCTCAGTTTCCTCAGCCATAAGTGAGAAACATACCAGCAAGATCACACCTAGTTTGCTTTTATAGTTCTTTTGTGCAGATTACTAAAATTGTACCTTCCACTGAATAAAACTACAGTAGTTTTGTAGAAAAGATTGACTATTTTAGTGTCTTCCTCTGGATATTATGCATTCTTGTGAGGTCATAAGTGGTTAGTGACTATGCCTATGTGGTGAGGCAGGGGGAATATTCTTCCCTCCTATTAGACACAATTCTGCAGCATGGCATGCAGTTTAATAAGTATAAACATACACTAAATTTTAACTCCCACTTAATCCCAAGCCATATGCTTGTGTGTAAAACCCTTATTACCATATATGGCAGCCCTGAATATTAGCACTTAAATCATCAAGCTGCTATGAGGATGAAATACATGTGTGTGTTATTGTTTTTTGTATTTTTTATTTATATATAAATTTTATGTATGTAAAATTTAGGATATTACATAATGTACAGTAAGTCTTAATAACTATTAGTTATTATCTTTTTTATCACATTATAATTATCAGCCTTTATATTCTCTTACAGAGGTTGGCAACTTTTTTCTATAAACTGTAAATGTTTTAGGATTATGAGCCATGTGGTCTCTGTCACAGCTACTGAACTCTGCTATTATAGGGTGAAAACAGTTGAGAAAAATATGTAAATGAATAGGTGCAACTGTGTCTCAATAAGAATTTTTTCCAAAACAGGCAGACATTCAGGGGTGATAATTTATCAAGCTGTATCTTAAACTATTGGAATGTCTTCTACATCATGAGTTATTCTAAAAAAGAACCCACATAATTAGAAGAAAAATGTGTAAATCTTTTAACACATCAACTAAAGTTAGGCTATAAAACTATATTTCATTTTCTTTGCCAACAAAGCATATAATTTTCTTATAATTTTCACATAAGATAAAATGAAAGATTTTGGACTTCATTAATGCTGTTGAGTTAATTTATAAAATAAATAAACAGGATCTAAAAAGTGGTAAATAAATGCAACATGATAAAGAAAAGCCACTAAGCTAGGATCATTACCTACCCTGCCATATGACATCTAAGAAATCATTCTGCAGCTCTTTTACTATCAATTTAATGAAAAGCTCTCTAAAATATTTATTGAATACCTTTTCATAACATTTACTGAATACTACTATAATATTCACATTTACTAAATACTACTATAAGATAGGTACTGATCATAAAAAGATGAAAAACATATAATTGATGATTATATCTTAGAATTCAAAATCAATAATTATTGGGACAAGAGATATAAACTAGGGCTTTCTAGGCAACTGGAAACAAAAATCACCTTAGACTTAGAAAGGAAACTCCTGAGCTAACAACAAAAGATAAGCGATAGTCACGTAGGCAAAGTAGATTGAGAGGACGTCATAAGCAAAAGCAACAGTTTAAGTAAATATCTGGAGGACAGAACAGCCAAGAGCTTATACTTAGAAAAAGTGTAAGAATTAAGACCTGCTAAGAGCCAAGTATATGATGCATGGCATTTTTGGTCGAAAGGTGATGCCAGCTAGCCATTGAGATGATATGATTATGTTAAGATTTGCATTCATATGGATAATGGACTCCTGCTGTTCACCTAGGCCAGCTGGGACTCCTGGAGAGTTCCCATTGGTTGGGGAAGTACAGTAGGAGGGAGTTCCGGGGGAGGAGCTCTCTCTGCAGGTCCGGGAGGAGGCCCTGTGGGTGGAAAAAATCTTCCCTGGTGCATACCGGACATTGGCGGCAGTTTCAAAAAATAATAAAGTTTGTTCCTGCTTGAGTGGCTCGTGATTTTGTGCCCAGCCAGACTGCGGCAAAGACCGAAATTAAATAATATGTAAAATCATAACATATTATTATATATAGTATTTAACTATTATATTATGGAGAACATTATGTCCAATAAAGTTCCTTAACATATAGTCAAAAGACTACTACATCTTACATTTCATAAGTATGTTCACAATGCAATTTCATGAACCCACACTCCAGAACAAAACTGAATAAGAATTTTAAGATAAGGTCTAAGTGTCTACATTCAGTTAATCTTTATACTTTATACACACAAAATCTGAGATTCAATCAATAGGAAATCATTTGAAGTTTTAAGCAGAGGACAGACAAATTTGCAACTTCTAATAAACATTTTAAGCAGGATGACTAACGGGAAAACAAAACTGAAAGAGAGATGCTTTAGCAGTGTACAAAGTAAAAGGTAGTAAACTTTACCAAGGCAAGAGTAAAGAGCAAAAGGACAAGAAAACAGCAATAGTACAAAATGTTATAAAGGCTGAGTATTGCTGTTCCAAACTGTTAGAAACAGAAGTACTTCAGATTTCAGATTCGGAAATATTTGCTTCTACATAATTAGATATCTTTGGGATAAGATCCTTGTCTAAAATAAAATAAATTTTATGTTTTAGGTATACGTTACACACATAGCCTGAAGGTAGTTCTATGCATTATTTTTAGTGTGCCTACTTTCTCATGTGAGGTCAGTGTGGAATTTTCTACTGGTGTCATTCACATTGATACTCAAAGTTTGATTTTGAAGCATTTCAGATCTCAGATTTTTTATGAATGCTCAACCTATACCATTTTCAAATGTCATTTCAAATAGTTTTGTATCATGAGAAGACAAAACTACATGACAAAAAACTATTTTAACCCCAAATCATTTAACGTGTTTAATGCCCATGAATTTCTCTTCAAAGAGTTTCAACATATTATACTAAGAAATCTCTAAATCCTAAAATTACCTGTCATATAAATAAGAATATTGCTTCTATCATCAGAAAGAAGTCGTTTTGACCGAGGAGTACTAGATGGGATCCTCCCAGTTAATACCCGCAAAAAATTTTCCACAGTTACCTTAAGAAAGAAAGAAAGAGAGAGAGACAGAGAGAGAGAGAGAGAGAGAGAGAGAGAGAGAGATCAGTTGAAATGGAACCTGAAAAAAAAAAAATACCTTAGAGAAAAAATAAGTTAAATCTCATTTTAAAATTTTAAATACTACACAAAATATTGTCTTTAAAAATTATTCAAAAGCACCTGACGTGGTGTCACATGCCTATAATCACATACCTATAATCCCAGCTACTCAAGAGGCTGAAGCAGGAGGATCATCAAGTTTGAGGCTAGACTGGGCAACTTAGTGAGACCCTGTCTCAGGGGGAAAAAAAAAAAAAAAAAGGAGTGGGGATATAACTCAGATGTAAAGCACCCCTGGATTCAATCTTCATACTGTAAAAATAAAATAAAAAATATTTACCTAAAAGCTTAAAAATTACTAGTCTGTCTGAATAGGTAATTCTTTGGAAAGACACAAAATATAAGAATTTATACATAAGTACAGTTACATTATTGCAACTTATATGTACAACTACTTAGTCAATAACAAATAATGAAAAAAGTTCTATTAATCATCCCCCAAAATTATGTTTCATTAATTTTTGAATGAATTATGTAAACTTGGATTTCGTTAGGAGCATCTTTATGGGGAAAAGGGGTTGTTCCAGGGACTGAACTCAGAGGCACTCAACAGCTAAGCCATATCCCCAGCCCTATTTTGTATTTTATTTAGAGACAGAGTCTCGCTGAGTTGCTTAGCTCCTCGCTTTTTCTGAGGCTGACTTTGAACTCATGATCCTCCTGCCATAGCCTCCAGAGCCACTGGGATTACAGGCGTGAGCCACCACACCTAGAAGGAGTATCTTTAACATGCAAAAAATTTGTAACACTTTAAACCAGATTTCCCAACCTGGAATTTATAGCTCTCTAGAATTCTTTGAGGGCATTATTTAAACCTCCAGAGGGTAAAATGTAAAAATCAAGAGCTAAGTCATATATTATGCATATATAACTTTAAAGAATAGAAAATCAATCCAGCTTTCTTGTGGGACTTTTCTCTACATCATGGGTACATAAATGTGTATGAATATGTATGTATAAGATGTTTAATCTATATTTTGCCCAAGAGACAGCAAAATGTCAATTTTAATAGGACCTCTTGCTGACTAACAAGGAAGAAATATTTTTGGTCAATATTTTAAGGCATCTAAATAAATAAAAAGTCAAATATTCATATACATTTAATTCATTGAAAAATATTTTTAGTATCTACAAAGGACTACATAGGTACTTGCTAGGTACAAAAGAATGTACATTTAGGCTATGTCCTGGAGGAGTTTACAGTTTAGAAGACAGCTATGCTTTTAGAATTGCTTCAGTAAAGATAAAGATACTGTGTCTTACTTTTGGTTAGCTGGTAAAAGAGGAAGAACTATCTAGAAAGACTTCAAAATTTAAACACTGTCATAATCTGTTAAATTTAAAAATTTCAAAGGAAGAAAATATAGTTAAAATAGCATTTTATACACATTTTACTTTTAATTATATATGCATAAAAACACTGGAAGCAAAATAAAAGTGGTTTACTCTCTAAGCAGTGGACATATGGTGTTTTGTTAGTCATTACAATTTTTCCACAATTAATATATTTATAAAAATACTAAACTTGAAATTGCTGAGCAAAGGTAAAACACAAGTAATAACATTTCCTGTAAAAGAGAAGTAATACATCAAACTTCACTAAAATGCTTTAATTAAAAGCCAATATGAAGTTTCCTATCTTAGAAATACATATGAAACATTCATACTTTAGTAGTTTTACTCATATTATTTCTTTAATATGAACTACAGAGACAAATTACATGAAAGCTAAGCAAAAATTAGGTACTAAATTTAAAGAAAAAGAATAAGACAATTAATGTATTCTTCTGCTGTCTCTAAGACATAAAAGTAATAACATCAGTTCAAAAATTTTGCTGGATTAAACAATTTACCTCATAGCTTCTATAATCCACTTCCACATCATCTCCATACACATTTAGTTCCATATTCTTGTGACTAAACACTGTAGCTGGTTTGGGATTTCTAGGATTGCATGCCATATCATCAGCAAGCATCAGGACAATGTGACTAGGGGGAAAAAAAGTTCCAGTAAATATACTCTTTAAATAAAACCAAAATGTTAAACACAGACATTTTATTTATATCATATAGCAAGTATGTTCGTTCTTTTCCTCATTAAAACTAACTAAATTTTCAACTACATATTTAAAGGGGCCTTAATTATGTTTTTTTTTTCATATTCTTACATAGCATAAATTTTAAAGTAGAAAAATAGGGCAATTTAGCATGAACTTATGCACAGAACTTGAAGTTGCTAACTTAATTTTTTTTCCCAAGAGTTTACTTTATGTCATATAGCCAAGGGAAGCTAAAGAAACTACACTGTCTTACCCAATTTTTTTTTTAATTTTAGTAACATTAGACATTCTCTAGACTTAAAGAGTTCACATTAAAACAATGATATTCCAAATAACTTAACTTTTAAATTCCCAAAGCATGCAATCCATCAGCATGTGGGATCAGTGTGGCATGAGAACACATTTCCACTCCTCCCTAATTCCAGCTACCATCATCTCTGCACTAGATGCTGGAATATCTCCCTACCTGGTCTCACCCTCTTTTAGTTCATTCTCCTGATAGCCTCCAGAGTGATCTTACTTAAATAAGCCAAAACTTTTCCATTTAAAACCTTCCCAGCTTTTCACATTATAATTAGAGTAAAATTGAAATCATTTACATGGTCTTAAAGGTTCATTTAATCTGGTTTCTGTCTTTAGCCCCTACCAGCCATTGTCACTAGATTCTTTCCACAACTGGGCTTTCTATACCAGAAATACGCCAAGTCTTTCTCACTTTAAGGGCTACTGACCAAACTTAAAGCTTCTTTCCAAACAGATATTCAAATCATTCCAATTAGCTAAGCTACTCATTTTGTTTGACTTTATATACGACATTTATGAATCTGAAATCCCCATCATCTCCCACCATCATTCCATTAGAATATAAGCTCTCAGAGGGACAGTACTCTATCCATCCTATTTACTACTGTCACACAGCCTTAGTAATAAAGCCTCTCATATAGTAGGAATTTAATATTAAGTAAATAAAACATTTTCATTTTTGCAAATCATTTCTTTAAGAGGAAATTTCAAAATACCTCTTACATATTTCTTATCTTGATCCTACCATTAAAACTAGTGAACATGAATCAGGAAATTCTTTATTCTACCATATACTCGTGCTTCCAAAACTTAAGGGAAAAATTAATGTGGCATACATAATTAGTTTGGCAGGAGACAGCAAGAAGAAAATGTTCTGCTGCATATGTTCCAAATACATTAAAGTTCAAAATTGAAACATTGTGATTTTTTCTTGAAAATTGGCTAGATTTCAACTTTGAAATCATTCCAATCCTGCCACATTCAAATATCAGATCTTCAGCTGTTACTGATTCATACTCCCAGAATGATGAAAGTTATTCCTCTTAAAATAGAAAATATATTTTCTTTTTTTATATCTTAAGATCATTAATTTACATTAAGTTGTTATCAATCCTATAATTTTTATTAAACAAGAATGAACTGATATACAAATGTCAATATTTAAATGAATACATTAAGGCCATGTCATTTGTTTATTGTTAATTTCACTCTATAAAACTAAATGATTATTTAATATCTATATATCAATATTAACCAAAAAGAAGTAGTAATTTTGGCTTAAAATTATAAATTCAATCAACATTTTTCCTGCAGATAATTTTGAGCCTCAGGATAAGTACTATGACCCTTGATCAAACATAATATATCTTAAAAATCATCTTATCTGTAATAATGTGGGTAAATTAGAAAAAGTCAGGAAATGGAATGGATTCCAAAGGTTTAGAAGTCCAACCACATATTCTAGTTCACTGTTTCTGAGATTGTTAAAAAAAAAAAAAAAATGCACAGAACTTTTTTTCTGTAGAAAATAAAAATTCTTACTTGGTCTAAGTGCTAATTTTTCTCTATAATGGTACTTAATATATGCATGCAAGTAAGCTACTTAGGTTTGCTATACTTCTTATAAAACTACAGAATCAAGATAAAATTATAAATTAAAATCTAACAAAACTACCAAACTAGAAATACTCTTAAAAACAATAATCCTATTTGAAAGATGATATTATTTTTGCTAAAATGAAATGACTACTGTTATGTTTAAAAGAAGAGCTTCAGGTCTGGTCTTACATTTAATTTCATTCTATATTTTGACATCAACATTACAAATATAATTCAATAACATAAGAAATACCTGTTCACAAAAGTACATTGTACAATACACAATTCAAAATTTCTAAGCCTCTGCTTACTGTTAAAGACAATCAGATCCTTATATTTAAGTAAGTTTTTGCCAATAAACATTCCTTGAATGCCAGGTATGAGATCTCACTTACTCCTTAAAATGTATTTTTCAATTAACTATCAAGGTTAGCACCACAGCAATTATTTAAATCTGCACATAATGGGTATCAAATCCATCACTGCTAAAATCAAGACCAAAATAATTTACCTTAAAGACATACTTAGACATGCCTACAAATAACTAACAAGAAGTTGTCTTCTATCTTATTAAAACAAAATCCCCAAAATACAACCAATTCATACAAGAATATGATATTCTTTGGCAAGCCATATGTGATGACTACCATATGTGATGACTCAGCTCTCACACTTTATTCTTTTCAAGCCCCTGTAAAAACTTTTTCACACAACAAAGCATATGTAATGTGGCCTTCTCTCAACTCAAAATAAAAAAAAGTGAGCAACTGTATGGCAAGTTAGTTATATAATAGTTATTTATATAAACAAATGGTTTCCACATTTTTTTAAATCGTACACTACCTATTGGTTAAAAATTTGTGAGGACACACTCATATATACTTATTTATAAGTCATATGTATTTACTTATTAATTATAAAAGACCCATAAAGCATAACTTCTTTCTTTTCTGATAAAAACAAACATAAAGAAAACTATCAATGTGTTTTTCCTTACCATTTGTTGGTATCTACCCTTATCATACTTACAGATTTTTTTTAAAGATCATGATTGATATGAAAATAAAATTCTAAAACTTCTCTAAAAATAAGTTTAAAATCCCAATATGAGAAATATACAGAGAGGGGTGATCTAAAATAAATGCTTTTCCATCATTATGTTTGCCAAACACTGAATGAACAGGTAAATCCTGCATTGAAGATGCAAGGCCATTCTTTGACCTGCTTCCTTGAAAATCTTCCTTAACACAATCAGGAACCCAGGGATCAAATGAGTTAAAAAATAAATTCATTTGAATAAATGAACACTCTTTCACAGTTCTTGACCATAAGAGTATAAAATTTCAAAAAAAGCATAAATTTTCACTTAAAATAGACTGGTGTTACTTTAACAAAAACTTTTCACTGAATGAAATTTAAATAAATTACTATTTCAGTCAAAATGTTTTTAAATTCTTCCCTTAAAATTGTTTGACATTCTCTAGTCATGCTATTAATCAGATACTACTACGTATAGCATCTTTAGCTGCTGTAGCTAGGATTACTGGGCTCACCTTCATTAATATCAACATTCCAAGCTATAACAGCAGCAGAAATTAAAGCAGCAGGAAATATGAGTGTCTTTAGGATCTCTGATGCCCTCTTTAAATCTGGCCCTCTAGGTTTCTGCCTTGTAGACATTGCTTTTTTCACCTTTGACACAAATTATTTAGGATACTCAGCTTCTGCAGCAATGTCATGACTAATGGAACAAAAAAATTCAGCAAATCGAACTAATCAGTAGCTTGATATTAAGGTAATTTACTTTTAGGCTTTTCCTCTTCCTCCTCTTCCATGTCCTAAAGAATCTCCAAATTAATAATTCTTACCACCAATGTACAATGAAACTAATCATAAGAAATATGCTAGCCACCAATGCTAGACCATTTAAATTTTCTGAATTACTTTCCACTTGCCAAATATCAATTAGCCTTCCCAGACTATATGATGCCAGATATCTGATAATTGTATTAAAAATGAACACTCAGTCAGGCACAGTCGTATATGCCTATAATCCCAGGGATTTGGGAGGCTAAGGCAGGAGGATTTCAAGTTCAAAAGCGGTTTTTAAAGTTCAAGAGCAGCTTCAGACACTTAGTGAGGCCCTAAGCAACTTTAGTGAGACTATATCTAAATAAAAAATAAAAAGGGCTGGAGATGTGGCTCGGTGGTAAAGTGCCTCTGGGTTCAATCCCTACTATCAAAAATTTAAAAAATAAAAACTCAACCACACTGCAGACATGTTATCTATCATACTGACAAATTACATGAGGCTCATATAATTAAATTCATATGTCGTTTAGTATAATAGCTAACATCTAAAAAAATAGGTAACATTTATCAAGCACTTGATATATCTCAAGCAATATACTAATAAGCACATTATATATATTATCTCATATATTATGCCTATGAGAAATGTATTATCACTTCTGTTTTACAGGTTATCAAATTGGTTAAGTAACATGCCCCAGGTCACAGTTATCAAGTTAATGGAGTCTGAATTCAATCCCAGATTTGTTTAATATGAATGTTTCCTTTTAACAAATCTAAAGTACCCTGAAACTATATGAATTGGCATTTAAAAAGATTTAATGTGTATTTTATCTCATACTGATAATTTAATTGTCTCAGATGATTAAGTTAGATACATGAACTCATTATCACTGTTCAATATTTATGGCACATATCTAGAATAAAATAGGCCCTTGAAATTCTAAATGGAATTATCCAGAGACCTTAGCAAACTCTCAAATCAAAGAATAGCAGCACTAAAGCATGTAACTCCTCCTATAAGTATAACAAGACATAATGAAAAATTTCAGGGCCTCCTTAAATGTGAAAATCAGAGAACAGAACTTCCAAGAGATGCAGAAGCTAATATTCTAGTCTGTCTCCAATCATTTCGCCAAAGCCATCTTTTCTACAGAAAGAAATAAGGGATACAGGTTGCTCCTGGCCCTGCTCTCTTTAGATCTTTTCAGTCACCAAGCCTACCACTTGGTCACAGGCACAACCATCTCTACCAGTAGCTTCTACCCTCATATAATTAAATTCATAATTAAGTCTTCACTGCTTCATCTCTACCTCCAAATGCTCCTGCAATATTTACCACTCTTCCTTGATTGCAGGAAAGGGCAAGTAGCACAGACACCCTTATCCTTTCCTCTTGGGTTTAAAATCAGTATTATGTAGAGAAATTCTCATCCGTCTGTTTTCCATTGCTTAACTCCTAACTAGGTTAATGACTTACTCAAGCACACCAGCTTTAAGATTTGGAATTCAAATCTGCACATTACATTACCAAAATTATAAATTACCATATTTCTTGAATATTTTGGATGGTTCACAGAAATAATCAAAATAAGGAATGTTGTATTCATGAACGTCATTGACCTAGCATAACCTATATTTTGCCAAAATATACAGAAAGGAATTTTAAAAATCTGAGTAAAAAAATCCAACAATGCTTAAAGAATGAGCAACACTAATGTTTTAGTCAGCTTTTTTTGCTGCTGTGATTTAATAAGACTCCACCAGAACAACTGCAGAGAAGGAAAAGTTTATTTGGGAGCTCATGATTTCCACAGTCTTAATCTATAGACAGCAGGCTCCATTCCTCAAGGCTCAAGGTGAGGCAGAACATCAAGGCAGAATAATGTGTAGCAGAGGGAAGCAGGTCACATGATGATCAGAAAGCAGAGACAGATCTCTACTCCTCAGATAAAAATATATGCCCCAAAGCCATGCCCCAGTGCCCTATCTCCTCTAGCCACACCCCACCTCTTTAGGCCATGCCCCACCTGCCTTCAGCTACCACCCAATTAATTCCATCAGGTGATTAATTCATTGATTGGGTTAAAGCTCTTATAACCCAATCATATCTTCTCTAAACCTTCTTACATTATCTCACACATGAGCTTTTGGGGGATTCCACATATCCAAACTATAACAGTCCACCCCTGACTCAGAAAAGCTCACTCATCTGACAATGCAAAATATATTCAGTCCATCCCCAAGAGTCCCCATAGTCTCAACTATGAGATTGCTTAAAGTTCCAAGTCTAAAGTCTTCTCTGAGGCTCAAAGCAATCTCACACTGTGTGCTCCTGTAACATTAGAGCAAATTTACAAGTATCCAATATATAATATTACAGAGTCAACATTTCTTTTCAGAAAAATAGGGCATAGAAAGAAGGGATAGGACCAAAGCAAGAATGTAATCCAGCTGGGCAAACATGTCCTGTAGCTCCACGTCTGGCATCTGGTCACATGGTCACATGGCATCATGATGTTCTGTCCAAAGGGCTTGTGTATATCTACTCCTGTACCCTTGTTGGTTGCAGTCCAACTAGCCTTTCTGTTGGCTTGTCTCTGCTCAGTTCCTGCAGCTTTCTTAGAATGATGTCCCATGTTACTAGCAATTCTTTAATCTTGGAGATTTCTGCTCCACACTCTGCCCTCTCAGGGAGTGCCCACAGGGACTCCAACCCTGCTACACTTTGCTTGGCCTCCCAGACCCTCCTTTGAAATCTTGGTGGAAACCTCCATGATCCCCTAACTCTGGAATACCATGGTTGACACCAAGGTCTGTCACCATCTCAAGCAGTAGCCAAGCCTCCAGGGACCCTGGATGCAGCAGCCTCTGAGTGCCTGGGTAGCTAAACATGTTGAAAAAATTTCCTAGACATCCTTGTGCAAGAAAGGTACCCCACTGGTCTCTTCTCAGAGAGAATTTTTATTTCTACTTCCTTGAGTCTGAGATGGGTGTGGTCTTGCCAGCTCCTGAAATGCCTTCAAGCCATCTGTCTCATTGTCTCATTAGCACTTCTTCAGTGTGTTTAGCAACTGCAATTTCCTTAGGCCCAGTCTTACTCTGGCCTTTCAAGTTTCTCAAATCTTTCTGCTCTGCTTTCTGCTCCTAAATACCACAATAAACTTGGCTGGGAGCCACAGCAATATCCATGCCCCTTCCTGAATGCTATGCTGCCTAGAAATTTCTTCCTCCAGATTATGAAGTCTGTCACTTTTAAAATCAGCCTCACAGAAAGTCTCAGGACATGGGCAAAATGCAGACAACTTTTCAGCTAGATTATAACAATGAAAGGCCTCTACTCCAATAATAGTGTCCTCCTTTTCCTCATGAGCCCTGTTTTCACTGTCCACAGTCCCATTGGCATTCTGGTCTTCTGAGTTCCCATCAGAATCATCCATTAAGCTCTGCTTACAACAATCGAAAGCATTTCCATATCTCAAAATTCATCCAACAAACCCCTATAGTTTTGAACCACACGGTCAGGTTAGTCATAGTCATTTGTCACTACCAATTTTTGTTTTAGTCAGTTTTTTCGCCACTGCAACTAAAAGATCCCACCACAATTGTAGAGGAGGAAAAGTTTACTGGGGTTCACAATTTCAGTGTTCTCAATCCATAGACAGCAGACTCCATTCCTCAGGGCTCAAGGTGAGGCAGAACCTCATGGCAGAAGAGTATGGCAAAAGGAAGCAGGTCACGTGATGATTAGCAAGCAGAGAGATCTCCACTTGCCAAATACAAATATATATCCCAAAGCCATGCCCCCAATGCCATACCTTCTATAGCCACACCCTACCTGCCTTCAATTACCACTTAATCCCATCAGTGATCGATTCACTGATTAGGTTAAGACTCTCATAACCCAATCATATCTTCTCTAAACCTTCTTGCATTGTCTCAAACATAAGCTTTTGGGGGACACCTTATATCCAAACCATAACAATTGATTGACTGATTGACTGATTTCAGTAGTTGGAATTTAATCCAGGGGTACTCTATCACTGGGCACCTAGCCCTTTTTAGTTTTATTTTGAGACAGGGTTCACTAAGTTGCCCAGGTTGGCCTCAAATTTATGATTTGCAGGCATGCACCCCTGTAAGCAGCTCAATTCTTTTCCAAAACCCTATTATCAACCTATCTCCCCAACCACCACCTGAACCACCTCTACCTTGTAAATGACCATCATGGACCTCTGTCCTGCAGCCACAGCCAGAGTCACCCCTATCAACATCACCTTGGTGTCACCTGTATGAATGCCACCATTGTACTGAGATAGGAATTTGAGAAAAAGAAAGATATACTGAATCTCAGAAGTACCCTTGAACTGTCCGAAATTAGGAAGTGTCCATGAAACCTTAAAATGCAAAACAAGTAACTCATGAGCAAACCATCTGACTCCTTAGCCCATATCCTTACCTGTAAAAAATTAACATAATGTGAGTGCAATACACAAGCAAAACACATAGAAAACTGGTGTGAAACTGTGTGATTCTGCCCTGACTTCACTTGTAGTTTAGCCCCTACCTACTATCCCTCTAACACCCTTAAACAAAGGGGTACTGCCTCCCCCTGGAGATGGCCTGCATTCTCTCTTGAATGTATATACTTGCTTCTGTTTTCCTAAATAAATCTGTGCTTCTGACTGGCAAGTGCTAAAATTCTTTTCCATCACCTACATCAAGGATCCCACTTGTCCAAAGTCAAGGTCCCTCTCTCTGGAACTCCTCTGGTTACAGCACCAGCTATATGGTGAGGCTACAATTTTCAATGAGTAAACACATTTCTCTATGTAATTTATATATTACAGAGTTACTAAAAACCAAGAGAGATTAGTGCCAGGCACAGAAAGACCTCTATGAGGACTAGTGAACCGTAGAAATTCATTACTACATCAAGAAGCCCTCATAAGAGCAGTTAACCTGGACACAGAAGTGTTGAATTGACATTGTCCAGGCATTTTACAGTTCTGACCTAGATGGGTAAACTTCGGTGTACTTTCTTTCTATTACCTCAGTATTGCTGAAGTGAAGAATCTTCGTGTTAGAAGGTCATTTAACATCCCATTACTCATACATAACTTTATACTCAAAACACTGAGAATTTCAACTGGAGTGTATGGAAGTAGATTTCAATTTCTTTACATTTGTACTAGTTTTAATTTCTTCATGCTGATATATGCATTAAGTGTAATGATGTAAGTTTTTAGTGTACAATTTCATGAATAATTAGTATGGAAGCAATAAAACAAAATCAAAAAATTCTTTCATAATTCTTGAGTATTTTTTAAACTAAACATGATTTAAATGAAGCACCCAAGTCCTATAGGAATCACAAACAAAAGCATATTTCTTATTAAAGACAATTAAACCAAAGCATTCTTAAATTTTTTTGATAAAATTTGGTATGAAGTTACTAAAATAATTAAGAACATGTGAAACAACTTATGATACTGTTTTGTGGAGAAAAAAACACATACATGATTTTCACTGGCCTTTTGATGAAGGTGTAACACCATCCAACCAGACTACTGATGTCTAGCTAAGTCTTATAATAATTAAGTTTCATGAAGAAGCTGGTTGTTGTACTGCTACTGACTATGTTGCAGGCATTAGGAGAACTTCATTGCTTATTGTTCTGGCATTATTAGAAGGTAGAATAAAAACATGAAGATGTAGAATAGTTCAAAAGACAAAAGCAACATAGAACTTTGAACATCAAGGAACTTATGTATTTAAAGAACTATCAACCTAAAACACATCAGTGTTGCAGAGACTTCAATGGTTTTAGAAACATAAGTTGCATTCAACAAAACAGGTTGTTTGACCCTATTATCTTAAAAAATAGAATTTTAAAGTGTACAGTGTAGCTTTTCAAAAAGAAAGTTTTCTGTAGCAGCATAAAGGGAGATTGATATAAAGACATTAATTGCATGATAATTGAAAGACTTGGTTAAAAAAAAAAAAAAAAAAACTGATGAAGTTTCCATAATAACTGAGAAGCAGTTTTACAAGTCACAAATATGACAGAAACTCTATGGGCATTTAGCAAGAGTCTTCTTGTTCAGCATTTAAAATTTACTTATAATTTGCACCAGCAGACCTTTCCTGAAATCATGCAGTACTGAATCATGTCTTCTTTAAATTTATTCCAATGCCAGAACCTTACCAATACATAAGAAAGTTAAACAAATAGAGCACTGAATACCCAGCATAATACTTGTATGTTTTTAGTATCATATCAAACTAAAACCTTAGGAACTCTGAGTATTTTAGATCTTATGTGGTTTATTCCTTAAGTAATTTCAAACATTGAAAGCAGAACCTACATGGTTATTTACCTGATCATTTCACATTTGTCTCTCACATTCATACCACTACATATCAGGTTTACACCAACTTTGATTCTTGCTGGATTTTTTTTTTCACCAAGTCTTTCAGTTATCATGTAATCGATGTCTTTCTATCAATCTCCCTTTATGCTGCTACAGAAAACTTTCTTTTTGAAAAGCTACATTGTACAGATGCAAGTCTTTAATGTTTCCAGGTTTTAAAAAAAAAAAAAAAAAACTTGACACTTAATTTAATGTTTGGAGGATCCAAGATAGTGGGCTAGAGGGAGGCTGCATTCCTAGTCACTCCGTGACCTGGGATTCAAGCAGTGGGAATACTGTTTCTCTGCAAGTTATTAGAGAACCCACAACTGCAGCTCCCATGCAGGAATCTGCCCCCCATCATTCGCCCACATCAGTACCCATGCAGAACCCCCAGCCGCCACTCCCATGTGGACCCCCATCTACCAGTGTGGGGCTTCCTCAGTCACCTCCATCTTGGAACACTGCAACCACTGCCATAGTTGCCTGCAACTGGGGACACTGGACAGGGTCAGGAGACAGCCACCAGCCACAAAACAACTCATAGTTCTTAAGGTTTTAGTTTGATATGAGCAGCATCTCTGGACACACCACCCAATGCTATTGCCCGGCTTAATCTGACACCCCATCTCTGAAAACAGCCACCTCCATCTTAGGATACCTTTGCCACCAACTTGCGTTAGCCTTGCTACCACCATAACCATCTTTAATTGAGGTAACTCCTAGCTGGGGACACCAGTTGAGGCCTAGAAGCAATATCCAGGTACCTACAGTCCCCTAACACGCCCCTCTCTGTCACAGCCACTAACACGGTACAATGCTTGCAGCTATGTAGCCTGTCCGTCCTGACCTGCCTGATACAAAACAGCTCTCTGCGACAGGTGTGCAAGCCCCAGAGGGCAGCTCACAAGGAAAGAGAGGTTCCTGATTGGGAAGTAGAAAGGGAGGGGATGAGCGAGATACAGTTGAGAGACTAAATTAGAGACCATGAATTCTGAGGTCTACAGGTGATATCAGGACATAAGACCAGGCACCCACATCATACAAGCAGGCCCCAAAGGAGATCCTTGGGGTACAGTCCTCGAACAGGAACTGGCAAGTGCTATACCTCACCTCCGAGTTCTGCCTCCAAGACCAACCCTCCCACCCTAATAACTTTCACCATCCCGAGGGTGGAGATACCAGCAAACATCAGACAACCTCACTACTGGATGAGAAGGGAAGCAGGAAAGATACTGAACTCCAATCAGAAACAATCCTTTAGTTTTTCTTCGAGATTTTTTTTCTTTTTTCTTTTTTTTCCTACTTTTCACACATTACACTACTGATAACTGGAATGTCTGAATAGTATATTACAGTTATGTTACATATTCTTTTAACTTTTACTTTTACTTTTTCTTTTTCTTAATTTTTATGTTTCTTAATTTTTGTACTCTACTGTCCTCCCACTTACTTGTCTCCCTAAAATCTCTTTCTCTCTTTTTTCCCGCTACTAGCCAACTTCTTTTCATTCCTCTTTCATGCTTCTTAAGATCTAATAACTCTATATCCTCACCTCCAACCTCCTTAACATCTCATCCTACACTCCTCTCTCTGTCCACCATTAGAAACTGTTTACATTGTAGATAATAACTGAACTCACCATTTCTGTCCACTGTGACAAAACTGTAAACATCTTAATAGGAGCTTTAAGGCTATATATTGTTTGTAGTGGGATCTGTTAATATTGATCTCCCCTTAAAAGAGAGGTATTGGAACCTTACAGTGACACTATAAACCTATAGGGTAAAAACTGTAACACCTTAGATCCACAGTGCTAGAAGGGAAGACACATGAACAACATGAAAAAACAAGGTAAGAAAGTGCCCCAAACAAACCAAGATACTACATAATTAGAAGCCATGGCCAGCAGAGCAGAAGAAATGCCAGAGAAGGAGTTCAGGATGTATATAATTAAAATATTCTGAAAATTAAAGGATAATATAAGTAGAAAGCAAATACAGGCAGCAGCAAAAGATCATTTCGATAAAGAGCTACATAAGCAAATATAGAAAGCAAAGGATTACTTCAATAAGAAGATAGAGATTATGGGAAAAAAACAAACAGAAACCTTAAAATGAAGGAAATAATAAACCAAATTAAAAACTCAATAGATAAGATCAGTTGGAAGACAAAACCTCAGACAATGAAGACAAAATATATAATCTTGAAAATAAAGTTGACCGCACAGTGAAGATAATAAGAAACCAAGAGGAAAACATTCAAGAATTATGGAATAGCATAAAAAGGCCAAATTTAAGAATTATTGAGATAAAGGAAAGTATTGAGTTACAAATCAAAAGAATAAACAATCTATTCAATGAAATAACATTGGAAATTTTTCCAAAAATGAAGAATGAACTGAAAAATTGAATACAAGAGGCTTACAGAACACCAAATATACGAAATCACAATAGATCTATGCTAAGGCACATTAAAATGAAAATGCCTAGCATACCCAGAATAAGGAGAGAATTGTAAAAGCCAAAAGAGAAAGGAATCAGATTACATATGGGGGAAGCCACTTAGGATCTCTGCAGATTTTCTCAATCCAGACCCTCAAAGCTAGAAGAGCCTGGAATAATAATATATACTAAGCTCTGAAAGAAAATGGATGCCAACCAAGAATTTATATCCAGCAAAATTAAGATTTAGATTTGATGATAAAATAAAAACCTTTCGTGATAAACAAAAGTTAAAAGGATTTACAACTAGAAAGTCTGCACTACAGAACATCCTCAGGAAAATATTCCACCAGGAGGAAGCGAAAAACAACAATGAAAATCAGCAAAGGGAGGTGTTACACCAAAGGAAAAACCAATCAAAGGAGAAACTAAGTCAAGTTAAAAACCAAAAATAAACCAAAATGAACAGGAATACAAATCATGTCTCAATAATAACCCTGAATGTTAATGGCCTAAAGTCATGAATCAAAAGACATAGACTGGGACTGGGGATGTGGCTCAAGTGGTAGTGTACTCGCCTAGCATGCATGGGGCACTGGGTTCAATTCTCAGCACCACATAAAATCAAAATAAAGATATTGTGTCCACCTAAAACTAAAAAATAAATATTTTTTTTAAAAAAGACATTGGATTTAAAAAATAAAAGACCCAACAATATGCTGCCTTCAAGACACTCATCTCATAAGAAAAGACATTCATATACTGAAGGTGAAAGGTTGGGAAAAAAGGTTGGGACTGCATAAGCAAGCAGGAGTTTCCATCCTCTTATCAAATAAAGTAGACTTCAAGCCAATGTTTATCAAAAGAAATAAAGAAGGACATTTCATACTGCTTAAGGGAACAAGACATTACAATTATAACTATACATGCCCCAAACAATGAAGCATATACATTCATCAAACAAACTCTTCTCAATTTCAAGAGTCAAATAGACCACAACACAATAATTCTGGGTGACTTTAACACACCTCTTTCACCACTGGATAGATCTTCCAAACGAAAGATAAACAAAGAAACTATAGAACTCAATAATACAATCAATAACTTACACTTAACTAACACATATAGAATATTTCATCCATCAATGAGTGAATACACTTTCTTCTCAGCAGCACACAGATCCTTCTCTAAAACATACCATATATTATGCCACAAAGCAACTCTTAGCAAACACAAAAAAGTAGAGATACTACCCTGCACTCTATCAGATCATAATGGAATGAAATTAGAAATCAATGATAAAATAAAAAACTACTCCAACACCTGGAGACTAAATAATATGATACTGAGTAAACAATGGATGGCAAAGGACATCAAGGAGGAGATTAAAAAATTCTTAAAGGTAAATGAGAACAACGATACAACATATAAAAACTTCAGGGATACTATGAAGGCATTACTAAGTGGAAAGCCCATTACATGGAGTTCATTCCTTAAAAGAGAAAAAGTCCAACAAATAAATGACCTAACATTACATCTCAAAGCTCTAGAAAAAGAAAAATAAACAAACACAAGTAGTAGAAGATAGGAAATAATTAAAATCAGAGCTGAAATTAATGAAACTGAAACAAAAGAAACAATTGAAAAAACTGACAAAACAAAATGTTGGTTCTTTGAAAAACTAAATAAAATTGATAAATCCATAGCCATGATAATGAAGAGAAGGAGAGAGAAAACTCAAATTACCAAAATCCGTAGTGAAAAAGGAAATATCACAACACTAAAGAAATACAGAAGATAATTAGAAATTATTTTGAAAATTTGTACTCCAATAAAATAGAAAATATCAAAGGCGGGGCTGGGATTGTGGCTCAGCAGTAGAGTGCTCGCCTAGCATGTGCGAGGCTCTGGGTTCGATAAAATAAAATAAAGATATTGTGTCCAACTACAACTAAAAAATAAAAAAAAAATATTTAAAAAAAAGAAAATACCAAAGGCATTGTCAATTTCTACAGTCATATGATTTACCTAGACTGAATCAGGACGATATACACAAGTTAAACAGATCAATTTCAAGCAATGGAATAGAAAACACCATCAAAAGTCTACCAATCAAGAAAAGCCCAGCACTAGACAGATCCATAGCTAAGTTCTACAACACCTTCAAAGAAGAACTAATAACAATACTTCTCAAATTTTCCATGAAATATAAAAAGAGGGAACACTTCCAAACTCATTCTATGAGGCAAATATCACCCTGATTCCAAAACCAGGTAAAGACACATCAAAGAAAGAAAACTTCAGACCAATATCTCCAATGAACATAGATGCAAACATTCTCAATAATAAAAACTGAATACAAAAACATATTAGAAAGATAGTGCACTACAATCAAGTGGGGTTCATCCAAGGGATGCAAAGTTAGTTCAACATACGGAAATCAATATATGTAATTCATCACATCAATAGACTTAAAGATAAGAATCATAGAATCATCTCAATAGATGCAGAAAAAAAACATTTGATAAAATACAGCACCCCTTCATGTTCAAAACACCAGAAAAACTAGAAATAATAGAAACATATCTCAACATTGTAAAAGTTATCTATACTAAGCCCAAGGCCAACATTATTCTAAATGGAGAAAAACAGCCACTTCTATTCATAGTCCTTAAAACTCTAGCCAGAGCAATTAGACAGACAAAGAAATTAAAGGGATATGGATAAGGAAAAGAAGAACTCAAAAGTATCACTATTCACTGATGACATGATTCTATACTTAGAGGATTCAAAAAATTCCACCAGAAAACTTCTAGAACAAAAAATAAATTCAGCAAAGTAGCAGGATATAAAATCAATACCCATAAATCAAATGCATTTCTGTACATCAGTAACAAATCCTCTGAAAGAGAAACAACCACATCAACGTTTATAGCAGCACAATTCACAAAAGCTAAATTGTGGAACCACCCTACATATCCTTCAATAGATGAATGGATACAGAAACTGTGGTATATATACACAATGGAATATTACTCAGCATTAAAAGAGAATAAAATCATGGCATTTGCAGGTAAATGGATGGAGTTGGGGAATATCATGCTAAGTGAAGTAAGCCAATCCCAAAAAACCAAAGGTGGAATGTTTTCTCTGATAAGTGGATGCTGATCCAGGGCGGGGGTGGAGGCGGTTGTAGCATGGGAGGAATGAAGGAACTTTGGATAGGGCAAAGGGAAGGGAGGGGAAGGAAGAGGGTGTGGGGGTATGGGAAAGATGGTAGAATGAGATGGACATTATTACCTTAAGTACAAATGGTGTGACTCTACTCTGTGTAGAACCAGAGAAATGAAAAACTGTGCTCAATTTGAGTAATATGAAACGCATTCTGCTGTCATGTATAATAAATTAGAACAAATTAATTAATTTAAAAAATAATAATAATTTAATGTTTGGACTTTGAGGTACAACTTAATAGAAAAAGCTTTAAAAAAATGGGCATTGTACTTCCCATGCAGAATATGAAGAATATACACTTTAACTTAGTCAATATGTTTTAAAGATAGAGATATTTTGTTACCTTTACTACAATAACTCTTATCATAAAATTCTGGCAATTTTTAATTTTTTTGCTTTGTTTTATTTTTTGTTTTTGCAGTACTAAGGATTGAACCCGGGTGCTTTACAACTGAGCTACATCTCTAGTCCTTTTTTATTTTTTTATTTTGAGACAGGGTATCACTAAGTTGCTGAAGCTGGCCTCAAATTTGTCATCCTCCTGCCCCAACCTCCTGAATATGTGGGATTACAGGTGTGTACCAATACACTCAGCTTTTGTTATTTTTTGTACTGGAAATTACTCACTATCTATTATCTTTGTTTTTAGTATAATTCTCCTCTCTTCTCAATTCCTTTTTACAAAAAAAAAAAAGTGGGATTCTGCTAGTGAAGTAAACAGACCCAATGTTTTACATGCCTTGTGAGGTGTGCAATTTAATATCTGGAGACTTGATAATTTGTTTTATTATGTAACTGATAAATCATGATGTGCACTAATGTTAGTTAAACCATATATTTATACTGTCTGGTAATGTGTGATTATAGTTCTGTGGGAAAAATAATTTGTCAGTGTTCACCAGCTTATAAAACCCAATATGAAAGCTAAACATAAATACTGAAATTTTTTTTAAATCTAAACTATTTTCTTGAGTAAATACATATATAAAACATATCACATGTAAGTATTTATCAGTATAAAAAAGTTGACATTTGAACATCTATTTTTGTTAAGCATAATAATTAAAAGTAGGCTAAATCCAAGAAATTAGGTTGGACTTTATTTGCCTGAAAACAAACTCTAAAATATATTTGTAGAGAATGTTCCCTAAAAATATCTGATGGTCATTTGCTTCTTTTCTTTAGAAGACCAGTATGGTTGAGCAAAATTGACAGTTTAGGTGAATTAAGTTCCAAATAATATAGACTTTACTTTCTAAATATCATATCTAAATTTTATGATTTGAAGCCTTAGAAATGAATATAATTTTTAAAATAAGTTAATGGATGAGTGTAGTGCCTTTTAATGAATTAAGTAACTTCCCACTCATGCTCGGGCTAAATTCTTGGAAACTATTAATATAAAACTCTGTGAAATCTCTTCTCTCCAAAGAAATCAAATTACATTCATAAATGTTAATTTCACTTATGCTCTCAATACTCTTAAAAGTGTCAGATATAATAATGAGAAAGAACATTCTATCAATTCTCCATTAAATGTCCTCAGAACTTACTTAAAAATATGTGTTATTATCACCACTTTCCATGGTGAAATGTCAAATTGGGTCTGACTTATTCTGAAGTCACTCCCACTGCCACCACCCAAGCACTAAATTCCTTTTGGGGGGGCTATAATTTACTCTCCTAACTCTTTCTCTAACTCTATCATGTATCCCCACTACAGTTAAAATTACACACACTGGCAAATGTGTTATAAATAGCAAAGGTTCTCAACAGGGACAACTGTCCAGGACTTACTTTCTCTTTCAAGTCAAAGGCTGTAATTGACAGCGAAGTACCCGTGCATTTGTGTGTACACACATGCATATGTCTGTGTGTATGCACATACAGGAGTGTGTACGTGGGAGACAGTGGGGTGCAAGGTAAACAGAGAGCGAGAGGGAGAGCGAGAGAGCGAGAGAGAGAGAGAGAGAGAGAGAGAGATCCTCCCAAGCTATTCTATTCAGTTCTTCAGGAGACAACTAGAGGAATAAGACTTACATTGGATAGGCAGAATACCCACTTTAGCTTAAAAGATTCATGGCCCACTATTGTTGATAGTCTATATGATAACTCCATAGAAAAAGTTTTCAGAGTTCCTAAAAGGAACAAGTCCAGTTAAAAGAATCATCACACTCAGAGAGGCCCAAAGATATATTTCTCCTAAAGTATTTTATCATTTATTTATCCCAGACCAGTTACAGTTATTTAATTTACACAACTTTACCATAAACATTTCCTTTGGAAATGTCTTTATCACATTTCCAAAGGGACAAAGTCAGAAGTCAAAAGAAAACAAACGTCAAATTCTAATGAAAAGGACTTTTTGTAACCTCTTTACTATACCTTAATATGTACTCTAGTTAGGCTCTTCAATTGCAAGGAATTACTAAAACTAGTTCAAGTAAGAAGGATAACTATCATCCAGGCCCAGTGGTGCAGGTATGTAATTCTAACTACTTGAGAGGCTGAGGCAAAAAGATTACAAATTCGAGGCCAGTCTTGCCAACTTAGCAAGACCCTGTCTCAAATTTTTTCAAAAAATTATTAAAAGGGCTAGGGATATAGCCCAGTCTATAGTAAAGCATACCTCTGGCTTCCATCCCCATTGCTGCAATTAAAAAGAAGTAGAATAGCTATTTAAAAGGCACACAATTTTTACAGTTTTGTGGAAATTCAAGAATGAGGCTTGGGCTGAGATGTAGCTCAGTGGTAGAGTACTTGCCCAGTACCTGTAAGGTCCTAGGTTTAATCCCCAGCACTAGGGAAAGGAAAAAAAGAATAGAAAAGAGGGCATCAAACATTCAAAAGTAGTGTTAGACATAAACATTCCATAGTCTATGAAACATTACAGACTTCAAGGTTTTTCCACTAATATGACTTATTTACTATTTCTCCATTCACAACTAATAGGCCTACATTTCTGTCTCATCTACACACAGGTAACCCATCACTGAAAATGGCTAAATTTATAAACCTCCATCATTTATGACCTTTTTTATATTAATATCCTTATAGTAATAAACTAATATTTCACATCACTAAATTAATGCCCAATTAGTAAATGCTAGGCCTATGTAATCAAAGTAATTAGAATATGAGACAGGCTGATTCAAAAAACTATAATAAAGTAAGGAGAAAAGAAGCTGGAAATTACTGTTGAGTCAGCCAACCAACAATATTAACCCCATTTAGGCACTTTTCTGTCTCCCATCTTATACATAAGAGAACTAAGGCTGTGAGAGATGAACTTGTCCAAGATGAAAAAACTCATTTTTTTTGACTGTCTCAGGCCATTTTCAAATTTACTGAACAGCTGGTGATGCAGTAAGAAGTAAAACATGTAAGTATGAATCTCAGGCACAGCAAAGATTGCTTTATGTGATAGCAGGTAGAATTCTGAGTGACTGTTCTGGATTAATCTGACCTTTCTGACTTCTCACTCTCTACAGGCTGTGCCAACTGCTAAATTTTGAGATCACCCCAGTGAGAAACTAGAGAATTTTTTAAAAGTAAACTGTAAGCTACTCACTAATATTTTTATCTCATATATTCTATGTGTTGCTTCCCTGTTAGTCTGATAACAACCTGAAGCAAAAGCCACTTAAGTCATCATTTTTGCCCATCTCTTTCTGGTTTGGCCTAGCTCAAAAACAGAACAATTACTTAAAGTCTCTGACACTAAAACCTATACTCTTAAACACTATGTTAACTCCCTCTTATCTAAGTTGTGGTATCCTTAAGTTTACATAATCCTTGAAAGCTCCTGAATTTTAAACTGGGTTATAGTTTATTTAAAAAAAAAAAATCATTAAAGAAAGTTATTTTTTTTAAAGAGAGAGAGAGAGGGAGAGAGAGAGAGAGAGAATTTTTTAATATTTATTTTTTTTTTTTAGTTCTCGACGGACACAACATCTTTGTTTGTATGTGGTGCTGAGGATCAAACCCGGGCCGCACGCATGCCAGGCGAGCGCGCTACCGCTTGAGCCACATCCCCAGCCCTTAAAGAAAGTTATTTAACAAGGGCATTACAAATACTCAGGAAAGCGAGTTACTGCATGTTCTAACCTAAATACTGGATGTCAAATGCCAATAGGTTTACTTTATGGGGGAATACCACAGTGAAAATAAAAATAATTTGCTCAGCTATCCTCAAGCTGAAATAAATGGGTAGCTCTACAGAAAACTTATAAGAGAAAGCTATGAAGATAGGCTATCGTTAATTTCAGTAAAGTGATTAGACTATTATTTATAACAATAAATCAAGAATATTATCATATGAACAGCAACTTCATAAGTGATATCAACATTTATTTTTATTTTAAATTAATTGCTTTCATTTATCCTTTATTTTTATTATTTCATTTATTTATACTGAATTGGGCAACATAGTATAATATCATTGCTACACTCATTCTAGTATTAGATCTGCTACTATGCCATTTTTGACTCTAAACATCACTTTATTTCTCAAGTACACATTTTCTCATGCGTAAAATAATGGATTTTTGAGCTATTAATTTTGAAGTTTTGAAGACAATTTTTATGCCAAATTTTTCACATTTGACCTTTAAGTTTAAAAAAAAATTTTTTTTACAGGTACAAAGATGTGAAAGGAAGAAAACTATCATTGTTTACACATTTCATAGCTATCAAAAATGAATTTATAGTCATGTTATAAAAAATAATTAGGCTCAATAAGTTGCTAGAACAATGTTAACTGCATGCATAGCAAGAGAAGTTAGAAAATGTATTGTGGGTATTCAGAGAAAGGTATTATTTACAATATTAACAACAACAAAAAAGATAACTAAAAAATTCTACGAAGGTTTATGGGAAAAAAATTAAAAATTTCAAAGCTTTATTGGATACTATAAAAGACATAATTAAATGGAGATATATTTTATTCATAAATGAAAAGATTTAATACCCAAGAAAGCCACTTCTCTCTAAATTCATATACAAACCCATGACAATACAAATCAAAATCCCAACAGGGTTTTTTAAGAACCTGGCATGCTGATTCTAAAATTAATGTGGAAGTGCTGGGGGTACAGCTTAATGGTAGAATGTTTACCTAGGAATTAGGAGGTGCTGGGTTCCATCTCCAGCACCTCACCCCTCCCCCCCCAAAAAAAAAAAAAAACAATGCAGAAGAACAAGACCCAAGAAAAGTCCATTGGTAAGAATAAAGTCAAGAAAATCAGATTACCAGGTATGAAAATAGTGTAGCATTTCTCTATTCTTCAACCCAAGACCTTCTTGTCTATTTACTAATAAATAAATTTCTTCTATGCTCCATAAAACCCCTTCAAGGTCTTCTTAAGTCTTATAAATTGTTGCTACTTATAAACTAAATAAAAGAGCTTAAAGGTAGTCGCCAAAATGTTCTTTTATTTTGTCACTATTCTCCTTAAAGCACATTTCCATTTTCAAACCATACCAAATGTTTCCCTACCCAAGATATACACTTCTCCACCCACAACATCATGTGGAGTGTCAGACAGATCATCTGCCAACATGAGACTAAAAGGACAGATTGTTCAGAATATATAAGAATCCATATTCAAACACTATTATTTGTATTTTTAAGGAGTATATGAGAAAAAACTGTTGGTAAGTGACAGGAGACAAGAGAAAGAACATTCAAAGGCATGACTTAAAACTATCTTGACAATGTTAGTATGTTGCAAATTATTTTCAAAATATATTCATACAGCTCCAATCCTTTTGTTCATTATAAATGAGGCAAAAACATAAATATATGATTATCAATATATTTGAAAACTATAAAATTAGCTATAGAATAAAATTTTTAGGCTACTTATAAATTATTTTAAAATTCTACAAACTAATTGTAATAACTTGAAAAATCAGTCAATTCAAATCCTCTGAAAGAGAAATTAGGAAAACCATCTCATTTACAATAGCCTAAAAAAAATAAAATAAAATATTTAGGAATCAACAAAAGAGGTAAAAGACCTCTACAATGAAAACTACAGAATGCTAAAGAAATAAATTAAAGAAGACCTTAGAAGATGGAAAGAAAGATCCGCCTTGTTCTTGGGTAGGCAGAATTAACATTGTCAAAATGACCATACTACCAAAAGCACTATACAGATTTAATGCAACCCCAATCAAAATCCCACTGACATTCCTCACAGAAATAGAAAAGGCAATCATGAAATTCATCTGGAAAAATAAGAGACCCAGAATAGCCAAAGCAATCCTTAGGAAGAAGAGTGAAGCAGGAGGCATTACTATACCAAACATTAAACTATACTACAGAGCAACACTAACAAAAAACAGTATGGTGTTGGCGCCAAAATAGACTTGTAGACCAATGGTACAGAATAGAAGACACAGAGACAAACCCACATAAATACAGTTATTTCATATTAGACAAAGGCACCAAAAACATATATTGGAGAAAAGATAGCCTCTTCAACAAATGGTGCTGAGAAAACTGGAAATGCATATGCAATAAAATGAAATTAAACCCCTATCTCTCACTATGCACAAAACTCAACTCAAAGTGGATCAAGGACCTAGGAATTGGACCAGAGACCCTGCGCCTAATAGAAGAAAAAGTAGGCCCAAACCTCCATCATGTCAGATTAGGCCCCAACTACCTTAACAAGACTCCTATAGCACAAGAAATAAAATCAAGAATCAATAAATGGGATGGACTCAAACTAAAACGTTTCTTCTCAGCAAAAGAAACAATCAGTGAGGTGAATAGAGAGGCTACAGAATGGGAGCAAATTTGTGCCCCCCACACATCAGACAGAGCACTAATCTCTAGGATATATAAAGAACTCAAAAATCTTAACACCAAAAAAACAAATAATCCAGGGTTGTGGTTGTGGCTCAGCAGCAGAGCGCTTCCTAGCACATGCACAGCCCTGGGTTCAATCCTCAGCACCACATAAAAATAAATAAAATAAAGGTATGTGTCCAACTACAACTAAAAAATAAATACTAAAAAACAATAATAATAACCCAATCAATAAATGGGCCTGAACAATAAAAGGAACTGAACAGACACTTCTCAGAAGATAATATACAATTAATCAACAAATATATGAAAAATGTTCAACATCTCTAGCAATTAGAGAAATGCAAACCAGCTATTAAGAATACAAACAACAACAAGTGTTGGTGAGGATGTGGGGAAAAAGGCACACTCATACATTGCTGAAGGGACTGCAAATTGGTGTAGTCACTATGGAAAGCAGTATGGAGATTCCTTGGAAAACTTGGAATGGAACCACAACTTGACCCAAATATCCCATTCCTTGCTTTATACCCAAAGGACTTAAAAACAGCATACTACAGGGACACAGCCACATCAATGTTCATAGCCGCACAATTCACAATAGCTAAATTGTGAAACCAACCTAGACGGACTCCAGCAGATAAATGGATTAAAAAAATGTGGTATATAAACACAATGGAATATTACTCAGCATTAAAAGAGAATAAAATCATGGCATTTGCAGGTAAATGGATGGAGCTGGAAAATATTATGCTAAGTGAAGTAAGTCAATCCCAAAAAATCCAAGGTCGAATGTTTTCTTTGAGATGAGGATGCTGATTCATGATGGGGATGGAGGGAATGTCTAGTAGGAATGGAGGAACTTTAGATAGGGCAAAGCAGAGGGAGGGGAAGGGAGAAGGTATGGGGATAGGAAAGATGGTGAAATGAGATGGAAATTATTACCCTAAGTACATGTATAAAGAAACAAATGGCATGACTCTACTTTGTGTACAACCAGAGACATGAAAAATTGTGCTCTATATGTATAATATGAATTGAAATGTATTCTGCTGTCATATATAACAAATTAGAATAAACTTTTTTAAAAAATTAGTCATTTAAAAAAATACCAGTCAGAAAATACCTCTCTATACAGATTATTTTATGAAGGTTCTACACAGTGAAACAAAATTAAGATATACAGATAGGAAAGGAGCCCAGAGAAGACTCTATAAGTGCCCTAGGTAGGAAGGATAAATGGTCCAAAAAAATGTGAATTACCAAATATTATATAGTTTAAAATGTCACAAGAGACCAACAAATTGAACATAGTGTGTTGCAATTACAAAGCAATAATGATGAAGAGCTAGATGGAAATTATGGATTTGTTAGAAAGACAACAGAGATTCACTACAGGCTCTTGATCGTGGGAGTAAAAGAATGAAAGCAGTATGAGAAAGATTATAACAGCTGTGTGTAGGATGAGTTGGAAGGGAAAAGACACTAGAGGAAGGAATAAACAGCTATAAAGCTGCTGAAATACAAAAGCATGTTCAGGTTGAATATCCCTATCTGAAATACTTGGGCCCAGGGATACTCAACCTGGACTCATTATATGTATATATAATGAGCTATCTTGGAGAGGAGAAAGAATCTAAACTCCCAAAATTATTTATGTTTCATATACACCTTACACACATCACCTGCATTTTGTGTTTGCATTTTGACTGCAACCTACTGTAACATAGACTTAGACTCTTCACTTTTGCTTACAAATGTTCAATGGGTGGCTAAAAGCAAGATTAAAGGATTGGTATCTCTCCCTCCACTTTTCATCGTCCTTCTTTGGTCTGAGTCACCCTGGATTCCAGGAATGAGATTGGATGGATATACATCTTGTGAGGAGTCAAAGCTACTCCCCAGGCAACAGCAACTTTCTTATTGTGGGTAAGTACCCACCTGTTCAATCTGAGACAATGATGAATCCAACCACATGTGATCAAGATCACTAGCGTTGGCACATATGAAAAGCCTCCAGCTATGAAAAACTCCCAACTCTGGCCCTCATTATCCTTTCCACAAAACCTTAGTCATCATTAGCCACTGGAAGACAGAACTAAGAACATGGGCATTTTGTCTTCCCAGTATAGCTACACTAATTCAAGTTCCTTTCATGCTCTTCACCATCACCTTCTCTGGATTGTGAGGCCAGTGGCAGGACGTAAATTGTTAGATGTCCTGAGAGTTGGTCTCTGACTTAGGACTCCAGGAACATTATCATGTGAGGTCAGATGTGGAATTTTCCTCTTTGAAGTATCAATGCTCAAAAAATTTCAGAATTTGGAACATTTCAGATTTTCAGATTAGGGATGCTCATCCTGTACTATAGCTACAAAGCATGCTGAAATGCAGCATGAAGTACATAAGCATGAAATAATGAAGATTTATACAACAGTAAAAACTATGGAAAAATAAGAAAATTAGGGAGGAATTCCTCATATTTACTTAATTTTCACAACCCCCAGTTACTATATCCAACATGTAGATATGCCTTTTAGAATTTAATTAGGTATCTTTTTAAATTTGTTATTATTATTCATGATAGTATTCATGATAGAATGTATATTGACATATTATACGTATATGGAGTATAATTTCCCATTCTTCTGGTTGTACATGATGTGGAATTACACTGGACATGTATTCATATATGCATATAGGAAAATAATGCCCAATTCATTCTACTACCTTTCGTATTCCCATTCCTCCTCCCTTCCTTTCATTCCCCTTTCTCTAATTCAACTTTGGATTAATTAGGTATTTAAATTCTGAATATGTTTAATTATACTAATATCTATATATTGTCATAAAAATAAAATGAAATAATGTATATTAAAAGAATTCTGTAATTGTGAATGTTCTATAAATATTAATTACTATAATTTCTTAAGGAAGAGATATGTGATTATAATAGAAATGTTCTGTCTATAAAGTTAGACCTGAATTCAAATTCTCACTCTAGTTTTTTCTCAATGCTATTGATAGGTAACATAGATATGAGTGGTACGAACATGAAGTTAAAGGAATAATTCTATCAACTAGGCCCACTATGATGAACCTGCATACTCTCTTCTAAAAAGCAATTTACCTGCAGCCCTACCTAGCTTAAGCCCATAGGATATGTTACATTCCTCAGTAAACAACCTGTTATCTCCAGGAGAAATGCAGCCTGAAAGCCTCTTCCCTACCAATAAGAACACAAATTACCTGTCCATCCCTCATTCCCCTATACACCCCCAGCTGTGACCTTTACACAGAGCAGATTCCAAAACCCGAAAAAGATAATTAGGAAAAAAGTCCCCTAATCATAAAACTGGTTAAGAAAAAGTTTCAATTAGAACAGTCAGAGTGAGCTAGTGACCCAGAATTGCCTTGGATCTTTACCATACACAGTGAGGACTTGAAAAGTCTGACATAATCCTACTATTAGTCAAAAGTCAAGAGGTGGACCTGGGTTGAATTCTTTGGAAACTTCCCAGGGACCCCCAATAAAACTGGTAGCCAAGAGGGACATGCCATCCTTCTCCTCTCTAGGACCCACTCTCTCCCTTAAGAGTGTCCCCCTTTTTCCACTTTATTATTCCTTCTCATAATTCATGTCCACTACTCTGGGCAACATGTCTTAAATCTTTCTGGTATGACTGCAAGAACCAGTAACCAAAGACCAACACAGCTGCCTCAGCTCAGCAGCAGGCCCTTGCTCTGTAACATATATTTAATGAATCTTAAGCAAGTCATTTAATCACCCTAAGCCACCATTTTTTTTAATATCTACATTAGGAAAAGGCTATTATAAAGATTTCAAAGAATACACTAAATAATTCATTATAAAATCTCTGACATGGTCTCTGAATTATGGTGGGTAGTAAATGTGTATTGCAGGAAATGGGAAGGAAGCCAGAAATAGAGATCCGTTTTGACTGTCCTTATTGGAGAGAAAGCCACAAGCATTTACAAACATCCATAATAGCAATGCCCTTCTCCACACTATTATAATAAGAAATTACATGCTGGGCTCAGAGGTGCACACCCTGTAATCCCAGCAACTTGGGAGACTGAGGCGGGAGGATTCTAAGTTCAAAGCCAGCCTCCGCAAATTAGTGAAGCCCTGAGCAACTTCATGAGACCCTGTCTCAAAATAAAATTGTAAAAAGGTCTGAGGATGTGGCTCAGTGGTTTAGCGCCCCCAGGTTTAATCCCTGGTACCAGAAAGAAAAAAAAGAAACAAAGAAATCATACTATAAGAGTGCTAAAATATCTTATTAATGCTGTACCTTAGAAAAGGCCAAATCCACAGCAGCTAAAGAACAACAGTTAATTCATATTACCAGTATGATTTAAAAATCAACAATAATAACAGGCAAATAGTGATTTTTTTTCTTTTTCAACTTACAGAAACATTACTAGAAATCACTAGACTGTCTACATAGCTCCTACACTTATGAAAAATGTTAAATGGGACAAGGGATGAAAAGGAAAAAGTGCATCCAGTGGAAACTTAAGTGGCAGCAAGGTAGGGAATAAATAAGGTTGAAGTTAACTTGCTTAGGCAAGACTCTTATGAACTTCTATCTGGTAAAAGAAACCAGTTTGAAATGTCCTAGTGAAACTGTCCTTCCCATGGATTCCTAAAATAAGAGTTATAGAATAGTTTATGAAATTGACTACAGAGCACTTTAAGCTCTGTGGGATTTGAGAAACATAAGAACATAAACAGTATTGATAAATGTTTCCTTTCCAGTCTAGACTAATGAGGTTCCAATTAGCTAAGAGTCTCTAGTACACTATGCATTCATTCACTAAATTCTGCACAATATAGCAAAGAATGCATCCTAAAGAATGTAAAAACTGTATTACATCCTGTCTTCAAGAAAACAGATCGACATATTTGAGAAAAATGCCATACAAGATATATATAAATAAAAAATTACTTATGCAAGAAGGACCAAGAAAGTTTTAGGAAATTCATGGATTGAATACAGACATCAGAAAACCAGAAAGGAGGGAAGAAGGAAAAAATTGTAGGTGAAAGACTAGTTAAGGCAATTAAATAGGCTAATACAAGCACTGACAAGTAGGAATTGGCTGAAGCCTAGGCAATTGAAATGATCTGAGTGTTAGATTTGGAATGAGATTGTAAAAATATTTTTGGATAGCAGGAAAAAAAAATTAAACCTTATTCTGTAAAGACTAATAGTTTCAAAATAAAGGGAAATGAAGAATTAAAAGTTTAAATTAGGAAAATTAGTCTTGTATAATGATTTAAGTATGAAATATGGAAAAAAAATAGTGTTAGGTAGGTTAAGAAAAGCTATCAGAGTTAATGATAGAAATAGACAAGTCATCAAACAGTGATAATTATATAAACTCATATCCCCCAACTCGAAGTAGAGTTAAATCATGTTTTCAGAAAAATTATGTACATATTTTAAATTTCATTCCCTAAGCTGTTAAACAAAAAAGTTTTTAAAATCTCTCTGAACCGACTACTAAAATGCATTTATTTCCCAGAGTAAACATGTAAAATTAAAATTATCTCCAGAAGAAATGCAGCCTGAAAGCCTTTTTTTATTATTAGTTATTCATGATAGTACTCATGATAGAATGTATATTGACATATTATACATATATGGAGTATAATTTCCCATTCTTCTGGTTGTACATGAGATGGGCGCTATAAATCTGTTCCCTAAACCAGCCTCAAAGCTCATGTCTCTTTCACAGCATGAGCACCTTAATTCTAGAGTTAAAGATATGTATATTTTTCATATAACACAGCCCTACTCATAAGTAAACCACTTTATCCAGTGCTCAAAATAAAAATAGTAATCTATTCAAACACTGGAGGAAAAACTGGCTGTTATACTTTATAAAACACAATACTTATACTATAATTTATATGCTATTTAAAAAGTTTTTCTGAGGTATTTTGGCTCAATTTTTGCTTCACATACAGATTTTAGAACCTATTCTCTGCTTAACGCCCTTTTTCTCTTATCTTAATCATAGTAAGCACACTTGAGGTAGCTAAACCAGGATTTCAGTCAAAACAATTATTTGAGAGCAGAAAAATTAACTAAATACAATGAAACATTTCAGGAAGCTAAAATCGGACAAATAAAAACAAAATCTCCAAGCACTGGGTATGGTTACAGAAAACAAATGTGGGCACCATGTGGAAGAACACAATTCCTGCATGGAACTTAGATATTATTATAGTCAAGCTATAAAGTACTTATGAGGGTTTTACAAGTAGGTATTTTCACTTACCCACAGAACTTTTGTTAGATAGGTAGCTAGACAGACTTGAGCAAGGGAGATAGGGAAAGGAAATTCAGGCTCCACCCCATGGCACTCAGCTTGCCATTACACTGCCCAAGTACCAGCTCCTTACAGTCAGATAGCTCCCTGTCCATCTGAAGAAAATGAATATACTCTAACCTTGGGAAACTGCCAAAATGGCCAAGTTCAGGAGCAGGCACATTAAACTTAGGCAGGAAGGCTATAACCATCCCAAATAAATAATCCTTGGGATGGGAAGAGCCCAAGAAGGCCATAAAAGCCCACAACTCAAAACATAGGAAGCTATCCCTCTCATAAAACTGCCTACTCCATGCTCTCTGGAGCATACTTCCTTTTGGCTAAATAAACCCTTTGCTTTTTCTATTTGTGTCTCTCAACAGAAATCTTTCTTTTGGGAAGATAAGAACCATGGGACTCATTGCCCAATGACACTATTAATATCTCTTTTCCCTGAGTAAATATTTTCAAATAATAATGTAAAATTCTGACAACATATTTATTAATGTCTTTTTTTATCTTTTAGTTGTAGTTGGACACAATACCTCTATATTATTTTTATGTGGTGCTGAGGTTCAAACCCAGTGCCTCACATGTGCGAGGCGAGTGTTCCAGCACTGAGCCACAACCCCAGCCCTTTATTAATGTCATTAATATCAGATAAACATTTTCTGAAAACCAAACTAATACAATTTAAGGAATATAAGTATTTTTAATTTTAAAATGAAAGCTTGTGTTTGCTATGTATAAGTGATAAAATGTTTCAAAGTCATATATTTTTTATGTAACTTCTGTTGAGCACTTACCTGTGTATTAGACCCTATAGTAGATGCTAGAAATACAAAATGAAATAAAACACAATCCTTGGGGACTGCAAGTGTAGCCTGCCTAGTGTGTCCAAGACCCTGAGTCTGATCTCTAGCACAGAGGAAAAGAAACACAGTTCTTGTTCCCTTCAGAGTTTACAACCTAATGAGGAAGACATAAAATACTTAGAATACCCATGTTAAAATAAACATTTACACCTGTAGAAGCAAATAAGGGAGTCAGGAAATGCTTTTATAAGAGTCACAAATTGTATGAGTAAAATAAATTTAGCAGATCAGGTAAAAATTAAAGCTATGCTCTGTCAAAAGCCATCCATGACAAGAATTATACCGGTATATGTGATACAACAAATCAACCTCTTTCTCAGACTTAATTTAATGTAATTTTTAAAAGTTTTAATTTTTTAAGTTTCCAAACTTAAGACTAGTTGCCTTAACTTCCAGATGAATCACAAGAATCAAATTATAGTTTTGTTGGTTTTTTGGGATTAAATGATCTGTTTACACAGAATGTAGTATAGCTTCGTTTCCTGAGTCATATACTACTTGCCTTCTGCTCCAGCAGCATTTTATTCATACCTCCATTTTTTTTTATAGCAAGAACTTGAATTCTGCAAAGAAGGAACTATCAGCACCAGGTAAAAGATGAGAAAATAGGCTTAGTATGTGAAGTGATGTAATCAAAATCATCTTAAGCCAAATTTCAAATTCAATCTCACTACAAAAGCTCTTTCTACACAGGTACTAAATAAATCAAATAAATAACTCAATTGACTACAGTTTCTTGTTATCACTGCTTTGTTACCATCAAAAACAAATTTACCAAAGGTAAACGAAATGGAGAGGACATGATCCCGGTGGAGGTGTGGGGTACTGCCTAGTATCTGAACTCCCTCCCTGTAACTTGGAAATGCCCCCACTTTATTAATCTTCATAGAAGAGACAGCCCATAAAAACCAACAATGCCACATACTCCTACCAGTTACTCTTCTTATCTTACCCAGTAAAATCTGGAGATAGCACAAAGTTGGAACAGAAAAGGTTGGATTCTGGTAGAAGGAGGCAGCATCAACATTAAGTTTCCAAAGGCAAAAGGAGCAGCCATGCTGTAGTCAATTCTAGCCTTCCTCAATTTGCAGCCACACTGTTTGTCACAAGACTGGTTTTATGTCAAGATTTCTAGCTATGTCTTTTCTGCTATCTAGTCTTTCTTGTTTCTGACTTTTTAAGGTTACGGCCTTCCCAGGTTTTGAACTAATCAATATATTATCAACAGTCCCTTTTCTCCTAAATCAGTCAGAATTGCCCTGTTACCTGCAATTAAAAATCCTAAGCATTTAGTAAATATATAACACTAAATAATTGTACTTTATCTAATTTTTAAGCTGTATTTTGATTGTTCTTCTATGTAATATGTCATTAATATCTTAAGTAACATCTGCTTTACACATAAAGGTTTGTTCTAACAAGAACAAAAACAATTCAAATAAGGTTTCTTTACCTCTTTCAAAAGAAACACAAAGTATAGTAACAGTCATCTAAGGGTTATCTTCACTGAAGTTCAGAATTAATTAAGACTTCTTACCTGTCAGGAATACCTAGCCTCTTGACACTTCTGTAAACAGAAAGAGTATTTGCAACATGTCGATAATTAAACCAGAATCGGGATGTACACACCTAAAGTATTAAAACAAATATATGATTTTTATGAGTCGAAGTAAGCCATGGATTTACAGAATTATTTTTCTTTAGGTATGACATAGAAATGCCTGAAGAAAGAATATCAGGCTTAGAAACAAGAAACAGTCAATAAACCATTTCTCTAAAGATAGGCCTTTCATACCATAACAAATACAAAAAGACCATTCAGTTTAAGAGAAAAAATCTTCAAGGAATTTAATCAAATATTGAACCAACATAGTTACACTCAATTTCTGCAATTCTATAAGATCCCTATTTGTAAAAGATTAAATTGTTTAGAATCAAAGAAAATGCCCTTAACCTCTTCACAGAATAGAGAAAATTAGCTACTTTAGGTTATATATTTGTTTCACTCTTGATTGCTTCCTTATTTGTGAGACATTGAGGATAAGACTAAAACATCCTATACAAAGCAGTTTTAAATATACATAATACATAATAAGCCCAATGAACTATTAGAAAATAAGAAATAATCCAACACTTAAAAAAAGATTAACTAAAAACGATATCAATGGTTCTAGCAAAATCGTACACTATAACTCAAGAGTTAGTGTCTTGAGAATCCATTATATAGGAGGTAAACAGAGACTAGGGTCAGTTAATAGCGTATCCAAGTGAGCACACTCCTTCTTGTGCTTATACTATATATAATGACAATTTTGAGAATAATATAAATGTTCTTGCCTCTGTCAAATAAAAAGGAACTATATGATATCTTTTAATTAAAGTGAATTTTCATCCTAGAATCCAATAAGGAAAAGACAACAATTTTGATCACATAAAAATATAAAACTCCATATGTCAAAAATACCATTAAAATCCTAGCAAATGAAAAACTCAAAATTATAAGGTATAATTTTCTCAATTATAATTTATTAAGAAAAAATGAACAAACTAATTTTTAAAAAGAGGAAAGGATAAGAACAAGCATTTCATATCAAAAGCATTAAAAATGGACAATGAAATTCAAACTTGCTCACTCGATTTCAGCCATTCTTTAAAAAAAACAAATCAATACAATGAAAACTACAGAACCCTAAAGAGAGAAATAGAAGAAGATCTTAGAAGATGGAAAAATATACCCTGTTCATGGATAGGCAGAACTAACATCATCAAAATGGCGATATTACC
>NW_026000068.1:24404238-24423194 GCF_001458135.2 Marmota marmota marmota
CAATATGTAAATCAATGGATGTGTAACTGATGTGATTCTGCAATCTGTGTATGGGGTGAAGGTGGGAGTTCATAACCCACTTGAATCAAAGTGTGGAATATGATATGTCAAGAAATTTGTAATGTTTTGAACAACCCACAATAAAAAATTAAAAAAAAAAAAAAACAAATCAGATTGATAAATATCAAAAACTCTTCTAATGAATATCATTGTCAAGGATGTGAGGAAATAAGTACTCAGAGCTGACTGATGGATATGTAAAAATTAATATAAACCTTTTAAGAAGGTAATCTGTAATATGCATCAAGTTTGAAAATGTACATATCTTTTCATTTAGCTCATGCAAGTATGCAAAAATATGTACTGAAGGCTTTTCACTATAACATTGCCTGTACTAGCAAAACTAAAAACCAAAGAGCTGGAAAACAAATTACTGTCCAAAAAAAGCTAGCAAAAAAAGATCCACAGGTTCCCTTACTGAAGCAGAAAAAATATATAAAACAATTTACATCTGAATTAATCATAATAAAAACCAATATTTTCATTGCATTTTATGCATACACAAAAGCTTTTTGCATCCATTATACTGTCTAATAAGCAGAAACCTAAAAAACTACCCTCTTTTTCACATCCAATTTATTAGACAGAAAATTAAGATGGGAAAATGGAAAGGACCAGGAAAATACTAACTAATATAAATTGTCAAATATTCACTGAATGGAATTTTTTTAAAAGCAAGGGCATATGGTAATGTCATTTAGAAGACCAGTAGTTTTTTATAAAGAGAGGACAGATGGGCACGGTGACACATGCAGTTCAGGAGGCTGAGGCAGGAGGCTCACAAGTTCAAAGTCAGCCTTAGCAATTTAGTGAGACCCTAAGCAATTTAACAACACCCTGGGTCAAATTAAAAATTTTTAAAAAGGGCTAGGGATGTGGCTCAGTGGTTAAGCACCCCTGGGTTCAAGCCTCTATACCCAAAATAAAAGAGAGGGAGAGAGAAAGAAAGAAGTGTAGATACAAACATGATTGTACACACTGGAAATTTCTGAAAGGATATACAAGAAACAATTTATAGTGATTACCACTAGAAAATAAAAATGAGGGTCAAAAGGGGTGAAATAATTTTTCAGTTTATACCCTTTCTCACTATACTCTTTCTTCCCATGAATATGGATTATCTTTACAATATTTCTTTTAAAACAGAGTCAGAAATGTTTATGCAAAACAAATTAGAAACCAAAATGAAATCCAACTTTCCTTCTATCTCCCTCTTGTGACAAAAGTTCCCTCAGTTATTTTACAAGAGTAAAATCTGATCATTGAACCAATACTAACTTCCAATTAATCCAAACTGGGGGGGGGGGGAAGTGTTAGATTTTTTTAAAAACTATAAACAATGTAACATTGAAAGAATTCATTTTTAGTACTTTCAGTTGGTCCTGTTCACATTTCATAACTTTCCATTTAAGAAAGTTCAATTTATTAAAGTTTCACTATACAGTATTAAGTCTAATGTATAAAATACTGGACAAAATATGAAAACTGAAGTTGTCATGAATTTATACAAATGTCTCTTTTTTTACCCTCTATTCTTCATCTGGAACCCAAGTTACTAAAACTCAAAAGGGACTTGCTTAGAGGGTACCCAAGTGAGGACAGCTTTAATGTAGTAGTAATGTAAGCTAAGCTAATAGGCTCTTAGTTCTAAAAAAGAAGGAATTTGGCAACTGATAGACATTCCCTCTTCTTAGATTTCCCTATAGACTTGTAATAGAAGAGCCCTGATTTTCCTGTAGAACAAATTTATCCTTTCAGTTTGGTAGACCATGTCCTGGCTCCTAATAATTTTCCTCATTTTTTAAGTAGTTATTGAAAACCTCTCTCCTTGTCTCAAGCAGCTTTATTGAAAACCTCTCTCCTTGTCTCAAGCAGCTTTTGTTAAATTCCTTCATAAAATCTCCTATGAGGAATAAGAAGAATATGAGACCATGTTATACTATTCTATTTAATCAGAATAAAATTACAATTGATACGAATATGCATAGCAACCAGTAGATAATTACATACTTTTACAAAACAATTCTTAATAAACTTATAAGGTCTCAAACATTCAAACATTCTACTTTGGTGTTAGTAAAGTTAATTATAGTCTTTTATGTTTGTTCTGCATGTTAGCTGAATTCTTCTACCCACCTCCTTAAAACTCCCACTGCTCTTATAATCTGTGCTCCCATTTTCTTTCCTTTCCAGCATGAGTTAATGGCTCTGAGATGCTGTGCATTCTTTGTTCCCTTTTTCATAAAAATCAGCTTTCTTTCCTGCCTCTTTGAACTTACTCTTTACATTCTTTCTTCTAGTTCATTGCTATCATTTGAATGTGACATCCCAAGTTCATGTGTTACAAACTTAATACCCAATTTCATATGTTGATGATATTTGGAAGCCCTTCAGAGGTAATCAGAATTAAATAAGGTCATCAGGGTGGGATCATCCCATCCAATGATGGCATCAGAGGAAGAGAGAGACCTGAGCTAGCAAATTCACCTTTCTCACCATGCAACACCCTTTGCCATGACATAATGCAGTAAGAAAGCCATTATCCAATACAGAGGAGATGCCAGGACCATGTTCTTGAACCTTCAAGTCTCAGAAATGTGAGCCAAATCAGCCTTTATTCTCTATAAATTATCCAGTCTCTGCTATTTTTTATAGCAAAAGGGAATAGAGTAGGATAACCTTTTTATATCTTTTTTCATTAAGTCAAACTTATTCTATCTTCTAATCATGTAAATGTCATTAAGTAAAACCTCACAAGTGAAACTATCATCCAAATATAAGAAAAGTAAAATTGATAACATGCATTCTGTTCAGGGAATGAAAAAATACAAATTTCTTAATCCAGATAAATTAAAAATGTTAATTCACACAAAGCAGAAATAAGGCAAAAGAAAAAAATAAGCCAATAAACAAATCTTAGTAAGAATCGAACCAATGCAAACTGAGACAAATTTAATTGTTACTCAGCAGCCAAAAAGAAACAAGTTAATGCACAGTTTACTTAGGTTTAGAAGAAAGGGCATAACCTTTCTAGAGACAATCATGTTTCACAACTTAGTATTTTTTGCCTAGGAATTTATCCTAAAGAGAAAATCAGTTAAGCTGTGCACAGTGGAGCACTCCCGTAATCCCAGCTATTTGGGAGGCTAAAGCAAGAGGATCACAAGTTCAAGGCCAGCATGGGCAACTTAGTGAGATCCTGTCTCAAAATTAAAAATAATAAGGGTTAGGGATGCAGCCTACTTGTAGAGTGTTGCTAGGTTTAATCCATCAAAAAAGAGAAGAAGAAAAAAAGAGAAAAATCAATCAAGTTCACAAAAATGTATGTAAAACAAAAATATTCAACACAACTATGATTAAATAATGAAAATTTTAGCATCTAAATACTTATCTTCAGATAATGGTACATTCCTAACAGAAACAATACAGCCTATAGAAAGGATACATATCTGCATATCTACCAGCAGAGAAGGTATCCCAAAATAAGCTAAGGTACTGTAAAACAGCAGGTATTTTATAATCCCAGTTATATAAAATCTTGAATCTATTTTATGCTTTATATTTTTCTTCTTTAAATGGAGAAGGGGTTACCAAAATACTGACTCTGAAATATGTGAATTGAAGATATTTCCCCTCTCTTTTTTCCTTTAATTGAGGTAAAATTCACAACATAAAATTAATCTGTCTTCTTTTAAACCTTTCCGTATTATATTTTTGAAGTTTTTACAATTATCATTAACTGTTTTGTAAACAGAAAAAACAATTATAAAAATAAAACAGCATAAATAGAGCAACTATAAACTAATGTTAGACATAGAAGATATATCCACTCATTTCCAGCTTAAAATAATTCTACATTTTATAAAATGCTTCCTTTAACAATAGCAGCCCTAGTTTATTCTTATATTTATTTACAAATTACCGCCTAACAAGTAAATTTAGGGCAAGGAATATTATTAGAATAGTTTTAGTTGATGTGGTCAATTTAAAATATAACCAACTCAAAATAAAGAATTTCTTCTGAAAAAAAAAGAAAGAATAAATTTTATTTTCAAAAATTTGATGCATGCAAAATATTTCAGACACATAACTAATGTGAATGGAAAGGTATACAATTATAGAATATACTTACCAAAACAGCCCAGTTGTTTGTATGGCCACTTCTAAAGAATTGTTCTGCTTGATCCTATCAGTCAAAAACAGCAAAATGATTAAGAAAAAGCTCCAATTTTTCCAGATAATGACTGTTAATGGACAGTGAAGACTCATGGACTTTAATCAATATATGCAAGTTTCTGAAGATACTAGTGTTTGACCTTATGAACAAAATAAAGAACCAACTTAAATAGAAATTAGTACAAGATACTATATTGAGGTGGGGGAAGCCCTAGTTTAAGATACTATGTGGAGGTTGGGAAGAATCCCTAGTTTAAAATACTATGGAAAAATAGCCTTGAACTAGAAATCTGGAGATCTAGATTTCAGTCTTGCTTGAGACTAATTAAGCAGAGTAACCTTAATTAAGATGCTTGACTACTGGACTGAGTATATAGCTTAGTGGTAGAGTCCTTGCATACCATGCATCAGGTCCTTACATCCTCAGCATCACCAAACAAACAAACAAAACACACACACACACACACACACACAAAAGGCGGAGGAAGGGGGGGGAGGGGGAACCTCCCTTGATACTCACTATCTTTCTATGTGAAATCAAAGGATGCCAACTCTATCACAGTGCCATTTTACTGGTCTATAAAGATATGTGTGCCTCTGCTTTAAAAAATTATTAATCATTATACAAATGAAAGTTTATTATAGAAATCACATTTTACTCTTTCCATACCTGAGAACTATTAGAGTGTTCTTTACAGAGAATATAGAATATCTGTTCAAAAGATTTTACAAGATTATCGTTCAAAACTGCAACCTCACCAGAAGGATCACTAGTTCAAGAGCAGCCCCAGCAACTTAAGGAGACCTTGATTCAAATTTAAAAAACAGAAAAGGCTGGGGATGTGGCTTAGGTGTAGAGCATCACTGGGTTCAATCCCCAGTTCTAAAAAAGAAAAACTGCAATTTCACCTCATCATTTTCTTTACCTTATTTTCCTCATTATTATATACCATTAATTCATTTACTATGCATACTATTATTTTCCCATAGGGTGTAAGCTCCAGTAGGTCAGATGCTTTAATTATTTTTCAAAAATTGGCACACAGTAAATTTTGAGTAATTTTTTACTTTTTTATTGGGGGAAGGGGCATGTAACTAGGGGTTGAACCTAGGGGGTGTTCTACCACTGAATTACATCTTTTTTTTTTTTTTTTTTTTTGGTGAGACAGGGTCTCACTAAATTGCCCTCTGGAGTAGCTCATATTATAGACATGTATCACCATACCAGGCTTTGAATAGATATCTTTTGAATGAATACATAGTACACATGCCTTTACTGACAGTGAACAAAACAAGAATCCCCTAGAAAACTGAAACTACATGAATGATGGGTTCAGAATAAGAAACTATTACATAAAAGTTGTACCATAAAACTAAAAATTTCAAAATCTCCTTCTAGATTGTACTCTGATAATCTCTCCATTAAACTCATCACTCTGCAATGAAAATGTTTATGCCAAGAACTTCTCAAATATTAATATTTCACTTTTAGTAATATCATAGGTTTTAATCCCCATAAGAAAAAACTCCCTACTTCCCCAACCAAAACAATCACTACTCAAATTTCTCATAGAAGTCTTTTTAATCATTTAGTAATCATTGCTGTTCATTTATTAAAATCTCTGCAATTATGTTCACTCTTTAATATTGGTCACAATATTAAGTCAGACAGATGTGTTGATGCATCCATAAAAATTGCTGAATTTGGTGGGGCTGGGGCTAGGGCTCAGCAGTAGCACCCTGGCCTGGCGAGTGTGAGGTACTAGGTTTGATTCTCAGCACCATGTATAAATAAATAAAATAAGATCTATCAACAACTAAAATATATATATATATATATATATATATATATATATATATATATATATATTTTTTTTTTTTTTTTTTTTAAACGACTGAATTTTTGTTTTTGTTTTTGCTGGGGGATATTATTGTAGGACTATTTGTTTTTAAAATATTTTATCTTAAATGCAGCCAAATCTTCCTCATATGCTTTTAATTTTCCATTCATTTTTTTAAAACTGTGAATGATTTCTCTCATGTCTTGATTCTACATATAACAATTCATATCTTTCCTGTCAAAACTTCATTAACTACCTATTCCTACTATGTGCTGGGCATTTTATTCAAACTCACCAATATATTCAATTGAACACATAGTCTAGCATACTGCCACGTACCATTTCACCCATCTGTTATGGATGTTTGAATATTTGCCATCCAATACCATCTTGAACACGATATTATTTATACGTTAAAAAAATAATGGATCGAAACCATGCTTACCTCAGATCTGCTCCCAAACAGTATTAATTACAATAACAGTCAAAATGCTTGGGTTCAAATCTGGCTCTATTACTCACTAGTTGTATAAATTTAGGAAAGTCATTTAACTTCTCTGCCTCTACTGTGCTATCTATAAATGGCAATAGCATTATTTAACTCACCAAATGCAAGAATAGCGATTAGAACATAATGCACAACAAATATTAGCTGTTTTAATTATGTGGCTAACAGAAAAATTTCAGGGAGAATAAAATAAAAAGTTCTACTCAAATATGTATGAGTAGAACATACAGTTTTTTCCTCCCCCTACAAACCTTTGTCTATACTATAGTTGTCTATACTATAGTTGCCCAGATGTTGAAGAAAGCAAAGTCCTATAGTGGATAAAGTATTGGCTTAGTAATTTCACGACCTCAGCTAAAATATGACTGGGTGAGATTGATGTAAGTCATTTAGCTCTTAAATGACTTTTCTGATGCAGAAAATGAGACTTGACCCAAAAAATCTCTAATGTACTTTTCAGCCCCAATATTCTTACTTCATTAAGACTTTAGTGAAAATTTTGAGGTGGTAACTCTAATTTTTTTTTTAGACAATATAGTCATTATAAAGTTATTTAAACTATGTGTAGTTAATGAAGCACCTCATATGTTCCAGGTACCACATAATGTACAGTCTTAGGAAAATCACTAAAAAGCATGCTGTTTCTCTTAAGAATTCCAGCATTTAATAAGGAAGACAAGCATACAAACACATCACTTTACTATGCAACATTCATTAATTCATCACATTCATTGGACATCACGTACCAACCACTGCCCTGAGTGATTAGAATACTATAATGGGCAAAAATAGCCATAGTACTTGCCTTCAATAGGATAGCACATACTAAGCATAAATAAAAATGAACTATATATAACTCCTATAAATCAAAGAAAATCTCTATAAAAAAAAAAAGTATAACACGGGGACTTGGCAGAAAACATTTCCCTAAAGAAATGGCATTTGGGTTAATCAAAAGATGAAGAAAGGAGGGAAGACAATTCCAAACAGAGGAAATACGGACCAATGGCAGAAGAGAGCTAAAAGGTTTGAGAAACTGAAAGAAGTTTAGTATAACTAGACATTTGAAAGGAAGAAACAGCAAAAGAATTCTAGATGTAAGCAGGGGGGTCTATGGGTATTGATGAAGATTTTTTTTAATCTGAATTATTTAAGATTTGTTCTTTACCTTTAGGATAGCAGAACAACATTAATGGATATAACAATGACATTATCAGATGTGGATTTTAAAAAGTTATTCCAGCTGCAACTTGGAGAACAGATTGGAAAAAAGACTGACTCCTGACAAACCACTTTGGAAATTACTGTATCCTAAGTGAGAAGTATGAAATAACAATACAAAGAATGCATGGTTTGGGGGAATTGGCTCAAAAAAACAAAGGTCGAATGTTTTCTCTGATAGACACATGCTAATTCAAAATAAGGGGGGTGGGTAGGGAAGAATATAGAGTTACTTTGGATTCCATAGAAGGGAGTGAAGGGAAGGGAGGGTTTGTGGATAAGAAGGATAGGAGAATGAATCTGACATTATTACTCTATGTACATATATGACTAGATGGCTGGTGTTATTCTGCATCATGTACAACCAGAAGAATAAGAAATTATACTCCATTTATGTACGATGTGTCAAATGCATTCTACTGTCATGTATAACTAATTATAACAAATTTTAAAAGATAGAAAAAAAGAAGAAACAAGTAAAAAACACATAAAGAATACATGGGCTCTAATGGGTAACTGCTATATTAGTTGAATGTACCAACTACAACAGTAAAGGGAAAAGTAAGAGACAGGGAAAGGTTCTACAGAGGTTGTTTTTACTGAAACTTAATAAAGGAACAGACAAAAGAAATTGGAGGTATAAAACCTGAAACTGTGAAAAAGCACAGCAACTGTGCAGCTACAAAAAACAACAATGGGGTCAGCCACAATGGCACACACCTGTAGTCCCAGGGACTCAGGAGGCTGATAGGGGAGGATCACAAATTGAAAACTAGCCTCAGCAACTTATGGAGACCCTGTCTCAAAGTTAAGAAAAAAAAAAAAAGGGTGGGGAGCGCTGGGAATGTAACTCAGTATTTAAGCTCCCCCGGTTCTGGGATAGAATCTAACTGAAAAAAAAAAAAAATAGGATTTAATGTAAAGGAGAACAGAAGCCTAAAGGAAACAAAATAAATTACAATAGTATAGACAAGAAACGACCATAGCCTGAATTACACTGGTGAAACTACAGAGGTAAAGTCACTTATAAGAGTTCAGAACACAAAATTTAGCGATAATTAGGACTCCCGGGTATCTAGTTTACCAGCAACACTTTTGGGCTACGAAATACAAGAGAAAAGAGATGTTTAGTTTTTCCTTGCCTGCCTTTCTAAAAGGAGGTGAGATAAAACTTTGGACACTGATTTCCAAACGTCTGCTGACTATCTGGGCCCCTTAATCAGCTGAATATGCAAATCTGAAAATGATGCTAGAGATCAAAATTATAGAACTGAAAAACCATCTGAGTACAGTGTTAGTAAACACATTAAAGAAGGGCGGGGAGGGGGGCGGCGCCTGGAAGGCTAGTATAAAAAAGAGTACCCATCTGACTGTTATCAAAAGAGCCTTGTAGCCAGGTGTGGTGGCGCAAACCTATAATCCCAGCGGGTCCGGAGGCTGAGGCAGGAGGGTCAAAAGTTCCAAGCCAGCCTCGGCAGTTTAGCGAAGCTCTAAGCAACTTAGAGAGACCTTGTCTTAAAATTTAAAAAACAAAAAGGGATGTGGATGTGGCTCAGTGATTACGAGTCCCTGGTTCAATCCCTGGTCCAAAAAAAAAAAAAAAGAAAAGAAAGAAAGGAAGAAAGAAAATCCTATGAAGTAGGAGGGAAGTAGGTACTGCACTCCGGTGTTGACATTCACCTGCCAGGAAAGACTGCACACACGTAGGAGTAAAGGCAAGTTCTCCTCTGTCTCCAAGGATTTGATTCCTTTCAATGGCCATTTTTAAAGACTAAAACTGACAGACACGATCCTGTCCGGTTCCCAGGGACACCCTCCCCACCCGCTAGCGCTGGTGAGGTTGAAGATTCCAGGAGGGAGGCTGCTGTCAAACTACTGTGTATAGGACATCTGCTACGCGCTCGCGGCCACTACACAGCCGTCCTCCTACGGCCAACTCATCAAAATAGCCCAATTCCTACCTCGAGCTGACTAGCTGCCAAGCTTCCGAAAAACAAGAGCAACAAGGCGGCCAGGGCAGCCGCCAGCCGGCCGGGAAAGCAGGCGGCTGCCATGCTTGCCGGCTCCGCACTTCCCGTACCTGGAGGGGCGGGACGCGTGCCGTAAAGCAGCGCGGCGGGTGCGCCTGCGTTTTATTTGTTGCGACCTCCTGGAGACCCGCCCTCCGCCTGCTTTTAGGACTCAGCATTTTCAATCAAGTTTTCCCGGGAAATGAAGCGAGAATACTGGGGGATGCTGGGTTTTTAATCCTTAACTGCGTTTTCGATTTTTGTATTATAAAGTAGATGTAATATTTAAGGAAAAAAAAATGAAAGGGGAAAGAACCTATGAATCCACAAATTTTAAAAAGCGATTTCACTTTTTGCATAGTACTGCCAGTTCTTGACAGTATATGAAGCAGGTTATGGTGGGAAGAACAAGTGTTTTGCCACAAAAGGTGATAAATTTCAAGGGGAGATATGAGTGAATGCTGCAATTCAGAGACTTGAGGCCTAATAGTAGAAGGATGTGAACATGTTTTGCTTCTTTAGTTAATTCTCTAATGTTAGAGCTAAAACCTATCTGAAAGCAACAAAGATCACATAGCTATGTGCCACCATTCTCTATATATACAGTTTTAAATTCTTGTAGTATAACCATGTTTACAAGATGCTTCATAGTCCTTACAATTTTAACATTTAATGGTAACATGAAATTCCATCCATTATTGACGCTTCAAATAAAGAAGGAATTGCCCCTCTATTGAGCAATACAGCTATTCTAAGTTTTACTGAGAAAATAATATTATAAGGAATATTTTTTTACACTTGGCATTATATCTGTTGAGTTATTTTCTTTTTGTAATTTTCCTCGAATAGGAGTCGTGGGTCAAAATATTTAAAAATGTCTTTAACAAGTACTCAGATGTTGCTTTCCAAAGTATAAAAGCTTGCAATGCTATCAGAATACACAGGCTAACACCAAATTACACCATTTTTTCCTTTAAACTCCTTGATACAAAATGTTACCTCAAGGTTGTTTTACTTCTAATTCTTTGATTACTGTCAAGATCTTGTTATTGTTTCCAAACTATCTGTGTGTCCTCTGATATAAATTTTATGTAAAACATAAATGTCTTTATAAAGCAGTATCATTAACTCTTGCGTATTTTATGCTTTTGTTTTTCCCATTCCCTGTCTCTTTCCCTTTTGTTTCATTTGCTATTGTACTTTATGAGAGGCTTAATGCTAATTACTCAAATTTAGGTTTTATATTATATGAAGCCTAGAAAGTTAATACACTACCAAGAATGCCTTTCATTTACTCATTAATTCAACAAAAACTTATTGAATGATGATAATATACAAGCAAGAAATACTTAGAACTTCTTGCACTAATGAACCTCACATTCCTGTAAGAAAAGCAGACAAAAAGAAAAATGAATACAATAAATTCACATAATGATACAAATAGGAGAAAGTGATAGAAAATGGAGAAAGGAGACACTCTTTCAGTGGTGTAGTCAGGAAAAAACTAAGGCAACTGTTTTAGTCAACTTTTTCTCTGGTATGACTAAAGATATGACCAGAGGAGGAAAAGTTTATTTGAGGGCTCATGGTTTCAGAGGTCTTAGTCCACAGAAGGCCAGCTCCATTCTTCAGTGCTTGCGGTGTGGCAGAGGAAAGCAGCTCACATCATGGTGACCAGAAGGCAGAGAGACTGCACTCAACAGATACAAATATATACCCAAAGCCACACTCTGATTCCCACCTCCTACAGCCACACTCTACCACTTCAGTTAATCCCTATAGGGGATTAAATCACTGATTGGATTAAGACTCTTACAACCCAATCATTTCTCTGAACTTTATCATTGTCTCACATGTAAGCTTTTGGGGGACACCTCACATCCAAACCATAACAGTAACATTTGATCCGAGACCCAAATGATGAGAAAGAGCTAGAAAGGCAAATCTCTGAAGGCAGCAGATTTCTAATGTTTAATTTCTTGTTTTCTTTTAATTTTGTGTTTAACTCTTAGTATCTGGAATATACTTTGGTCTGTGCTATAAGTTACTGGTGAATTATCTATTGCTATATACAGGCCACTCAGAACTTTGTGGCATGTCCTCAGAAACTCAGGGTGATGACCAGTACAGGGAGACGTGAGTTTATGGGGGCCAGAAGGCAGAGAGAGAGAGACTCTCTGCTATACCGACCGGGCACTACTTTTATCAAAATTGGCATCCAACAAAATTTTCTACATACTCCTTACCTTTCTTTTGTCTCATGGTACTCCTTTATTAAGTTCTATTAAGTATAGTATTTCTGGGTATTCTGTTTTCTTTCAATAAAACATGTCTATTTTGAGGCTATTTAGTTTTTAAAGTAATGGGTTTAGCACCTTAATCATTAGCTCTTGGATTAGAATATTCATTGTCATATTAAAAGAAGTAGATTTCTATTCCTCTCTCTTCTCCCCCCCCTCCCCATTTAAACTGTTTTTCAAGTACAGGCAACAGCCATCTTTACCCAGAAATGAAGGACATGTGAACAGTTGTAAACACATTCCCTATTAGAAATACTTTTTATCTATTAAAATATAATATTGTTTATAATTTGTTTGGTTAGAATTATTAGCCATAGTCTGTGTTTAGATAATTTGTTTGGTTAGAATTATTAGCCATAGTCTGGGTTTGGACTGGAATTCCATTCAGTTATTCATTAACTTAAATTATCCTGAAAGTGAATTAATTAAGCATTAATTTTATAACTGAAAGAGAAAATGGGCATCTTATTGATCAAAATTACACTAGGGGTTGGGGTTATGGCTCAGTGGTAGAGTGCTTGCCTAGCACATGTGAGGCACTGGGTTCAATCCTCAACACCACATAAAAATAAATAAATAAAATAAAGTCATTGTGTCCATCTACAACTAAAAGAAAAATATTTTAAAAAATTACACATAGATGCACACATTTCTAGCTTCTTTAATAAAAGTTTTATAGCTGAGCATTATAGTAAGTCACTCCACAAAGTCTGTCCAAGCTGTTTTTACTGATATTCTTCAATCAAATGATAACTAAGGTTGACCTTCCTAATTCCAAGATCCCTAGTGATCATAGATTATTCTTGCCTTCTTCTTTTACCTGTATGGCTTCCTTATCTTTCCTCCCCCACTCCCTTTCCTTTCTGCATCAAGAAAATTACTATGTTATTTTATTCATTCAACAGATACTCATGAAACACTGTTGTGATTTGGGTATGAGATGACCCCCAAAAGCCCTGTACTAATGCAGGAGGTTAAATTATTAGATTACGATTAGCCAAAACCTAATCAATAGATTAATTCATTTGATGGATTACTAATTTGAATGGTCTAACTGGGTGGTAACTATAGGCAGGTTGGAGGAGGTGGGTCACTGAGGGTGTGCCTTGGGGATTATATCTTGCCCTCTGGCTCCTCCCCCTCTTTTTTGCTTCTCAGCTACCATGAGGTGAGCAGCTTTTCTCTACCATACCCTTTCACCTGTTATGCCTCACCTCAGGCCCAGAAAAATGGTATCAACCCACTATAGACTGAACCTCTGAAACCATAATCCAAAATAAACTTTTCCTCAGGTTTTTTGTCATATGAAGAAAAACTAACAAAAGCACCAGCTGTATACCAGGTGTTGTGCTAGGCATAGGCAACACATAAGAGCAGAGACTGAGCAAGTTCCTGTCCTGACAGAGTTTACAGCCTGGGGGAGCCAAACATTAAAAATAGAAGCATTTAAACAACTGTAAAATACTAGTAGGAAAGTTCCCAGTGGGAGATTCAACCATTTAAAGAAAATCCAGAGTGGGTTTCTCTGAGGAAATGAATTGAGCTGAAATTAACAAGTTACTGAGGCAAAGGAGGAGGACAGGGAAGAGATGACTGTAAAGCAGAGCAAACAATCCTTACAGATCCTTTGTGGAGGAAAGGGGCTTGACTTGTTAGACAAGCTTTTAGAATGGCATTAGTCTTGCAGTTCACAGAAGAGAACAGAGAGTGCTTCAAGATAAGGGCTGAATTGCTAAGCAGGTACCATCTCCCTTGAAGGCTAGTTATGAGCCTGGATCCTAAACCCACTGGAAAGTTCCAGAAAGGGAGAGAGCATACTGACTCCAAAGAGGAGAATGGGTGCAGAATTTAGAAGGCTATTGCTACCATCCAGGCAATGGTAGCTTAGACCAGAGTATTAAGAATAGAGATAATGAAAAATGGAGGTAACCAAAAGGGATTTTAAAGTTACAACATCAGAACATGGGGATGGATTCTATTAGGGAAGTCATAAATGACAGTTTCAAAGATGACTTTTGGAGATCTGATCTGGCCTGTACAACTGAATGCACAGTAGGTGTGCCCTTTTTTTAAAACATAGAGATCACATACATTACCTGTATACAAGTAAAGGATTTGTATACAAGTAAAGTCTGGTTTAAATATTTACCCAGAGCAATTTCGAAGACAAACTCGTGTAAACCTACTGTAAATACTTTTGTGACTAATAAAAAAATGCTAAGAAATAAAATGAGTGGAAAGGATACATTTAATCAGGATCAAAACATGACCCTTGAGAGAGATTTTTCAGTGTGTTTTGTAGTATACATTTAGTTCCTACAGGCAAGTCTGTTTGCTGCAACAGTCAAAACCCAAAGTATTTGATTGAAGCATTTTGTATCAACAGCCAAATATATTTCTTTGGGCAAGATTAAATTCAATTAAAGTAAATTAGATATATAATACAATACAAATAGAAAAATAATTAAAACAAAAGGGTTTTATTCTAGTGTATTTGTATCATTTTCTAGTTCTGATTTTGATACTAGGCCACCTTAAATTCCATTTTCACTTGGCCTGAATATGTTTCTTCCCTGCTTTCAGTGAACCACTTAACAATAGTTTATTATTCTACTGTAATCCATTTCCATCTCATGACCTTCTAATTAGCTTCAAACTAACCCTTAATAACATTGCTGCAATGCAAAAGTAGAACTTGAAAATCCTGTGCTGTCATTAAAATGCCATAGTGACCCGGTCATAAAGTTATGTCAAATGCTTTAACAGTTCAACGATTGCTTCCTCGTATAGTTCTCTCTTGTCCATCAAGAACCCAGTGGTTCTATTGAAAAAAAGCTAATTGATAAAGAATTCAGTGCTCCATGAGCTGAGAATTTTTTACAAGTGCAGTTGATTTTGTTTAATTGACTTTTATTTAATTATACATCGATTTTATTCATTAAGCATCTGGTGAAATTTTCTAAAATTGCAGGGACATTTAGTAAATATTTTAATGACACCATGTATTGTAAAGTTTTATAGAAAATTGCTAGATGGATATCATTGTAGGCAGAATAATGGCTCCCTAAAGATATCTGTGTCCGAGCTGAGTGTGGCAGGGCCCTGTAGTCCTAGTGGCTAGGGAGGCTGAGATAAGGGGATCACTAATTCAAAGCCAGCAACTTAGCCAGGCCCTAAGCAATTTAAAGAGAACCTGTCTCAAAAATAAAAAGGGCTGGGGATGTGGCTTAGTGATAAATCCTTGGGTTAAATCCTTGGTATCAAAAAAAAGCAAAAAAGTTATCTATGTTCTTATCCCTAGAACTTATGACTATGTTGCCCTACATAGCAAAAGGAAATTTGCAAGTGTGATTTATAGATAGTGAGAGGGAGATATTATACTGGATTATCAGGATTGATCCAGTGTAATCACAGGAGTCATTAAAAGAAGAAGGCAAGGAGGTCAGAGATGTGAAGATGGTAGGAGTGGTCAGAGTGATAAAGTGCCATGAGTTTATTTTCTAGAAGCTGGAAAAGGCAAGAGAATGGATGCTTCCCTAGAGCTTCCAAAAGCAGTGCAGCTCTGCCAACCCATTTTGAACTTTCAACCTCCAGAACTATAATGCATTTGTTTTAAACCACTAAATGTGTGCTTATTTGTTAAGACAGCAATAGGAAACTAATGAAAGTTCTTAACCTTTAACAGTGGTTACCTCTTGAATGAAGATTGGGATCTAAGAGGACTTTTGTTCTCCATTCTTTGTTATTATTTAAAGCTTTGTGTTTTATCATGGATTGACACAGCTTTTTAAGTTAAAAAAATCATTAAAAATAGACATTATGATTGCTGTATGTATATAGGTGACTCTATGACCAGTGTGATTCTGCAATCTGTACAATTAGAAAAATGAGGAATTATACCCCAATGATTCAAATATGAATTGCCAAGATCATTGTAATGTCATGTGTAGCTAATAAAAAAATAAAATTAAAAAAAAAAACCTTCAAAAAAATCATTAAAAGAAAAACTAAGCCAGGCTTGGTGATACATACCTGTAATTCCAGTGATTCAGAAGGCTGAAGCAAGAGGATCACAAATTTGAGGATAGCCTCCCCAACTTAGTGAAACTCTGTCTCAAAATTTTAAAAAGAAAAAAAAATTTAAAGGGCTGGGAATGTAGCTCAGTGATAGAGTGCCCTGATTTCAATCCCCAACACCCCAAAAAATAAAAAGGAAAAACTAGATAACATTAAGTGAGAAAACTAGAAAATTGTACATAGAGTAATTTCTCAACCACAAAAACATAGAAAAAATAAGCTTACTAAAATGTTATCCATTTTTATTTGGGAATTAAGAATATAGGCATTCTATTTTTATTTATCCTTATTCACTGAAGTTATTAACTGATCAGACCTGGGCTAGAGAATGTGCCAGGAAGGAGAACACAGTGGGGAATAAGACACAATTCCTGCCCTCATGGAACTTATATACTGTAGGGAAGCATAAATTTAAAAGATAATTACACATATTATTATTATTTATATTGTAATAAGTTCAGTGAAGAAGTACAGGTTAACATCGTCATGTACTAGGGCAGCCTAACGTAGTCAAAGAAATTTTTCCAAGTAAACTTCAGCATAGTTTACTAAAGGATAAGTGGGAATTTGCCAGAGACAATTTTTTTTTTACAAAGAGTATTATCTTCTTTATCATAAAAAGAACAATTTTCATTTTGTTCTAGAAAATAACTGACATTCTTCCTTCCCTTTGTATCTGCTAGGCTGCTCAGTGCTGGAAATGGCCTGCTCTCTCTACTTGATTTAGCCAAATTCAGTTTAATGATCAGACATTTTTTTCTCTCTCAAATACTTCAGTCAAATGAAATATTTAAGCTAATAAATTGAGACTGCTAGACAAAAAAAAGTAAAATTAAATAATGGTTAATAGCCTCCTTGCCCAGAGCTTACATTAGGAAACTATTAGATTTATGACCTTTTGGTAGTCAATCTATCAAAAAGAGCTTGTGAAACACATTTAATGTTGACCTTAAGGAAAATAAGGCCCAGCTTCCTTGCCAGTTGAAGTTCTTTTTTTATGGGATCAAAATTAAGGAACACAAGTGAAGGAACAAAGGACAAGAATTAGTTTGAAATCCAACCCAAAATACATCAATAAAGGATTTTTTCTCAAAAGAACTTCATAAGTGAAACAGATTTCAGTGAATATTAAAAGGAAAGGACTCCAGGTAAGAACTCCAAATATTTGAACATTAGAGACTTTGGTTATAATTCCAAAAATGAGTAGTAATTTTCCACACTAACTTGATACTACCTTTGAGAAGGAGAGGTGAGTATAACATCTCTACAATAAATATGATTATTGATTTTTGTAGTTAATATTATCTCTAGGAAAAGCAAAATGAAAATGTTAAAATAGACTATTAAAAAATACCATTCCCTCAAAAGTCAATAGATAAGAAAAAATGTTATCAATTTAATTTATTATTTTTGTTTGTTGTTTGCTTGCTTTGCAGTATACTGATGTATCTGTGATACTTTAAGCAGTAATGTCCTTTAAGGAGAATCAGGATATATGTGCCTGCGTTTAACAAAAATGCAACATAATGTAGAATTGCCTTATAATGATTATGCTTTAATGAGAAGTTAAATGCTATTGTGACAGGAGATCATCAGCTAATAAGAGAGACTGTAACTAAAGATATCAATGAGAATGTCACTAAAAAATGGAAGACTTGGAGTTTAAATATTCTGGCCACAGATAAAATGAATAAAATATTTAGAATCTATGGTGGGTTGAACAGTTCATGTATACTCAGAACTTCAGAATGTGGTCTTATTTAAAAGCAGGGATTTTTGCAGATGTAATCATGGTAAGGATCAACATAAGCTCCTACTGGTTTAGTGTGGAACCTAAAGCCAATATCTGGTGTCCTGTAAGAAGAAAAGACTCAGATATCAATTACAAAGAAGACCATTTAAACATGAAGGTAAATATTGGAGTGATATAACTACAAACCAAAGACTTCCAGTAACCACCAGAAGCTGGAAAGTTGGTACTAGAAATCAATTTAGGGCCTCATGCATGTTAGGCAACCAAGGGTTCTACCACTGAGTGACACCCTTAGTCTTTTTTATTTTAAGCCACACAATGTATAATAATTTATTGCAGTAGCCCTATAAGACTCAGCTATTTTAGTTCAGTGTTATGCTATCTGCATTCATCACTCCTCCACTTCTTTAACTTTTTCAATGGCAGAAATAGAGATCAACAAATAAAATTGTTTCTTTTGTGATATTGATAACAATCTGCTCATTTGACAAACATTTCAGCACTGACTCACTTAAGAATGATTTTTTCCCAGAAGTAACAAAACCCCATTAAAAGGCATTTAAGCCAGAAGGATATTTAATTAATTAAGTAGCAAGACAAGAAAACTAGCATTCCACTGAAAGTTGTTTTCAAGCTTGGTATGCAAACTCAATGATTTCTTCAAAGGCCAAGGTCCTCCTGCTCCATCATCTCAACATTTTTTTTTCTCTTTTTTGAGACTGTTTTTTTTTTTTTCTCATTGTAGCATGATGACAGCTGAAACCCCAAATTTCATAGTCTTGCATTATCAGGAAACACAAACTTAGTAACCTCCTAGCAGACACCCATTTGTATTTGACTATGTGGCACATGCCCATTTCTGTACCAATCACCGACAAAGGGGCACAGGCTTAATAGGATTAGTCAAGATAATCACTGTTTGAACCCAAGGACTGGGTAACATTGCTTCAGAAAAGCAGCAAGGGGTTCACAAGGAAGGAGGAAGGACTAGAATTGCTGTATTTAAATATA
>NW_026000068.1:24423219-24491880 GCF_001458135.2 Marmota marmota marmota
TATATATATATATATATATATATATATATATATATATATATATATATATATATATATATATAATTTAACCAGGTGGACATGCATTGCTTTCAAAATAAATACTCTATCTAATCTACAATCAGTGTACTAAGATTCCTATATCCCCACACTTGGCATTCCTTTTATTTTTTTCCATTCTAACAGGGGAAAGTGATAGTTCATTATTTTAATATGTGTTTCTATGATTACTAATATTTTTCACAAGACTTTATATGCTTGTTAATCTTTTGTATTTTCTACTTTGTAAATTGCCTATTTATATTTTTTATTCATTTTTAAGTTGTATTTCCTATTTCATTGTTTACTTGCCGGGGTTCCTTACAAAGTTCAGATATTTAATATTTTGTTGGTTTTAGACATTGACATTTCAAATATGTTCTCCCTATTTTATCATTTGTCTTTCAACTTTGTCCATGTAATCCTTCTTGAACAAAATCTTTAATGTAATAATATTAAAATGTACCTACATCATAGACTTTTGTGTGTACTTTAAATATGATAATGTAGGTAAAATTTTTGACCATGGTGCCAGGTACCAAGTAATAGCTCAATAAATAAATCTCAGCTATTACTTGTTGTAGTTGTTACTCATTTGATCTTACCTATTCCAAGAAAGTTACAACTTTCTTTTGTATCTATCTGTAACAACCTATTCATATTTCTAATGTATCCCCTGTTATATTCTCTCTCATGATGGACTGATTGAACTCTTTGGGGCAAAGACATCAAGTGCCTTTATTCACCTTCTATTACTAGGACAATGCCAAATGCAGATGTTTTTGTTAAATATATGAACATAAGAGTTTTCAAAGAAATTGAATTAATGAAGAATATTCATCAGGGGAAAGAATAACTAAACACTTTGAAAATGTGTAGACTTAAAAAAATAAATAGAAAATATTTGCAAAAGACACATGCGATGAAGATTTGGGCTTACTTTTTCTTCTATTAGGCACAGGGTCTCTGTTCTAGTGCCTAAATCTTTTATCCACTTTGAGTTGAGTTTTGTGCAGGGTGAGAGATATGGATTTAATCTCATTTTGTTCCATATGGATTTCCAATTTTCCTAGCACCATTTGTTGAATAGCCCTTCTTTTCTCCAGTGAATGTTTTTGGCACCTTTGTCTAATATGAGATAACTGTATTTATTATAGGTTTGTCTCTGTGACTTCTATATCATTGTTCTACGTGTATATTTTGGTGCCAGTACCATGATGTTTTTGTTCCTATGGCTCAGTAGTATAGTTTAAGTTCTGGTTTTCTGATGCCTCATGTTTCACTCTTCTTTCTAAGGATTGCTTTGGCTATTCTGGGTCTCTTATTTTTCAAATGAATTTCATGATTGCTTTTTCTATTTCTATGAAGAAAATCATTGGCATTTTAATAGGAATTGCATTAAATCTGTGTAACGCTTTTGGTAGTATGGCAATTTTGACAATATTAATTCTGTTTATCCATGAGCATGGTAAGTCTTTGTATTTTCTAAGGTCTTCTTCAATTTCTTACTTTAGTCTGTAGTTTTCCTTGCAGAAGACTTTCACCTCTTTTGTTAGATTGATTCCCAAGTATTTTCTTTTTGAGGCTATTGTGAATAAGGTCATTTTCCTAATTTCTCTTTCAGTAAATTCATCACTGATATACAGGAATGCATTTGATTTATAGGTATTGATTTTATATCCTGCTACTTTGCTGAATTCATTTATTAGTTCTAGAAGTTTTCCAGTGGATCTTCTAAATAAAAAAAAAACACATCATTGGCAAATAGTGATAGTTTGAGTTCTTCTTTTCCTATTCATATTCCTTTAATTTCTTTTTCCTGTCTAATTGCTCTAGCTAGAGGTTTAATGTTGACAATGTTGACTAGAAGTGGTAAAAGAGGGCATCCTTGTCTTGTTCTAGTTTTTAGATGGAGTTATTTCAATTTTTCTCTATTTTGAATGATGCTGGCTTTGGGATTAGCATATATAGCTTTTACAATGTTGAGGTACATTCCTACTATCCCTAATTTTTCTAATGTTTTTCACATGAAGAGGTGCTGTATTTTGTCAAATGCTTTTTCTGCATCTATTGAGATGATCAGATGATTCTTGTCTTTAAGTTTATTGATGTGGTGAATTATGTTTATTGATTTCCATATGTTGGACCAACCTCACATCCCTGGGATGAACCCCACTTGATTGTAGTGCACTATCTTTTTAATATGTTTTTGTATGCAATTTTCCAGAATTTTATTGAGGCCCAAATCTTCACCATGTCAGCCTAGCATCTAACATCCTTAACAAGACTCCTAAAGTGCAAGAAGTAAAATCAAGAAACAATAAATGGTATGCATTCAAATTAAAAAGCTTCTTCTCAGAAAAGGAAACAATACTGTGAAGAGAGAGCCACACACACATCAAATAGAGTACTAATCTCCGGATATATAAGGAACTTAAAAAACTTAACACCAAAAACCAAATAACCTAATCAATAAATGGGCTAAGGAACTGAACAGATACTTCACAGTAGAAGAAATACAATCAATCAATAAATATATGAAAAAATGTTCAACATCTCTAGCAATTAAAGAAATTCAAATCAAAACTACTCTAAGATTTCATTTCACTCCAGTCAGAATGGCAGTTATCAAGAATACAAGCAACAATAAATTTTGGTGAGAATGTGGCTCCTACTTTGCTGGTAGGACAGCAAGTTGATGCAACCATTATAGAACGTAATCTGGAAATTTCTCAGAAAACGTGGAATGGAACCACCATTTGATCCAATTATCCCATTCCTAGGTTTATACCCAAAGGACTTAAAATCAGCATACTACAGTGACACAGCCATATCCATATTTATAACAGCTTAATTCACAATAGCTAAACTATGAAACCAACCTAGGTGCCCTTCAACAGAGGAATGGATGAAGAAAATGTGGTATATATACACAATGGAATATTATTCAGCTTTAAAGAAGAATGAAATTATGGCATTTGCTGGTAAATGGATGGAGCTGAGAAATATTATGATAAGTAAAATACACCAATCCCAAAAAACCAAAGGCCAAATATTTTCTCTGGTATGAAGATGCTAATTCACAATAAGGGTGGGAACATTAGGGAAGAATAGAGTTATTTTGGATTAGGCAGAGGACAGTGAAAGGAAGGGAGGAGTATAGGGGTAGGAAGGATATATATGTATATATATGCTACAAAACCAGTGTGATTCTACATCATGTACAACCAGAAGAATGAGAAATTATACTCCATTTATGTATGATGGGTCAAAATTCATTCTACTGTCAGGTATAACTAATTAGAACAAATAAAAAATATTTTAAAAATAAATAAATAAAGGGTAAAAATGAGACACATATGGTAAAAGAAAGTATCCAAGACACAGAAGTCATAAAAATCAACAATAAGAAAGTAACCTGATTTTTAAATGAACAATGGTTTGGGGATATACCTCAGTGGTAGAGCATCTCGTAGGCCCAAGGCCCTGGATTTGATCCCCAGTACCTCCATGGGGAAGAAAAAGTAAAAGAGATGGCAAATAAGTATATGAAAAGATGTTTAGCATGATATGTCATTAGAGAAATGTTAATGAAAATAAGAAGATCTCACTACACACTTGTTAGGATGGCCAAAATTCAAATCAATGAAAAATACCAAATGCAGGTCCTTCTGTGGAGCAACTAGAGTTCTCATTCATTGCTGTTGGGAATAAATGATACAGCCACCTTGTAAAGTCAGTTTGACTTTTTCTTACCAAACTACTCTCATCAGACCACTTAGTAATTGCAGTCATTATTTACCCAAATAAATTGAAAACTTATATCCACATGAAACCATGACATGGATGTTTGCAATGGCTTTATTTTTTCTAAATGTATTTTTAGTTGTTGATGGACCTTTATTTTTTATTTATTTATATGCGGTGCTGAGAATCGAACCCAGTTCCTCACACGACAGGCAAGCACTCTGCCACTAAGCCACAACCCCAGCTCACTGCTTTATTTTTAATTGCCAAAACTTGGAAGCAATCAAAGGTTTCTTTCAGTAGTTAAGTGAATAAATAAACTAACCAAATAAATAAATTTCATCCAGACAATGAAGTATAGCACTAAAAATAACTGAGCTATCATGTGATAGAAAGAAATGGAAGAGCCTTAAGTGAATATTATTAAGTGAAAGAAGCTAATCTGAGGAGGCTATACATTATATGACTCTAACCATACAACATTCTAGAAAAGGCAAACTATGGAGAGAACTGAAAGATCAGTGGTGAGCAGAGATTAGAAGATAAGAAGGAATGAAGAGACATAGCACAGAGAATTTTTAGGGCAGCAAAACCATTCTGTATATCACCATGGTAGATACATTTCATTATCTATTTGCTAAAACCCATAGTACAAACAACACCAGGAGTGGACTCTAATTTATATAAAGTATAGACTTTGGGAGATAATTATGTGTTAGTGTAGGTTTACTAATTGTAACAATGTACCATTTCAGTAGGGAATGTTGATAATAGGGGAGGCTATGCATATGTGAAAACAGGAGGAATGTGGTGACTCTACTTTCCATTCAGTTTTGCTGTGAGCTTAAATTATGCTAAAATCAAAGTATTTAAAAATGAAATGCATCTGTTTAAAAGTACAGACCATGTTATTACCACACAAGAATAGACAACTGTTATGAACCAAATTCAGTGAATTAATTTAGAACAACGTGACATGGTATGTCAAAGAAAGCAAAATGAGTCAATTATTAGTAAGCAAAAGGAGACATTTTTAAAAAGATGACTTTATGTGTAATATATAATTTTGACTAAATATTATTTTAACCCTAACAAATATGTTTGACTATCTGCTAACAATGAGCAAGGTGGATGGATTTTAATTGTGAATAAGCAGAGAAATTATAGGGGACAGTTGGCCAAAGGGAGAAGGGGCGAATCCCCACATGCATAATTATTAACTAGACTTTTAGAGTTGGCTATACATCAATGCTAGGCAGATTCATCACTACTGAGAAATTATTCAAGGCTTATAAAAAAATTAATAGCCTGAAGATTCTGCCCGGTAATTAACCTGAATTTACCCAAATGTCAACATTTTGTATAGTTTCCTTGAACATATATGGATCATCTATGCTTAAGTAAATCAGGAGTTTAAGTTTCAGTTTGATAGATTTAGCGTAGACATTGAGGAGAAATTCATGGCCATAATGTTTGTCAGGGAGGTTATAAACTACTGTCTCTGAAGTTGTCTGAGATTACTGTAAAGATTGTATCTTCATAATGGTTTTAGCAGTACAACCTCTTCAGTTGTCATCTAAAATTATATTTTTCCTTGTGTATGCCTTAATTTTCCTATTTGTGCATTTAGTTTTCTTATTGTCTAAAGAGCATATCTAAAAGATGGAGCCCCTAACCTCCCCCAAACCAACATCAATCTTGACCAGAAATGTTTTTCTTGATTTCCTATTTGTTGCATTTCTTAAGTTGAATCCAACAATTGAACATTTTTTCACCATAAGTTCCTATTTATGAAGGTTAATGCTAAGCAAAGCCACTAGAGCCTTGTGGTTTAACCCTTATGGTTAAAAGTGCAACCTCTGAAGTCAAGATCGTGTCAATTTTGCTCTTACCTGGATATTACTAAACTATGTTTCCACGAATAAGTGCTATAATTCTTCTAAACTTTGGTTTTCTCATACATAAAATAGGGATAATAGAAATGCCTACTTCATAGAGTTATGGCTTTAAATGAAATAATTCATGCTAAACCTTAGCCCAGTGTCTGATCATGAGCGCTTGATTAATGTTAATATTATTATTTCCTTCATTTCATTCCCAATTGTTGGCCCTATTGCCCCTCTCCAGCAAATTCTCTACCTTATTCATTGTCTGCCCCAAATAGAAAGCCACATTGGAGGTCCGTGGGGGCAAAAATTATTGTGGTAGTCTGACTTATAACTGCACTACAAAATTTACTGCATTTTAAATTTCATTTAGTTATAAAATAAGCTGTTTTCAATGCTCTTACTATTCCCATAACTTTAAGGAAATTTTTCCAAAATTCAAATTCATATTTCTGATATTTATATCCATCTAAATAGTAGAATAACTGGAGTTAAGTTATAATTTGCATTGCCTGACATCTCTCTCTATAGAGGCATATTCTGGCAAAAATAAATAAATAAACTAAAATTTTCTCCAAAACTATCTCTTTGATAGAATTTCTAATTTTATCTGTCATGTTTGACAGAAAAGCCTAATCTTTTCATGTGTTATTTCAAAAGCTTCTTTGCCAATAAAATAAAAAATGGAGACTGTTTTGAATAGAGAAATACTCATCAGTGAAAGATATGTAGGGCTATTATACTAGTAAATTTCTGTAGCTGCAGCCTTATTGTTTCAAAAAATATAGTACTGAGGGTATCATTTGAAGTCTCAGAATTAATTTAATCATAATAAAATCCATTTTTACTCCTTTCATGTCAATAGCACAAAATGCATATGAATGCTTTTTACATTTTATTTGTTTTTACAGTGGAGCTTTTTACCATTTGTGTTTAAAGTTGATTTTTTAAAAAAGTAAAGCAAAGCCAGGTGCATGCCTGTAATCTCAGTTGCTCTGGAGGCAAACAAAGGCAGGAAGATTAAGTGGTCAAAGCCAGCCTCAGCAATTTAGTGAGGTGCTAAGCAACTCAGTGAGACCCTGTCTCTAAATAAAATACAAAAAAAAAAAACAAAAAGGAGGAGGCTTGTGAATGTGGCTCAGTGGTTAAGTGCCCCTGAGTTCGATGCCTGGTAACAAAATAATAATAATAATAATAATAATAATAATAATAACAACAACAACAACAGCAGCAGCAGCAGCTTAATATCTCCATATCTTAATATCTCATTCTCTCCATTTTATTTTTTTAAAATAAACAAGGTAATTTTAAACCAGTTTCAAAGGTTCAAAGGGAAATTTTAGACATAATTAGAAAAAATTATCTTGGTGAAAAAACAATTCAGACAAGAGGAAGTACTTTCTGACTTATTATTATGTACCAGGTATCCCAGGGAGCCAAGAAGATAAAAAGGTGAATGCAGGGTTCTAAGCTACAAGGGCTTACTGTGCAAGAAGGAAGGCAGAGAGCAACCCTTTGAATAAATAGTAGTATAACAGGGAACTGTAATGTAGGGATATCCAAAATCCTGCTGAAGAACAAAAAATTGTTAATTCTAATTAATCTCTCTAACTCTGGTTCCCCCATGTGTATAATAAAAACTAATATTTACCTTACTCATAGGGTCATTGAAAAGATTAAATTCATTGTATAATAAATATGAAATGTAGCACAGGATCTGGCATGTGGCAAATACATAATAAGTATAACTAATTATTATTTTTAAGTATTGATAATATTATTAGGAGAAAGGCTTCACTGAGCAGGCAACATTAGAACTACATGTTCTGGGACAGAAAGAAAGAATAAGAATTTTCTGGTTCATAAGAGCCAATGGGCATTCCAGGCAAAAGGACAGAATCAGGGAAAGTCATACCTCTGGATGAAGGATGAGTAGCCCAAGTAACTGGAAGACAGAATCATTGGCCTGAAAGGTGGGAAATGATGAAGAACCTTGTATTCTACACTGCAGGACTGAACTTCATCCTGCAGACAGTGCACATCTGTCAACAATTTTCAAGCAGCAAAATAACATGATCATATTTATGTTTTAGGAACACAGAGCAATAAAAGGACTAGAGGCAATTTGGAGGCCATGAAAATAGTTTACATGAGAAAATAACAGTTTACCCAGAAGGCTTATTATATGCATATGCTAATTATTTACTGTGTTAGTGAGTTTTTTGTTTCTGTGATTAAAATATCTACGAGAACAACTTAAGGAGGGAAAATTTATTTGGGCTTATGGTTTCGGAGATCGCAGTCTATAGTTGGCTGACCTCAAGGCAGAAACGTTATGGTAGAAAACCATAATAGAGGAAAGCTTTTCAGCTCTCGGCAGCCAGAAAGCTCCGGGGTGACTCGGAGGTGGGGGTGGGGGTCCTGGGACTAGTCTTGCTATAGAAGAGTCAATGGCAGACTTGTGAGTCATAAGTCTGTCCTAAAAATCAGTGGTGAGTCACTTAGAGAACACCAGCAGATCAGGTTTTAAGCAGAAAAAAGTGAGACCCAGTCAGAAAGGGAGCATTCATTGAGAAAGGAGGACCAAAGGCAGGGAATTAAGGGAAGAATTGGAGGAAAATACAGGGAGAACAGATGCTACAAACCTCAGGGAGAGACCTAGGAAGAAGAAATAGATGTGGGGTTTCTGAAGTCATGCTAGACCTTTGCTAGAACAATTAAAAATCATTTGCCACAGAAACCCATCAGAGCTAGGCCAGTCAAGTTGCTATAACAATCAATAAAATTATTTTTATTCAACTAGTATGTGTGGATACCTTTATATTTTATCTTTCTGTTTATTTGATTATAAAGATCCATTGTTTCACTTCCTATTATTATTTTATGGTTTCAGTGGGAGAGAATCAATAAGCTAGTGGAAAAGCTTTTAGGCAGTCATTTAAGCTAAAATATGAAAGAAGGGTATGTTTTCCAAAGAGGAGTTGGGGGCAGGGTAGGGCAGGGTAGGGAATTTCAGATATCTGAAAAAAATAGACATCCCAAAGCAAAAAGTTCTGGAGAGATAGTAATTAGATCCATTTAGTGGACCAACTGAGGGTTCTTTTATGAATCTTATAAAGCTAGAAAGCCAGAGATGACAGAATGCAGAGGATTTTAAATGCAAGCCCAATATGTTTGAATCTTCTCCTGTAGGTAGAGAGGAATAGGAAGTAAGGAAGAGACAGGACAAAACTATCATTAATCTGAGGATGTTGTGCAGTGGAATTAGTCTGATGCCTTTTCCCAGTTAGGAAGAGGCCAGGTGAGGACTAGGCTCAATCATTTTCATCTGTCAAGTTTGCATCCAGGCTTAGCTCACAAAATTGAAGAACAAAAACCCTGTAAGATCCTCTGAATCAGAGCCAAGAGAGAGCATTTAAAATCTAATCATTCATTTAAGAAGCAAGATGGAATGTGAAAGCCAAAGTGTACAGCCAAAATAAGATAGAGGTAACCAAGAGATCCAAAGAAGATGGATGAGGCAGGAGAAGATGAGGTTCAGGAAATTCTTTAGTCAGAGCACAAGCACTGAGATAAAAGGCTGTCACAGTCTCATGGTGAGATTCAGAATGGAGACAGGGGTGCAAATATAAAAGAGATATATCAAAAAATAATGCATGACATTTGATGACTGTTAGAAGTCAATAAATGAAAGAATTTTGAACATAATGATTAGAAAAAATGGTGGTAACTGTAACAGAAATGAATAAAAAATCGAGGTTTGGTTTTGAAAGGTAAAGAAAATATAATAGGTTTGATTGTGGACATGTGATTTTGAGGTGATGATAGATCCAAGCAGCAATGTCTTTAAAGCCATTGAAATGTGAGATTAGAGGTCGGGACTGGAAATAAGGCACTATTTTATAGATATGCCAAGTGATGGTGTAGAAATACACAAAAATTCAAAGAGGCAAAGGTTAAAAGAGAAAAATAAAGAGCCAAAAACAGGGCTTCTCTGTTTGAGACAAAAGCAGGAATGGAGAAAAAGGATTGGAGAGGAAGGAAAAATTTATAATGTACTAATGGAAGAGGTCAGAAGAAAATTAGAATAGGCTCATGTCTTGGATTCTCAAGAGGAATATACAAATGGCAATGTTCACCAGCTCAGAGCAGAGGGTGTGGATAATAGCTTCAGGGACTCACCAATGTGTCTTCCAGTCTACAGTCTCCTCTTTGACCCATCCCCTGCTCTTCCTCATCTTGCTCAGCTCCCTGTACTTGATCAGAGCATCCCTTGCCTCTGGGGGTAGTAGATGTAAAAAGAAACAGTCAACACTTATATTTTGGATTCCTAAGTAGATTCTAAAAACTGGCAAGTTTTTGAATTGTAAAAAGTTGTGCTCTAGAATAACTGAGGCCTAAGATTTCTTCCAAGAAAGAACCAGAGTAACATCTACTTGCCATCCTCTGAAAAGAATTCAAAAGTGGAAGAAGAAAGCCTAGTGTAGATTCTTATGGGGGGTCTTTACCCTGTCCCCTCCTACAACTGGTCTTTGGGAAGGGTGGTGGACAACAGGCCCACCATGCAAAACTTTGGGGGTGTCTATGAAGAAGACTTGTGTCTGCTTCACATCTGGAGCTTTGGAAGTGATACACAAATGATCTCAGCATAGTCCTTTGGTCCTCAGTGAGATGAAGGCAGTGAAACAGAGCCCTGTGATAGCAATGGGACACTTACAGCTTCAGAGAGGTGAGAGCAATGGCCAGACCATCCCTTGCTTCAGAGAATATATTATACAAAGGAAACATCTATGTCTCAGAGGTCTTAATTAGCCTTCAAAGAGGCCACATCTGAAGATACCAAAGTGGAACATATAAATGAAAAACCAAACGTAAACCCAGTGTTTGCAAGTATGAGCAATTTCCAGCTACATCAGTGAATTCCAGAGCTGAATTCTCTGCTTATCCCATGCCATAATGTTATTTATGACCCTCTAGGCCTTACCTCTACCCACAAAGGATACACCATCCTGGGGTGAGGGGAAGAGAGGGGAGCACGCTGAACTGCATTTTAACCTAAATTACTGTATTTACCTGAGTTGACCTCAAGTAACAAGATAAAGCTTTCTGCCATCAGGTGGAAACAGGAGCTAGAGGTAGAAATTAATTTTACTTATGGGGGAAATAAAGTGAATTGCCATCTTTTGCACACCTGAGTTTGTGTCTATGAAGCTTCAATGTGTTACAAGTTGTATAAGCCTACAACTATTTTGATCCTTGATTAATCATAATATTCTATTTTTGACGCAGGCCAAAAAGGGCACAAAATTTTAAAACAATAAGAATAAAATTGTGTCTAAGCAATATGTAACATTGCCACATGGTTATATATGAAGTTATGTATGCCAAAGAAAACATAAATATTGTGTTCTGTCTGTGTACTTGATTTTCATTACTGCTCTTCTAATGATGGCTAGGAACATATCAAATATAATATGTAAGATGAAATTAAGTCAAATATCATTTGATATCTATTCTAAGAATGTAGAGATGAAGTATTCCAGAAATAAGTCAATAAAAAGCTTTTGAAATTACTTGGACAAAAGAACTTGGTTTCTATCCCAAAATATCAGATCAGGGAAGAAAATGCTTTTAAAAACCCATTACATTATTCCAACTGAAGGATGTGCATGAAGTGTAGTGATGATTTAGTATAATATTTTTTAAAAAGCATTATGAAGAAAACCTAACTCCATTTACTGCTCTGAATTAATGGCATAGAATACTTAATAAGAAAAAAAAAGCAATGTGCTACTTCAGTGCCAACATATTGTCAGATTTAATCAATTTAAGATTTGAAGATTTATGCAACCCTAGCTTTCTCAGGTACCCCAACCAGTTAACAGAGGTACAAGGGAGTGAAAATAATAAAAACTAGGTAAAGATTAGTCCTTGGCTCTGACTTTTACTCAGAAGAATTGCTGAAATTCATCACTATTTTGCCACAGACTATCCCAGGAAGCTCAATTATTTTCTACCTCAGTGTTAGTCCTTTATCAAACTGGGGATTTATGAGAGGTTCAGAGTGGCTCTGTTCCCCACTATTTGCTCAGTAGTCCTAATTCTAGGATGTCATCACCAATCCAAATGGGTCTCTTCTCTGTATCTGATTAGTCCCTTCAAGTGCCCATTGTAGAAAACCTTCAATAGGCCAGGCATAGTGATACATACCTGTAAGCCCAGGGACTTGGGAGGCTGAGGCAGGAGGATTGCAAGTTCAAAGTCAGCCTCAGCAATTTAACAATGCCCTAAGCAACTTAGTGAGATCCTGTCTCATAATTAAAAAATAAAACTAGCTGGCGATGTGGCTTGGTGGTTAAGCGCCCCCTGGGTTCAATCCCTGGTACAGAAGAAAACGAAAAAGAAAACCTACAATACATATGTGGATTGGTTTTGCTTCTAGGGACTTTCTGTACTAGGCAAAATGTATTAAAAAGTGCAAAGGCATTCCCACTGCAGAAATACAAAAGAATATATATTCTGCTAAACAAAATTCATGATTCACCAAAGTCTGGAAAAATTCCGCCTGCTGAAGGGGCTTTGAGAATAAGACTTTCATGCTTACAGCCTCTACTAGTCAAATGGCAGGAACTAGTAGGGAGACTCCGGGCCTGCGGGACTCAAATTCATCATTAGTGAACATTTATTTTCTCAATATTTTCTTGTTTTATTATAAACCTGGCTCTCCATTAGATTCATGTTATATTGTGTATGTTCTATACTTCTTGAAATGTTGGGTCTGAAGATACAGTAAAATATGGGATAATTGTCCTCCTTCCCTCACTCTAGGTCATTCTCCTTTTCTTTCCCCTAAAATTCTCTGACATTTTTATCTCATGTCATCTAACTATCCTACACCTTTGCCTTTTCTTTTAAAAATTTTTTATTTGTTCTATTTAGATATATATGACAATAGAGTATATTTCAACATATTATACATTCATGGAGTATAACTTATTCTAATTAGGACTGTATTCTTGTGATTGTACATGATGTGGAGTTACACTGGTCGTGTATTCATAAATGAACATAGGAAAGTTATGTCCAATTCATTCTACTGTCTTTCCTATTCCCATTCCTCTCCCTTCCCTTCATTCCCCTTTGTCTAATCCAATTAACTACTATTCTTTCCTCTCCATCCCTTATTATGTGTTAGCATCCACATATCAGAGAGAAAATTTGGCCTTTGCTTTTTGGGGATTGGCTTATTTCACTTAGCATGATATTCTCCAGTTCCATCCATTTACCTGCAAATGCCATAATTCCATTCTTATTTATGGCTAATATTTCATTGTACCATATTTTTTATCAGGCACTTCACAGAAGAAGAGATATGAATGCCCAAAAAATATATGAAAAAATGTTCCACATCTCTAGCAATTAGACAAATGCAAATTAAAACTACACTGAGATTCTATCTCACTCTAGTCCAAATGGCAATTATCAATAATACAAGTAACAATAAATGTTGGTGTGGGTATGAGGAAAAAGGTTCACTCATATATTGCTGGTGGGACTGCAAATTGATGCAGCCAGTATGGAAAGCAGGATGGAGATTCATTAGAAAAGTTGGAATGGAATCACCATTGGACCCAGTTATCTCACTCTTCAGTTTATACTCAAAGGACTTAAATTCAGCAAACTATAGTAATGCAGCCATCTCAAAGCTTATTGCAGCTCAACTCACAATATGAAACCAACCTAGGTGCCCTTTGCCTTTTCTTGTTGATGACATCCACCACATTTTAATTCTGGCTCACAACCACACACCTCAACACTACTTCTTTCTTAATTCTTAGTGACTTCAAAATCTGTATGGATGGTTCTTCCAGGACTCTAACCTCTCAATTCCCATACCCCTTTCTTCCATCATCTTGTCTGTCACCTTATATCAGCCACTCATTTCTATGGTATAGCTTAGACCAAAAATTGCAGTCCCATCTAAATTTTCTCCATCCAACTTCCCACCACCACTAATTTTTATTAGAATCCTTTCTCCAAAGATCCCTGACAATATCAAAACCAATAATCCATTGACTCTACTACCTTTCTACTTTCCTTCACCTCATCTAAGATTCTTGAATCCTTCTTTATCTAACTTAACTTCCATGTTCAGTTTGTGTGTGTGTGTGCACGCGCACACACATGCACACGCACGTGATGATATCAAATACACGGAGGGCCTCACACATGCTAGGCAAGTGATCTGCTATGAAGTACACCACAAGTTCTTCATGTTCAACTATTATAATCAATTCTCTTATATTCATGCTTACTTCATCATATTGTAGCATACAGTACACATACTTAGCTAAATCCTAACACCTGTTTAAATCCAACTCTCCATCTATAACATCATGCTCATACCCCACATCTAATCCATCACCAAACATGTCTTCAGATTATATCCTGAATATAACGGATTTTTATCACCTCCACCATCATCTCTTTCTAGATTATTGTAATAGCCTCCTAACTGGTTTCTCTGCCCTTGTTCCCTCAAAGCTTATAGCAGCTCAATAGTTCACAATAACTAAGCTATGGAACCAACATAGTAGCCATAGTAAATTTGTTAACATGCCAGAACATATCATTTTCAACTCTAAACATTCCAATCACTTCATCCAGAGTAAAAGCCAAAATCCTTACAGTGAACAATAAGAGCCTATAAACCAAGATATTTGCACCATATATACGCAGTGGTCCCTTGCTATGTATGGGGGAATTGATTCTAGTCTCCCTCAGAGATACCAAAATATGCAAATGCTTAAATTCCATATATGAAAGGTTGTAGTATTTGTATATATCCTATGCACATTCTCCTGTATATTTTAAATTATCTCTAGATTACTTAAAACCCCTAAACCTTGTAAATAGTTGTTATACTGTATTGTTTAAGGAATAATGACAGGGAGAATTCTGTACATATCCAACACAAAGGCAATTTTGTTTTCAAATGTTTTCCATCCACATTTGGTTGAATCTGCTATTGTGAAATCCATGGGTAGGAAGGCTGACTGTATTGTTCAATGAATGTCTATGAATAAAGGAACCATTTTTTAAAAGTCATCCATAAGGATGCCCTCTCTACACCATCCTTCCTACAAAGTTCAGAGCTCCAGGCTCAAAGCGGAAAATTAACATACTCTCCAGAGCACTGAGGATGACTTTTTAATTTGACTTGAACTCTGTAAAGTCAAGAACCAAGTGTTGGTTATTTTTTTAACCCTATTTCTTAATATAATGTCTGGCTCAGAGTAGACACTCATATATTTGCTTTTTATACTGAAAGTTTTCATATATGAGGGGGAAGAAAGTTGTACATAGAATTAAGAAATTGCTCAGAGAGGTTTGAGAAGTTCCTTAGCCTATACAAAATAAATGAGTACCTGCTGCTACTCATCCTAAAGGACAGTGTGATAATCTCTTATCTGGGAAAGAGTTTCTGCAGAAATTAACACCTGCAATTTAATGTGCCTATTCTTAGGAATTTCCATTTGGAATCCATGTCTAAAATCCCAGTTTGCCTTCTCTGTCCTTGATATTTTAATCTATACAACACTTCTTTTCAAAGTTGGCAAAACAACATAAATTTGTACTTCAGTGTCAGTAGCCTTAGAGTATCACTGCATACTTCTTTTGGATAACCTGTAGTTCTCTCCAAAATGAATTTTATCTATCACAGAGCCTATATTTTAAGTCAATCCATTCTCAATGAGTTCTTCTCAAATGCATTGAAATCTCATTAGAGTGTTTTTGTGTGATATAGTAACAAAGATACTAACAGGGATTTCATTTTACTTTGTAAAATACAAAAATATGTGCTCTATATTTGTAGACAGATACTTTCTGGAAGGAAAAATTAAGGCACACTATTAATAGTGGTTATCCTTTGGCAATGGGATAAATTGTTGGTGCAGGGGAAAAATGTCTTTTTCACTTCTTTACTTTTAAAAGTTTCAAATCCTTGAGTCTATTAATATTTAATCCTTGAGTCTGTTAATATTTTATTCAAAAACATTTATCAAGCACCTAATGCAGGCAAAGTGCCTACTTGGCTCAACCAAACATGTCTGTCATTCAGCAGAAAATAGGACTTCATGTATTTCAACAATGAGAATTAACTTCATGTGCATGTATATTAGAATGGATGAGATAGGAGGAAGAAATCTCAAAAGGGATTTCAGCTCAAAGAACAAGGTCATAAATGCAATTTAGCTTAAGTTCTAGCAAACAGTTAATGTCAGTGAGCCTTTCTCCAGTGCTCCTGAATATGGGACCTGGCTCGGATTTCTTCATCCATCTTTCACAGTGATATGGGAGGTCAGGCTAACTTCTAGTTGTGCTAGACCACATGCTGGCCTCTTCTTTGTACCAGCTAAATGAAAAAAAAGAGGCCACCTGGTACTCCAAACCCTGCTACTGCACCCTGCTCAGCTCTACTGGGAGTTTCTACCTCCTACAGATTCCCAGAGCACAGTTGAATTTGTACTTTTCTTTGCTCCTAGAGTGGGGAAAAGAAGTCAAACTCTCATTCCATGGTGACAGGACCTCACATGAGCTCAAAATTGACCGTCCCAGTAGGCAGTGGTTATTTATGCTTCCCAAAGTGTATGCCCTTACAACTGGACCTCTTCTCCTTCTAGAGCCCCAACCCAGAGTTCTCTTCAACTTGGGAAAAAATGATTTATTATTTTATGAATTTTGAAAATAGCCTAAACGAAAAAAAAATGGTATTAATATTGTTTAGAAACTCTGCAAATACACTTCGTTTCTGTCTTGGCGAATCCATTGAACCCATTCAAGCCTCTGCACGATAATATTAAAGGTTCAGTATTCATTGAGCCCTGGCCAAAATGCTTTACATTTATTAATTCCTTGAATACTCACAACTCAACTCGCTAAGGTAGTAGTATTCGTACTCCCATTGTTGAGATGAGGAAATTAAGGCATTGAGAGTTTGAGTGACTTTCCAAAGAGTTTGAGCAAGTAAGTTTAAGTAAGTAAGCTATAGAGGGTAGAACCAGATAATTTAAACCCCAGCAGGTAGACTGTAGAGAGCCTGTTGTTTGTTTGTCCTTGCCATGCTAAAGATTGAATCTAGGGCCTCACAAACACTCGGCAAATGCTCTACCACTGAGCTACATCCCCAGCCCAAGACTTTCCCCCTTAACTACTGTGTTAAGCTGCCTCTTTTCATCCAAAAATTAAACAGGATTTTCTGTGAATAAAAAAAAATATGAAGAAGTGGATTTTAATCTATTTCTTTATAAGGCTTTCAAAGTAAGATTTTGGATAGCTAATTTTTATTCCTTCTTAGTTACAAGCAACATCAACACTGGTGTATATATTATCAAGAAAATTTTAATTAAAAAATTCTGAATATTCTACATAGGAGCATCATAGCTATAGCACTCTTGTGAAAAACTGAGAAGCGATGGCTAGGGAGTGGCCTAGACGTAAATTGAATGATAGATGTACAAGGCAAAGAACTGACAGGCAACAGCATCTTTGCTATTGCCCATTGGGCCATGAAATTCCCTGAATTCTCTGCAAGTCACTGGCTAAACACTGAAAATCCACAGTGGAAGGGGGTCTTCTTTATACCGAACAGATTTCCAGTTTAGTAGAGGTGATAGAGAAGTAAGCTGACAATTTCAATAAAATGTGATAAGTACCTCAAATTTGCACAGATTTGAGAACTTGGTCTAAGGAGTTCTTAGAAGGCCTCTTGGTGGAAAAAAAAATACAAATGCCTAAGCTGAATCTTTAAAGGATGGTTTTAAAATTCCGGGCATATGAGCAAAAGCAAAGAGCTGTGAAACAGCAGTGTGTGTGGTGTGGGGGAGCAGGGGTCAAGTAGATTGTATAAGGCATTTTTGGCCACTGTAAAATACTTTTGGCTTTTTTGTCTGAATGTAATGAGAAGCCACTGGAATGTTTTCAGTAAGGAATGACATGATTAGATTTAATTTTTAACTGGCTCACTCTGTTGCTGAGTTGATAGAGATGGGCAGCAGGAGATGGAAGCAGGATGACCTGTCAGGAGACTATTGCACTAATGTAGTTGAGAAATGGTGATCCTAGGACCAGGGTATGGTGGTGTAGGTGGAAATAAGTGATTAGATTCTGGACCCGTTTTGAAGCTAGAACCAATAGGATGTGGAAGATAAAACAAAAGAGAAAAGTAAAGATGACTCAAAGCTTCTGGCCTAAACAACCACAAGGGTTGAGTGGCCATTCACTGAGGTATTAGTCCATTTTCTGCTGCTGAGGTATTAGTCCATTTTTTTTGTTGCTCATAACACAATACTACAGAGTAGGGGCATGAAAAAGAAAAGAATTTGGGGAGTTGGGGTTATGGTTCTGGAGGTCCCAGGTCAAGGGGCTATATCTGGTGATGACCTTCTTGCTTCCAGAATACCCAAGAGATGCAGGCATCACATGGAATAAAGAGGGAGCATGCACATGTGTATGTGTCCTCTTGTCTTTCTCTTTGTACAAAGCCACCATTAGTGACCTTATTTATTCCTAATCACTTACCAAAGTGCCTCTAAACACTATAGGTGGATTAAGTAAGTGTCCACCCTCTCAATGGGCATTAAACTCCAACATGAGTTTTGGAAGGACAAACCATATTTAAACTGTAACAGTAAAGAAGACTTTACAAAGTTGTAGGACAGGGAAAATGATCAGAAATTTGTCTTTGGAGCTCAAATTTGAGGTACCAATTGAACTTTAGGATGGAATTATTGAGTAGACATTATATAGAAGAGTTTCTCTTGTTCAAGTAAAGGTCTAGGCTGGGGAGACAAGTTTGAGAGGACTAAAGGTTCATACATGGCATATAAAGAAGGTCATGAGACGGGATGAGATCGTAAAGGGAGTGGTTCACAGAGACAAAGAAGGGGTCCAAGGACTGAGTCCTGATACTCCCCACAACTCAGCACCAGAGAGATAGAGAAACCAACAAAAGTAAAGGAGTAGTGGGAAAACTGACAGATATATTATTCTGTCACCTCTGAGTTTCTTGCTTTTTTTTTTTTCCTTCAGAACCGAATATTGAACCCAGGGGTGTTCTCCCACTGAGCTACATCTCCAACCCTTTTTAAGTTTTATTTTGAGTTAGAGTCTCACTAAGTTTCCCAGGCTGGCCTTGAAATTACCATCTTCCTGACTCAGATTCCTGAGTTAGTGGGATTGCAGCTATACGCCAGCATGCACAGCCTCATTGCTAATTTTAATATTAAATGTTCATATGATTAGTATTATTGATAATCAACAACTGATTCTGGACTCCATCTAACTTTTTCCTACCTCCTTTTAAGGATTCATAAACCCTTTATCCCAAGTATGACCTAAACACAAGGTGAGATAGAATCTCTAAGTAAGAAGTATTTAGTGCTTATAGATGAATGGAGATGAGGGACTAACAGCATATTGGAATCGTCAAGGGTTTGAGAACATGCAGGAGTTTGGTGTAGTAGGTAATGTGGAGCAGATGCTCATTGTAGTCATAGCAGAAACACTGGGGCAATATCAAAATTGTGAGTCTAAATGATTAACCATGGAGATAAGAACTAAGAAAATTCAATTAAAAAACACGAATGTCTAAGTTACCCAATAAAAGATCTCTACATCAATAGTCTCTCTTGAGTTGTGGCTCAGCAATAGAACACTTGCCTAGCATGTGTGAGGCCCTGGGTTCCATCTTCAGCACCACATAAAAATAAATAAATAAAGGTATTGTGACTAACTACAACATATATATATATACACACACATACATACACACATATAAGGATATATATATGTATATATATCTCCTTTATTCATGGGGAATACATTGCAAAACCACAACATGTGCCAGAAGCTCTAGATAGTACCACACACTTTATAAACTATATTTTTTCTTATAACACATAGCCATTATAAAGTTTAATTTATAAATTAGTCACAGAAAGAGATTAATAACAATAACTTATCATAGTTCTTAGCAACCTTACAATTTTTTTTACGTTGAAAACTTTTGCCTTTTCACTTAAAATAAGCACCTTATAGCTTCTCTTTTGCCAGCTTCATTACCTTTGTGCTTTGGAGCCATTATTAAGTAAAATGAGGGTCACTTGAACACAAGCACTGCAATACTGACAGTCCATCTGAAAATCCAGAGGGCTACTAAATGACTAATGGGGCGTAGTGCACACAAAGTGGACACAACGGACAGAGGGATGATTCACATCCTGAGCAGGAAGGAGAAGGAACATGGAAAATTTCATCGTGCTTCTCAGAATGGCATACAATTAAAACTTATCAATTGCTTATTTCTGGAATTCTGTATTCAATATTTTCAGACCACAGTCACCCTCAGGTAACTGAAACCATGGAAAGAAAAACCACCGATGCGAAGGGACTCCTGTATAGGAAACGTCTGTTGCATTACAACTTCTCTAATGTCATTCTGAATTAGAATCTTAGGAGATTTTTTAGTTGATTTTTTTTAAAAAGTATGTTGGCAGACATCTTTTTTTAAAATATTTTTTTAGTTGTAGTTGGACACAATATCTTTATTTTATTTATTTTTATGTGGTGCTGAGGATCGAACCCTGTGTCTTGCACGTGCTAGGTGAGCGCTCTACCACTGGGCCACAACCCCAGCCCTCCCCAAATCTCAGTACTGTTTTGCTATTTGTGTATTTATAGAACTAGTAAATAATGTTATTTTAATACTTTGTTGGTATCTATGACAATTTTCACAAATGGTCTATGTTTTCTCTATACATTTTCTGTCTAAACAGATATCTACTTAGTTCTTTAAAGGGAATTAAAGTAATTTTTTTGATGTTTCAGGACAAAATATTCCTACTCGTCTGGCAAAAAAAGGAACTGGGAGCTAAAAATAACCTAATTGGCTACCTCTGAGGATTAAATAAACTCCCAACTCTCCATTTTCATTGTTTAAAAGACAAATCTAAAGCATTTCATTGAGTTCTTAAAGTTAATTTTCACATTTTGTTCTCATTTCTTTTCCTAAGGTTCAACGAGAAAGTATATTTTAGTTTAAAAGAATCTGCAAAGTAACGACAACAACAAGTAGAATTTAACCCTCTGTGTGATATTTTAGTCAGCATAGGCTATCCATAATAAATAGTAGAAATGTCTGTGGCTAAGAGATTTATTAGGACTTATCATGAAAAACAAATGGTGTACAGGGGCCAGAGATTCTGATTTCTCTGTTAGAAAAAGTAAGAAAGTTAGTGATCATATTAATGGTAATTACCAAGACTTAGCACCATTTGTGTGCCAGGGACTGTATCTGTATCATTTCTAACTATTATAATAAGTCAACAGGGCAGTTATTTACTTTATCTTTTCTAAAGATAAAGAAATTGAGGCAGAGAAATTAAGCAATGTGCCCAAGGCCACATAACTAATAAGTAACAGCTGGGAACCAAGGCTGCTCTATTTCATTTACAAATAGTTTCAGGCATAGATGCTTTTTCTGCATCACGTAACTCTACAATGTATTACTTCATAAAATAGAAGCTTTTCAGACTTTTCTTATACAATGATTTAACTCAATAATAGTATGTAGTAAGTCAGACTTGAAATCTAGGAACACAAAGTCAATTTAAATATTTTCTTTTGTTTATAATTATTTTACTTTTCCCCTGATTAGGGAGGAACAAAATTAACACTTAGTCCAATGTCTTTTTTGTTGTTATCACTGAGTGGCGGGATTTTCTTTTTTCCTCTTTCCACATTTATTTATTGGTACATTATACTTGTATGTAACAATGGGATTTGTTATTAACATCTTCTTACATACAAACAATATGACAATATAATGTGGCCAATTCCATGCCCCAGCACTTGCCGGTTCCCTACTCCTCCTACCAACTGGTCTCTTTTCTTTACTGATGTCCCTTTGATTTTCATGAGATCCCTGCTTCTGCCCCCACCAACTCTTTTCCTTTTTCCTCTTTAGCCTCCACGTATGAGAGAAAAAATATGACCTTTGACCTTCTGAGTTTGCCTTATTTTGCTTAAAAATAATGGTCTCAAGTTCCATCCATTTTCCTGCAAATGGTATAATTTCATTTTTATTTATGGCTGAATAAAACTTCATTATGCATATATGCCATGTTTTCTTTATTCATTCATATGCTGATGGATACCTAGGATGGTTCCATAGTTTTCAATATGTCTTAAAGCTTAATATCACACAATCATTTAAATGCCCATTTGAGTAGTGTCTGGTTTCTTAGATAAACATATATTGTCTCTCAGTCTTCCCCTGTTTCACTCCATAAATGGCTCTCATGATGAGAGCAGAGCATGGCCTAGGTGAGGAAGTGACAGGAAGAAGTTGGGGTCCTCAGGTCTTAGATCTTTTTCTTCCTTTGGCCTACTGGGTAATGGCATTTGTTTTGCTGCTGTTTGACCCAGAGTCACTAGAACCCAAGATCAGCTGCTGGTCAACTCAGGCAAGAGAAAGGGACAATTGTTTCTTGTCCTGACTGGTCAGGCTTACTCAACTGATTTCATAATTATTGGGTAGAACCCGTTTCCTTTTGTAAATCTTTCTTCCAGAATCGTGGCAGCATTGTTATCCCCTGTCTGTGATTATCACCACTCCTGTGGCTTATGATCTATTGTCTCAGTATGGGTGAATGGGGGACCCAACAAACCCCCCCCCCATGTTGGGATGTTCAGATCCCCAAAATTCTCCTGTCACTGGTGGTACCTTGCAAGACTGGCCTTACTCAGTAGGAGGATCCCATTTTGCACTATTCTACATCCTTTCATGTAGAATCCCATTTTGCAGTGTTCTGCATCCTTTCATGTCAGCTATAAAGGTAAGGCCAACATGTTCACAGGTATCTGCCGTGTCTCATGGGAGTAGTGAATTTGTAGGAAGGGAAGCATTCAAGTGAAAGACAAGATAACCCCTACAATGTTCTATTCTCCAAGTTGCCTACCTTTCTTGTCTTCCTACTGGTAAAGATCAGTTTAGCCCCTTTCACCTGGGAATAAACCAGAAAAGTATCTTACCAAGTTGGAAAAACTCAGTATTGGAGAATTCAATAATTCTATTCTTAGTAAAGTATTATTTTTTTGTAAACCTTGCACTATTTGTAACCTTCTCTAGCAAGAAAAGGTCTCTCAATACTTTACACCATCCTGTTAGTCATCCAAAATGTTGCCAAGACATTTAGGACTCAGATATTTTCTTCCTTCTACTCTAATTCTCAATTTAACTGTGTTTTTGGTTTTGCTGCTGTTATTTATTTCTGTGTAATGAGGTTTCCATTATTATCAATGAGAGTTTGAAAATTTATAAAATTAATACCTTTGGATCATGGCTACTGATATTGTTATTTAATGATAATCTTAATCAGATGTTCTTTGTACAAAACAGTTTTTCACAAAGCAAGCACACAAGGATAAAGTTCAGGCCCAAGAGGGATTTTGACATTAGTTTCTACAAATCTCTTATTTTTCAAATGAAAAAACTGAAACTTGAGGCCCGCTTTATATTGCTAGTTGATTGCACGATTGTGTCAGGATTCCCTAGTCCTTCTGAGCACTTAGGAAATTATTTGTATAATTATTAATGTATAAACTGAATTTCTCCACCCCAGACACACACACACGTGCGCGCGCAATTGAATTCTGTCAGGTTCAGGACTGTTTGTTTTGTTCTCTGCCACAACACCAATGCCAAGCACAAGCTCTTGAACATTATAGGTGCTTAATAAAACATTGTTATATAAAGGAATGAATGAATGGGTGGATGGACTCAATAGAATAGTGCAAATTCACCTGTGATTTGGATACCAGTGTTGGCTTGGGAGACATAAAGCTAAATAAGAGAGGGTAAAGAAGACAGGCAGACAGAGAAACATATGGCTACAAAAGCCCAGAGGAATAATTCACTCTGGAAATGATGTTTTCCTGCTTCTGGATTGGTAAGACACCCCTAGGTAATATGGGCTGAAAGCCTAACCCTGGAGTTCTTCATCACTTGGACCCTAGACATAGAGCTCCTCTTAAGAACAGGCACAGCATTTCCCCCTAGACCACAGCATACTGCATTTCTGTTCAGTTTTAGTCTAGAGGAGTGTCTCATAGTAAGTTAAAAATACACCAATGTGTCCACAGTTTCAGCAGAACAGATGACTCACAGTTCAAATCACATGAAGGGAAATAATTATAAGTCAGCTGTGAACTTATTGATTCCAGAATAATTTAAGGCACTAGCCTGCCTGGTTCAATGAAGACATTGGTGGAATCTTCTCCAAATGTGGTCCATAATCATGGGTAGAATTACTTTCCCAGTCTCCTTAGGATCCTTCTGATAATGCTATGTGGTGCTGCAAAGCTGAGGGGTTCCATAATAGTCAGGTTGAAGTCTTTTTCCCATTGAGGAGGGCACCGGAGAAGAGAAATGAGATTCCTTCTCCCCCATGTTTACATTCAAACTTCCAGTCAGTAGGAGTCAGAATTGGTGAGTAAAGCAGTACTCTGAGCTCTTTCTAGCCACTACACAAATTATTGTCAGAACATGTTCTAACCTCTAGTGAGAAAGTGCCAAGTGCCAGTAAAGAAGGATGAATACTCCCCAGGGGCACAAGTCCAACCCATCAAATTATATCACTGTCCTCTCTTTCAGAAGGGTGCCAGACTGGTAACTAACTCCACCATATGACTCAGGTAAGGGTGCATATGCAGTTGTTGATATGGTTGTAGTGGAAATAGAAATAGCTTTATAGAATTAGGTCATCAGTTCTCTCACATTATTGTGGTTAAAATATTTCTAAGTGAATTTCTTCATATATAAATTTATCAATGAGCAGTGACTATCAACAGACTATTATCCATGGGTTAGTTGGACAATACAGGCCTTTTGTATAGAATAACTTCGAATGGAGCTAAATGAAAAGTTAGGTAAATAAGAAAAATAGCATGTCATATCCTAAAGAATGTAGCAGAGATGTTCAGTTTAAAACTCTTTTGTTAATAGAGATTTTAAAATCCTAAAGAACTGGAACAGTAAAGAATTTAAATTCTATGGCAGTCTCAACAATAAGAAGAGGGGATAGTTTTGCTATATAGTTGGTTTTAGCTGACAGAGACAGGCAAAGTGGTCAAGACTTTGAAATTGAATGTATAGAAGTACTAAATCAAATGTATAGAGTTTTTATAACTCCTAGTAGTGGTCAATGTAGAAATAACACAAGAAAGCAAACAAAAAGAGTGCATTGACTTCATTGCATGGAGTACAGAAGTGTAACTGTGAATTGGGATTAAGAAGGAAGGGTTGCTCACAGAGTTTATTTGTACGTACTTGTATACATCATAATATATACATATTCACAATAATGGGGAATGGAGATTCTTGCAAAAGGATGACCAACAGGTAGCAGCAGTGGACATGTAAAATTATAAGCTGTCATTGGTTTGGTCCCAGTTGCACTGGTCCTTGTCCTGTTGTTGATGGCTACCACGAAAGTGGTAAAAGCCGATCAAATCATATTAACCTGTCAGAGAACCCAAGTATTTCATAGAGATCAGTGAACCATACTAATATTTGCATAAATGCAAAAAATAAAGTTATTTTGGTAATGAATAATTTAATTCATTATGTATTCTCAAAGTTCTTAAAAGTGAACTTTACAAACTTCTGACATGGAAAATATTTCTTATTTATCAAGATTCAACATATTTATTGGTTGAATGGTCCAATGGCATATGAAGCAAATGAGAGAGATTACCAGTGGAACCATTCTTTCTTCAATATTTAAAACATTTCCACACTCTAGAGATTCACATCTTTTCAAGAAAACAAGACTTTTGATAGTTCAAAGAAAGGTAAGCCAACAAATCCATGTTTACCAAGAACCAGAGTGACAACTAAAGCTTGAAAATGCCCAATTTGAAGTCATTCAAAAGGACTTAAAATTAGTTTTTTAAATCCTCGTCCATTACCACCATTTCTTATTTACTTTAAAACACAGAATTAGCTACATGAAGAGAACAAAAAAGTAAATGTGGTGAAGTAGAAGCAGCAAGGACACTCTAAGGGTTGGCTATGGGGAAGACTGATTATCCCTTTTCCACACTCCGTTAATTTCATTTCAGAGTTAAGAGTATGCTACCACATCCTCCTCAAACTCAAATGACAAATTTTTACTACAGTTATAATATTTTTGATGCACTCTCATTCTAGTTTTCCATGTACTTTGTCTCTTAAAAATAGATTTTTTTAAAAAAGATTGAACAAAACACTATAAGATTTTATGAGAAACAGTTATTTCACGGTGCAGAGATCAAGTAAATCTTTCTTATGAAGATTATTTTTCATCAAGATCCTTGAATCGGGAAGAAATTTAGCCATACAGAATAGGAGAGTGTAATCTAGGAGAGAGCTGAGCCCAAGCAAAGACAAGTAGGCGACAGGCAAAGAACAAATCAGTCTAACTTGAGCTTACAGTGTGGGAAAGGGAAGAAGGGATAATCATGATGAGGGTCTTAAATTTGGGGTCAGAATAAGAAATTTGGGAAGCAATAAACTAGAGAATTCCAAAATCACTCCAATGAATTTGGAGACAGAGAATTAGGGTAATTTTCAACTCTGCACTTTTCAGCACAATTAACCCTCACAATAACTCGATAAATTAAAGATTAAGAAGTCAATTTTTAAAGAGAGAAAAGTGAGGTTCAAGCTAGCTAATACTTATGTGCATAGATACTTGGATAGAAGGTGACAAAGCTGGAGATTATGACCCCACAGCATATGCTCCTTCTACTATGCTACACTGACCCTGTTGTATTGACATCTTTAGTTTAGTAAGCATTCCATCTGCCATATGACTGTGTCTTTGCTTCCCAAAAACATAGCACATGCTTGGCATATAGCATGTGATCAATAAGTGTCAGCTGAATCAAAGAATGAAAACCTAGCAACCTGTTGTCGTGGTAGAACTAGAGCATGGGAGGGAGGCAAAGGTTTAAGATACTCAAGTTAGGAAGCCTTCTGCTGAGTTGTCACTGGTGTAGCTACAAGATAGAAGAGTTGAAAGGCATTTGTCATAAATTCAAATAGCACTTATTGAATACTTTGACTTCAGGCTAAGCAAAAGGGTACTTTTTCTTTCCACTCTTATTAAATGGTTGCTATCAACCCCAAAGAGATCAGATTATTGTCCCAAGAAGCCATCGGGGCCATGTAGGGAAGCACCTTCTTTTGAAAGTGTTTGCTCAGAATAACAGAGAGACACAGGAACTACCTCTTCTCCCTTCATATAGTTAACTCCAACATTGAACTTCCAATGTTTTATTAGCATAAAATAATCACAAATAACCATGCTGATTTCTGAAAATTACAAAATGAGTGTTTCTTGGAAGATCAGAGGATCACAATTCAAAATTTCCTTAAAAGGAACATTCCGTGGTTTTGTGATATATCTTCTGGAGATAATAGGACCAATGACCTCTGGTAATCTGTTTGGAGCTTGTAACTTGAAAATAGATTAATTGATGAGTGCCTTTGTTTTGCTCTAAATAATGGAAGTGTAACAGTGGGCGAGTTTTTAGAAAGACATAAAAATGGTCATAAAAACCTTTTTCTGTCCTGTTGACAGTGATTCTGTAAAAACCAGTGACCAGGGACAGCAGGATGGGAAAAATACGTATCACCTAGCACCAATTATCAGGGATTAGTAGACACTGTTTGATTGATTTAAATTACCTCCTGTTTGCCAGCTACAGGCATGAGAGATAATAGTGAAGGCAATTCAAATGCTCAAGCATCAAATTACAGTCACAGAAAGAGAATCTTGTGTCTATAACTTGGTGCAATTAATTCTCCCTCTTTAGTCAATGCTGATGAGCTTTAAAAATTAGAATCCTAGACAATAATAGAGCAAATAAATTTGAACATATAAAGCATACCAAGTAATGGGGCCATAAATGCTCACAAACAGAAGTAATAAATTTGTTTTAAATTGCCAAAATCATCATTTTAGAGTATTTATTATATACATGACACTGTGATAAGCATTGTAAGGGTACAATCATGAAGAAACATTTTGGGGCTGGGGCAGATAATATAACCAAAGGTACATAAATAAGGTACAAAGCAGAAGAAATGTAAGTAATATTCTAGAGAGAACAAAGGAAGAAATTGCTTAAATCCATTGGGCTAAATAAAGATGGTTCTTATGGAGAAGGTTGCCATTAAGTGGGGCTTTGAAGTTTAGGAAATATTTCACTAAGTGGAAAACAGAAGAAAATATTATATGCTGAGAATCAAGTATAGATTTAGAAGCAAAAAAGTACAGGATGCACGGCTTGCATATGAGTGGTATAGTGGAAGATATACCTACTGAGATAAACTGGAAGAAGATTATGGAGGGCCTGAAACTTTGTGCTAAAAAATGAGCAGTTTCAGCCAATCTTTCTGTGATGATGGAAATGTTCTATGTATGTACTATCCAATATGGTAGCCACTGGGTGTATGTGACCATCGAGCACTTAAATGTGGCTAATTCAACTAAGAAACTAAAAATTTAATTTATGTAAATACAAATATCCACAGTGGCTAGCGGGTACCATATTGGGCAGTGCAGATAATGGCCTCCATGTACATTTTTGCACAGGAGAGTGACATGATTAGAAAAGTGCTTTAGTATTAGTTTTGCTTCACACCAGTAAAAATTTTATATATATTTGGAGGGATAGTTCTCTGCAAATTACTTACTGCTTATGTAACTCCACAAAATCTTTAGTTTTATGATTTCATCTAGATGGAAAAACAGTGTGAAAGTTAATTAATTGTATTACAGAACAATTAATAGAAGAAATGTAGCTAAATAGCCTTGATAAAAACAGGAGCAGATGGTAAATTCTGGTAAATTTTAAAATTTTCTAACACTCCAATATGAATGGCTTATGACTGTTGAGAAATAACATATTTTATTCCTTGGATGGAAAGATATCTTACTCATCCTAGGCTGATTAATGTATGCATTACTAATACATTGTTCATAAGACATACAGTAAAGACATAAAAATAAGCCATGTAAACACTCGAAAGGGCATTCCGAAATATATGTGAGATTTAAAATTTTCAGGCCTCTAGGTTCTCAGAATTGCTATTTGTCAATAATGATAAAAAGGAATAAAAATTCATAATGTGTTGTTTTCTGTGAAAACAAAATTTTTTAAAAAATTCATCTCATTTGTTTGCTTTTGTCTGGTGTGTCTATGGAACTTAAAAAAGCCTTTACTTAAAAGCATATGGCAGAATATTTATGTAAATCAAAATGAAAATGCTTCTCTATTTTACCTGCAGCTTTGAAATTGAGAAATTCCTTGGAATTCAAGTTGATGCCTTATTTACATCTATAGTAGCCAAGTTAGGCTGACCTGTTGACTGATGTAGACTAGATTTGTTGGAATTACAGATTTCCCACCAACAGGTAAAATATTTATGCCAAAGGATGCACATTGAAATTCTAATGAATTTGCAAATATGTTCAGGAAGCAAGTAGAAATTCCTCTCTTCAACTTACACAAGAGGTTGCCCAACATGAAGGCCAAATCTAACATGCAAATTAACTTTGGAGCTCAAATGGCTGCCATACACCAAGGGTTGTGGATGAAAACAGAGAGATGTTTCCTGAGTGACTTGGCTCCATTGCTTTCTACTTTTCTCTCCCCATTCCCGCTCCTGCCACATGAGCCTCCTTGCTGTTGCCAGAACATGCCAGAAATATCCACCCTAAGATATTTGAACTGACTGCTCCCTCAAGTTCTCAAATCTTTGCTGGAAAGTCATCTTCTCAATGAGGCTTTCACTAACTACCGTATTTAAAACTGTAATCAGCAATCTGATTCTCCTTTACTTTTCCTTTCCTCATGGTATTTATCTCTTCCTGACAACCATATGCTATACTAACTTATGACATCTTTTGTTTAAATTCTCCTTCTAGATAGGTGCTCTAGATATGTGTTTTTTCACCTTGTTCCTGGCAGTAGAGCAGGTATATAGTGGGTGCCTGAAACATAGTAGGTGATCAATTCATTGACAGAATGAACACTATCATCAGGAAACACTATTTTTTGTGACTTGTGTAACTTAATTTTGTATTTATAAACTATTATGTTCCTAGACATTAGGAAGACACCGCCTTAGCTAGATTTCCTCAGCACCTAAAGCTACTCTCCAATAAACAAACAAATAAACATAAGTTTGGAATCCCTATAAGTGGCATTAATTCTTTCAAGTCATCAGAGTGCAATTTTAAAAGACTTCAGTATGTTTGTCTTTTAAAGGATTACAATGCTTACTTTTTCCTGTTAGAGTAAGTTCTGAATTACTTTGGCTGAGTCCTAAGCATTCTATAAGTACAGATATAGATATGGGCCAGGCATTGTTCAAAGCACTAGGAATATAAACATTTCTAGGACATAGTCCCTGCCTGTGAGGAGCTAGAAGCAGTGAGAGAGACTCAGCTGTAAACAAAGAATTACCTACATATAATTACCTACATGTTTATAGCAGCAATTTGATTCTAAATGCAACAATAAAGTCCCAAGAATTGCAGATTAATTTTGAGAACTGTTCATTAAATGATAAACTAGCATGGAAGAGTTAGGAGGACAAAGAAGGAAATGAAAAGAGTGAGATGGTCTTGGGTCTGAATCCCATACTTCACCACCTTGTATTCTTAATGAGTAACTCCTTATCAAGTATGGTACACACACAGAAAAGCACAGTACCTATTTGTATAGCTGAATGAATTTGCACAAAATTAGCAACCCACGTGACCTTCCCCCAAATCAAGGAAGAAAATGTAAATTTTATATTCCCCCCAAATCTCCTTGAGCTCCCTGTCACTTCTCTTTCTTGTTGATAACCATTGTCCTGATTTCTTTCTCCCTGACCCCTGGAGGACTGGAGATTGAACCCAGTGGCTCTCTGAGCTATCTCCACAGTCCATTTTATTTTTTATGTTATTTAATTTTTGCTAAATTGCTTAGGGTCTCACTAAATTGCTGAGATTGGTCTGGAACTTGCAATCCTTCTGCCTCAGCCTCCCAAATTGCTGAGATTATGGGTGTGCACCATTATGCCTGACCATTGTCCTGATTTCTAAGGACAGCTTAGTTTTGCCTGTTTTTGCACTTATGTAAATAGAACCATAGAGAATGTATCAATTGTGTCAGATGCTTACTCACTATCATATTTGTGAACCTCATCCATATTGTTATGTATTCTTGTAGACTATTGATTCTTGTTGCTTATGGCCCTGTATTTTGTGAGTGTAATACAACTTCTTTATATATTTTATAATTGATGGCCATTAGGGTAGTTTCTAATTTGGGGCTATTCCAAATAGTGCTCTGTGAAGGATCTCATACATATCTTTTGGTGAATATATATATTTACCAAATATATGTACATATGTACATATTCAGCTTTAATAGTTATTTACTAATACTTTTCCAGAGTGGTTGTACAAATTGACATTTCCTCAGAGGGTCATGTGAATTTTGATTGCTCTATAGCCTAACTTTGATAACTACTGTCTTTTTCCAATATAACCATTCTGAGGGGTATACATACAGTGGTATCATGATATTAATTTTCATTTTATATATGATGACTAATAAAGTTATTATTTTTCATTTATTTGTTGACCATTTGAATTTCGACTGGGATATCATCTTTTTTGAAGTGTCTTCTTGAGTCTTTTGTCTATTTTTCTATTGGATCTCTTTTTTTCTTATTGAGTTTTAGAAGTTCTTTATATATTGAGTCCTTCATTGAATATATGTATTAAAAATATTTCACCTTTCAATAGGGTTCCTTTCATTATCTTAATTGTCTTTTGAGGAACAGAAGTTCTTCCTCTAAATGCACTTCAATTTATCATCTTTTCATTATTAACACCTTTAGTGTCCTATTTAAGAAAACTTTACCTGCTGGTTATAAACTTCTTCTCCTCTGTTTTCTTTTAAAAGCTATGAATTTACCTTTTATATTTAGAACTAAAATCACATGGAATTGATTTTTGAGTATTGGGTTAAATCACTCTTTATCAGTGTAATCTAAAATTTAGTTTTGATTTCTTCTATCCAAAAGAGGGAAACAATGCCTGTGTCAACTTATCATGTGGTTTAAATGAGACAACATGATAAAGGGCTTTGTACTTTAAATCCCAAAACGTGTAAGACACTGCATTATACCCTGTGGCAGATGCAAAGATAAATCCCTTGCAAAAGTCACTGATGGCCTATTAAAAGACAGAATTGGGGAAATAATCATTCTGTAAGACAGAATAGAATAAATACCACAACAGAGTCATAAATAAAAGCATGATCATGGAAGAACAGCAAAGGTATAGACAATGGAGCTGGGCACCATGACACGCTGCAACCCAGTGACTCCAAAAGCTGAGGCCTGAGAATCACAAGTTGGAGGCCAGTCTCAGCAATTTACCAAGACTCTGTCTCAAAATAAAAAATAGAAAGGGCTAGTGGTGTAACTCAGTATTAGAGCACCCCTGGGCTCAATCCCTCAGCACTACAAACACAAGAATGGATAGTGGAGGAAAAAGGAATTGTGGAAAAAAAAAAAAAAGGACCCACATTAAAAAAGAAATGACCCAAAGTATGATTAGGCAAGGGAGATGGAAATTAAATTATGATGGAGTTGTTTTAATGTGTAATTTTATCTATTAAGATAAAATTAAGAATAAAAATATAGCTCCTTATTAGAGAGCGTGTGGTAGAACTGGAACTTTCATCAACTCAAAATACAGTTTATGGTACTACAAATGGATCAGATCCTTTTGGAAACTTAAAAAATAAGAACTACAAAATGTGTTTTCCATTTTATCCATCAATTCCACTTTGGGAAATTTATTTTAAGGAATAAACACATGTAGAAAATTATGCACAGAGTTTATACCAGAATTGCTTATAGTAGCATAGCAGTAGAAGCAAAAGTGTAACATAGAGGATATGGTTATATAGTCTATGTCGAAGTATTTTGAGGAGCTCTTATAAACCCATTTTTAAAATTAGCTATACAGAGCATGGAAATGTGTGTTATTACAGTGTTATGAAAAGCTACATATCTGGGAGAAAAGCTAGAAGGGGAAGCAGCTAAAATACAAATAGTGTTTGTGCATGGAGACAAAGTTGAAAGAAAGTTTATTTTTAAAACTTTCTGGTTAAGTGCTTTTTTAGTCACATGCATGTTTGTTTGACATTGTCCTTTGTGTACCTGCTGTAACAGTCCTCTTTCACAAATCTGCTTCTTTCATATATTGAAACAAAACATTCATCTATGCTTAATTAAGTAAGTTCATCTCTTCCTCTTGAACAGGGAACCCTTTAGTCTTAGTCTTTGTACTTCTAGTTCCAAACAGGTTTGGAATATAGAAGGTTATTTCATAAATGTTTGGAGAATGCTTAATTATTGAATAGATAGGTGATGTAGGACTTTCCATATTATAGCTATTTTTTTGTATCAGAAAATATTATGTTAAAAAATTCTAATCTTTTAAGACATTATAGAAGAGTTTTCAATCTCCTAAACTCTAACCCAAGAAATCCTAGTGATCTTTTGGACCTAGAATCTCGTGTCTGTTCAGTGCAGGGTGAAAAAAAAAATAGAACATAGGGAACTCTCCTTCTGATTGAAGATTTGTGTTACACAACATTATTCTAGCCAGTGTTTACCCTAAATTTCACAGGCTAGCCTGTACATTCTATATTTACTAAGAAAAGTAAAAGCCTTCTGAAAGACTCCTAAAAAGAACACTTGTAATTAGTATTTTTCTATGCAAAAATGTTTTCAAATTTCTCACAGACACAAATGGTCCGGTGCATTAAAACTTAATAAAGGAGATAGAATAATTAGGAAAGAGATAACTGTTTTCTGTGCTACATGAGAGAAATTCAACACTCACAAGTATAATAATTAGGAATGGTGTCTTGCCTGTACAACCTCTTACACCAAGGATTTTCAAACATAAAAGGACTTTGAGCAATTGAAAAATCCACCTAGATAAATTTGTCACCACAATTGTTTTTGGTAACACATTTTTCTCCAAATATAAAAATAACATCTGCTGAAAAAACAGAAAGGAAGGAAGGAAATTGGGAAAGAAGGATGAAATGACCCTTAGAAAACGGTGAAAGGTCCAAAGAAAACTTGATGATAGGTATTATGATGATGATGATTTAAGCGATAAGGACATATGGGGCTTAAATGGCAGTTGCACTGACACTTATTGAGAATAACCTTGAAATTAGGCTCTGGGAATCTTGGTTACTTCTTTTACACGAAAGGAATCATACATCCACTACAGATTGTTTTAAATATGACACATGCATAAATTTGTAATAAACTATACCTTATGTATAATTCTTAGGACAATTCCTGATTTATAGCAAATTTTTATTGTGTGTTACAGCCCAATTTATCATGGCATCATTACTATCAACCAGACTGGTACTTAGTTTTTAAAAAATATTTATTTTTTAGTTGTACATAATACCTTTATTTTATTTACCTATTTTCGTGTGGTACTGAGGATCGAACCCAGGGCCTCACACATGCTAGGCAAGCACTCTACCGCTCAGCCACAACTCCAGCCCCAGACTGGTACTTATGATTGATCTCCTTAGGCTCCCATGTGGGGGCAAGGGACTGCAACATGAGAAATAGTTTGCATTTTTTGTCAAAATTGCCACAGTTAGATTATAGATGGCATAAATATCTGTTAGGAGTAGATGAGGGTATGAGCTTTAGGCTCCAACTCTCCTGGAGGGTTGAAGGAGCACTGGCCTGGGTACAGAGTCCTCAGGCCTTCTTTGTGTACATGCATAAATGGTTCCTCCTTACAGACACTTGAATAATAGAGTAGAGCAGGCTGAGATGTGTGTCAGCAACCTGTGTGTCAGCAGTGAGACTTTCTAGGGATGGCTCAGGGAAACATTTCTACCCAAAGCCTCCTCCTCAAGGATGTCCAGCCCTTTGGAAGTCCTACTCATCTTTCCCATGGCCACTTCTATTTCCTCTGCCATTTCCACAGAATAGATCTAGATCCTCAGACCCTGATTCCAAACTGACAAAGTTCATTTTGATTTTCATATTTAATGTGTCATATTTAATGATATATTCACATATGCATGTGTCATATTTAATGATATATTCTTGTTTATGTCTTTTTCTTTATATTTTTGTTTTTCTGCTACTTGTTTATCACTCTCTGATGTTGATGTTGTTTATGCATTTTTATTTATTATTGTTCACTTGCACTTCTACTTTTTTTTTCTCCTCCCCCCGACCCCTGCAGCTAGGGATGAAATCCAGGGCCTCAAGCATGCCAGGTAAGCTGAGCGACAGCCCAGCACCTAAGTGCTCTTCTTACATACTCTCCAGCAGAACTAAAGTTCCTTGAAGGCAGCTATCACGTCTGCCTTAGTCACAGTCAGATCTTAAAACCCAGCACACTTTCCCAAAGGGCGACCAGAAGAGACATTTTAAATAAGGCTTCTTTAGTGGACAAGATCTTTTTTATTTTTAAAACTCAAATGTGCTCAAAATCAAAGTTTCAGTTATTTGAACAGAATTTGAAATGGAGACAACTGTAATTGTAATAAACGTAAATCAATCTTAGTTTGTGTAACCTTATTCAGTCATGACCCATTTATATTTTTATCTATATGCAGTATATTCAGCACAGGGAATGACATATTAGCTTTCTCATGACAAGAACCTATTTAGTGTTCCTTGACCATTTCCTTCCCTCTCTTCCAAACCCTCAGTCTGGCTTTTAAGCCCTGTATATCCCTCTGAGGGAACACATTCACGTTGTGGAAGTACTTATGAACATCTTACCTTTTTTGCTCATCTCTCTCCACCCTGAGACACACCAAAAAGCACTGTCAGTGCCTAATGCTACACAAATGTTTTTGCTACATCTCCATCTGCTACATTTTTCAGGCTATCTACAATTTGTAGTGCAACAAATTTGTTTTGGTACAGGGGATTGAACTCATAGGCGCTTTACTACTGAGCCACATCCCCAGCCTTTTTAATGTTTTATTTAGAGACAAGGTTTTACTGAGTTGCTTAGGACCTCACTAAATTGTTGAGGCTGGTTTTGAACTCTCAATCCTCCTGCCTTAGCCAAAAGGCTGGGATTACAGGCATGCCCCACCACACCTGGCCATTACTTACCTAGCTATAATAAAAGACACTTAGAATTGTGCATCCATTCAAAGAACCAGGAGAGAGAGATGTGAAATGTGCTCTGCCATATTTTTGTCTGGAAAGGATGGCCTTGAAGACCCCTACAAGAAGGGGTCTCTTCAGTCCTGTGTGCTTCACTTCTACTGTGTCTGCTCACAAAGTAGGCCTTCATACCATGGACCCTGGAACTTTTTAAGTACTGTGTCAAAGTGAAGAGACAGCTCCCACTCCTTCTGTAGCTAAGTCTTAAGTAAGGGAGAAAAGTGAAACCTGGGGCTGTAAGTGATGTGGCACATTCTACGAGCAGACACCAATTTCCATGAATTGAAATACGTGCCTCATTTAAGTCTACCACATGACACAACGTTGACACATGGTTTCACAAGTGTCCTCAAAACTTCATTTACCTTATAAAACTCAACTAATTAATTTTTGAGTTCCCTTTCTTGGGTAAAACAAAGTTTCAGCTATAGTCAAGCTTGATTAGAAGTTGCTTATGTGACAAGACATAGAACAACAACAACAACAAAAAGTTCCGCAAAGATGAACTTGAAACAGTCTTTTTTGTGTGTGTGGTGGTGGGGGGGGGGCGGTACTAGGGACCTAACCCAAAGGCACTTTACCACTGTGCTACATTCCCAGTCATTTAAAAAAAAAATTTTTTTTTAGTTGTAGTTGAACACAATACCTTTATTTTTATTTTTATGTGGTGCTGAGAATGGAACCAAGCGCCTTGCGCATGCTAGGCGAGCACTCTACTACTGAGGCACAACCTCAGCCCTTCCCAGTCCTTTTTTAATGTTTAATTTTTAAGACAGGGTCTCTCTAAATTGCTTAGGCTGGACTTAAACTTGTGATCCTCCTACCTCAGCCTCCCCAGCAGCTGGGATTACAGGCCAGGACCACCTATTTTGAAGCAGTTGGAGTGTTGTTTTCTCTTTCACCCAGGTCCCAGATGCCAGCACCCATCAGAGCATCCTATCTCTCACACAGCCTCCCACAGAGTCAGGCCTTGCATTCAGAAATCATATTCCCAGAGGGCATGGACCATTTCTCCAACAGGCAATGAAAAGATATCTTAATGGAGACATGAGTCATCTTGGGAGCAAGCAGGAGGATGGGGACACCTTAACAATGGTCTGCAACAGGAAGAGGATCTATTACCCATTATGCCTTAGGCACCCACCTATATTTCTTCATACTTCCCATCAAGGAGGGGGCGTCTAATAACCCATAGGCCACCGACTGCACACTCCTCAGATCTAATTAATGATGCACACCCACTCCACCTACTAAGCCCTTTCCAATTCAAGGGGAATCCAGCACTCTACCACTGCCACCCCTATTCTGCTCCATCTTCCCATTCTTCTAGGTGGAAATAATTAATTTCAGGCTAACACTAAGGCCTTATACTGAAATGAGCAAGAATTTGTGACACAGGCAGAAAAAAAAAAATCGAAACCAGCTAGCAAAACTTTCTTGAAGAGTAACAACACCCGAAATAATAGAATTTGAAGAGTAACAACACCCGAAATAATAGAATTATTTTAAGAGGGAGGATTCTGAACCATGAATTCCCTTTTCTCCTACCCCCTATCTCTCATGACTGAAAAACCAATAACCTTAAGAATAAATGATAAAATTCTGTGACTATTAGGTGCCCCCCCCCAAGATCCTAGGGGACTCAGGGTAACTGGAGTGTGTGTGTGTGTGTGTTGTGTGTGCGCGCGCGCACGTCTGGGAAGGTCTGGAAAAGCAAAAAGGTCTAGAGTTCCAAGTGACCCCGACCCTGTTCCCTTGGACACCTGGTCCCGGGGTGGCTGCGGCCTCGGGGCGGCATGCTCAGGGAAGAGCCGCGCTCTGGCGGCTGTGCAGCACGGAGGGGTGTGCCTGCGAGTTCCCTGCGAGCGCCGGTCCCCACCCCCGCATTCTGTGCCTGCCACCCGGGAGGTAGTGCTGCACTTGATGGGCTGGGATTCGTTTTTTGCATCTTCATCCCTCTCCTCCAAGCTGTCCCTANTCTCTCTCCGCCCCTCCCCTGGCAGTCGCGCTGCCTGGGAACCCGGGAAGCCGCCTTGCCGCTGTTCAGAGCCCGCAGCTCGGGAGCGGGGACCAGCATCCAAACCGGGAGACAGGAGCGCGGAGACCACAGCCATCGGGGGGATAGGTGGAACAGGGCCCTGGTCTGGCAGAGAGTGTGAGAGTGCGCTCCAGATCTAGGGCTGCACCCGTGCGCGCGGACCCCGCCAGTCCCAGCCTCAGCCCCAGCCCAAGTGACCGCAGCCAAGGAACCTCCCCGCCTGCGCCCCAAGGCACGCGTGGTACAACCATGAACACCAACGAAGCCAAGGAGTATCTGGCCCGGAGGGAAATCCCTCAGCTTTTCGAGGTAAGAGGATAGAGCCAACAGAGGGGTAGGAGGAGCTGGAGAGAGAATAGCCGGCGGTTCAGGGTAAGGTACTTGTGCCCTGATACATCTTCCCCGTGCGGGGCACGGAAGTGAAGGCGCCTGCTGAGGCTCACTCGCCCGAGGGTAGTCCCCTTTCCCGTGGTTTGCCGAGGTCGCTATCAGACGGCTGGGCTTAGAAGCCCGCCTGTCACCGATCAAGTTTCCGTCTCCAGACAGGGTTCTGAAAAGCAGCTGCCCCCTGAGCGCCCCTCGGATGTGGACACCCAGGGTGGGTTGCAGAAAGCGGCCTGGCCGCACTCTCTGAGGGCGAGAAGCAGTCAGGCCAGGTGAGTAAATTGTCGCCCAGCGAGAGACAAGGACAAGAAACAGAGAGGTCCAAAGCCCTAGTCCCTCTACATGCTAAGGGTCCGGACCCCTGGAGAGAGGGGAAAGATGGGCGGAAGCAGCTCTCCCTAGGGACAGCTTGGAGGAGAGGGATGAAGATGCAAAAAACGAATCCCAGCCCATCAAGTGCAGCACTACCTCCCGGGTGGCAGGCACCCAATGGTGCTGTGCGCTTTCGGTGAATGAACTCCTGAGCACGTTTTGCCTTTGCCTTGGAAGGAATGGTTCCCCTCGCTTGCCCCAGAAGCTGCAGCTTTTCCCCATCGCTGGCCAACCCACCTAGAGATAGCGGGTCGGGAAGGGAGCGGCGAGACGGGCGTGACTCCTGTTGCTGTCCTCAGACCGCATCACAGCATCATCTGCACCAGGGACCTGGCAGGTGGAGGGACTTTGAGAATGTGAGAGAAGAGGTTTGAGAAATGAGCTAAAGGAACCTTGGTTAGTTCTAAGCCACATCCTCCGTCTGGGGTTTTTCTATTCTTCTCTCCATATTTGAATTTTTTAAAAAAATTGCTAAATCCTAAATGCTTTTGCTTACATTAAAAAAGAAAACAAAAACGAATGGAACAGAGCCAAGCTTCTCTGTAGGCAGAGCATTGAAAGAGGAAATTCATTCACTGCAAACCTGGCCTCCCAATTCTAAAACCAAAATGATAGACTGATGAACTAAAAGTCATGAGTTTGTATTTTTCCTGTTTGGCGGATTTGTTTGGTTAAGAGGAATTTAAAATACTACTGGGGAAAATAATTTTGCCCCAATTTCCCCAACTATCTTTAAAATGGGCTGCCATAATTACATATCTTCCTTTTCTCTCACCTCTGTAAGTCACTGTTTTCAGGTCAAAGTCAAGATTTACAGGTAAATCTGAGTTCAAGCCTGGCATATGAAGCCCAAATCTAGCAAGTGTGTTATTCCTGTATGAAAGTAATCAGGTGGTGTTGCATAAGGATAGGTCTTAAGAATGTTTGGGAATTGTAAGAGTTTTGTTGTTGTTGTTGTTGTTAATTTTCAAACGATAAATATGGAGATGAAAAGCTGATGGATTTTAAAAATTGCAGATGTTACTACTGAGATCAATTTTATTTCTACACTTCTTAAAAAGTAATATGTAGGAGAGCCACCTGATTGCAAAATACTGCTAAATAGTAGTCATTTTTCTTTATGAATGTGGGTACTGTTTTTCTTCCTTGATGAAAGGCAACTCCAGAGAATCTGGGTAGTTAGTTCATGAAAATCTATGCTGCATATGAAAATAAGTGATTGCTGGTGTTCCTCAGGTTTGAGGCTTTTCATTGACTTTTCTGAATATGAATGGAACAATTTTAAGTAATGAGACCAGAAAAAGAAGACCACTTGCTTAGGTGAAATGCAGTAGTACAGTGTACTTAGAATCAATCCTGGACAATAGGAAGATGGAAGGAGACTGCTGGTGACCTCAAAGGCTCCATCCTTCCAGTAAAATGCATCTGTGCTGTGCACAGTACAAGAGAATAGCAAAATCTGGCAGTTCTCCATGTGATGACTGTAGACAGCAAAACCAAATACTTTAGGTTTCTAAACTGGATTTTCTTCATCAAAACCACAATATTCTAGGTATGTGAAGTTTAACAATTAGGTATCTATCAAACCCTGAAATGTGGACATCAGACACCATTATAGGCCAAGTGAGTGTTGAATTTACATATTACCAAACAATTAGATATAACTGACTTTTTCAGAATTTTTACAGATGTGACACATCACTTAGGCTAAATGAGATATGGTGTATCTCTGGTAGGTTCATATATGAAATACATTTCTATCTTTAGATTAATTTTTTTTCAAAAAATTACTTTCTCACGATTTCATCATAATTTTTTTTTTTGGGGGGGGGCTGGGTTACCCAGGATTAAACGCAGGGGCACTCAACTCACTGAGCCACATCCCCAGGCTTATTTTGTATTTTATTTAGAGACAGGGTCTCACTGAGTTGCTTAGCACCTCGCTTTTGCTGAGGCTGGCTTTGAACTTGCGATCCTTTTTCCTCAGCCTCCAAGCTCCTGGGATAACAGGCGTGTGCCACTGTGCCCAGCATGAAATCTTAATTTTTTATCACTTTATGTGATCTATTTTGATCTCATACCTTAGAGCAGAGCTTTGGCAATTAATTTTAATACTGTGGAAAGTCAAATTGGATTATTCAAGTTCTCAAAATATTAATTCAGAGACTGAATAATAATGTTTACTGGTTAACTTTAATTCCTATTAGTGGTTAGCTATTCAATGACTGAGGAATGGAACCCATTGTCTCCTTTTTAGAATTTATGCCCTTATGTCATTTTTGTTTGGAAAGTTAGAAATGAACATTTCCCAGTCAGAAAAGCTTCAATTGATTGTGTTCTCTTATTTGAGGCATTAGTAAAAGGCAAAACTAAAAGACATGGTCTTGAGTGATTCATATTGTAGTTGGATTATGAATGGTGCATAGAGAATATGGTATTTTATGACATTTTTGCAAGATGCGCAGAAGCAATGTATGGGTTTTGGAATCAGAAACTGAGTTGGAATCCTGGGCCTAGGAGTCTTTAGCTGAGTAAACTTGAGTAAGTCATTAACATTTCTGAGCAGCAATTTACTACTCTTAAAAATGGGGATAATAGTGCCTCACAGGGCTGAGATTGCAATGGGTAAAATAGTGCATGAAAGACACAGAGGTCTTTCTGCATTGATTTGTCTGTTTCTGGCTCATTGTATAGGAAGAGTGCAGGAAGCTTAACTGCCACATCTGGATATACAGCAAGATCTCAACACAAACTGGATATAGATACCTAGCTTATTTTTTTGCTCCTTCAGCACCTAAACTCATCCGATGGAGTTTCATACTCTAACCCACTCTACATAGGATTTCAGAAAACAAATGTATCCAGTAAGAATTGTCCACCATTATGGGCAAAATTTACAATTTGAAAGTAAAATATTGTATTTAGGAAAGCTGTTAACCTTTCCAAGAGTGTATATTTTGTACATTAATAGCATATATTGGTAACTATAATCACCTGATTTTTCCATGAGAAACCTGAAAGAAATGTTTTGCATATCAGTCATTTTCCAAGGAGTCAGCATTTCCAAACTAGTAGCATTTAAATACATGTGGCATCTCACACAACATAAACAGAAAAAGTAATAGCATCAAATCTTGTTTCCCTCTCTTTCTGTGTAATCTCAGTAGATATTGTGGTCGCTTGTTGCATAGAAAATAACATCATTTTTTTCTCAGACTTCAATTTTTTGAATCACACTCAGACTTAAATGTTGAATGATTTTTTTTCCTAATCAGAAAAAAAAATTATTATGCACCCACTACCTGCCAGTTAAAGTGTTAGATGTAGAGGTCTGGAAGAAAAAAAAATGAAACCTACTCTGTGTCATTTAAAAGCTTATAGTTTAGAAGAGACAAGGAACACAGCAACCAGTGTTTTCAGTATAAATAACAAGCGTGATATTTTATGCCAGGTACCATGGGAACACAGAAGAGGGGGACCACAGGCCAACCTAGGGGCTCAGGAAACACTTCCTGATAATAATGATGATGGTAATATCTAATCCCACTAAAATTTGTGCAGTTTACTACAGGTCAGGAACTTACTATGCACTGTACAAATATTGTATTTGAAAAATTCTTTACAATCCTTCTGGGCACCAGGGCATATACCTGTAATCCCAGCAGTTTGGGAGGCTGAGACAGGAGCATCACGAGTTCAAAGCCAGCCTCAGCAATTTAGCAAGGCCCTAAGCAACTCAGCGAGACCCTGTCTCTAAAATCAAAAAAAAAAAAAAAAAAAAAAAAAAAAAAAGACTAGGGATGTGGCATAGTGGTTAAGTACCCCTGAGTTCAATCCCTACATATATATAATCCCTGTGAGGTAGATATTATTACATCCATTTTGCAGAAGATACTAGGGCTTAGAAATTTAAAAGATGAGTAGGAGTAAGATAAATAATGCCTCAGGCATTTTTACATCCTGCATTTTGTCTCACTTTGATAGGACTTTTCTATTTTAAACTATGTAGTTGCCTGAATTATTTAAAAGGCAGAGAATGCTGAGCTGATATCATTTGGTCATAAGGAACTTAAGGGATTATCCTAATTGCTCAATTTCAACTTTTTTAAAATTAAAAATAAACATTAAGGACAAAACAAATAATTCACAGATGGGACATAATAGTATTTTATCAAAGGTGGTTTAAAAACATATTTTATTGGTATGTATATTTTTGTATTTCAGAGCCTTTTGAATGGACTGATGTGTTCTAAGCCAGAAGACCCAGTAGAATATTTGGAAAGTTGTTTACAGAAAGTGAAGGAACTAGGTGGCTGTGACAAGGTGAAGTGGGATACATTTGTCAGCCAGGAGAAGAAGATCTTACCTCCACTAAATGGAGGACAGTCACGAAGATCCTTCCTAAGAAATGGTAATGTATATGTAGAATAATAGCCAGTTTACAGGTAGAGCAGTTCTCTTTAAAACATGCCATATGGACTGTAAGCAGTAATTTATTGGGTTTATAAATGGCTGGAAGGCTATGAAGCCCTGGAATATGATTAATCTCTTTCTGCTACTAATGCTAATCGCCTTCATGATAAGACAAACACAATTACATACCATTGTCCAGCAATTTGCTAAAGACTTAATGAAATTTTATATTACTGACTTCGTTATTTTGCAAAATGAATTACATTAAAAACCAATGGATTATTTTAAATTGCAAGTAAGCTTTTTCCAACTACATGAGTAGAATACTGATAAAATTGGTAGTTATTACATAACCACTCACCATTTGTCATTAGCCAGAAAGAGATTTAGCTTATTAATATGTTTCCAAGTCCAGAGTTCATATTAATGCATCTGAATAAATGAATGTAAAGTTTATGCTAGTTTATTCAATAAGGATTTGTTAGGCAGCTGTCTAATGCAATGTATTAGAGTAGGCATTTGGGTGCTATAAAAGAAGGAGAAGAAATAAACTTGTTTCAATTTAGGAGTAGTTTATAATTAAGAACTGGAGTTTGTTAGACAAGAGGTGTTATTTGTTTCTGAAATATGTACTTCTCAAAACCATGAATTGGACATGAGCCAACTAGCCTTTCAGGCTCTAGATGAGTTGTGATGTACAGTAGTTTGTAAAAAGTAGAATCAATTCCAATCAGGGGAAACAAATTCTTTTCTAGTGGCCAAGATCATTATATTTTCAAAACTTAAACTGTTTTAAAAATTGTACCACAAAAAGTTTTCAGCTAAACCAACAAAATTTGAAGTGGAAACAATTCTATTTGCAATTACTATGTAGAGGAAACAAACCTTAGTTTGTTTAACCTTATTCAGTGATGACCCACTTAGATTTTATTTGAATGTGGTATGGGAAAAAGTCATGGTGTGATAATTTTTAAGAAGCACAAGCAGAAAATGGAAAGTAGAAGTACCATTTCCTCAAAAACAGTACTAAAGGGCAGAAGAGTCCTTCTCTGTCTATGCAGGAATCAATGCCAGGTAATGCCAGGTTTTACTGGAAGGTGATGTGACTCCCTCCCAAATTTTCCAATGTCATTGAAAAACAATTGAAACATCTGATGTTGTTGTTTAAAACTAACTTCAGAAACTCTCAAAAGTTCTAACAGACCCCACAAAACAAGAAATAATTAGAAAATAATTTGGTGTGACCATAAGGTAATAAGATTCGTGATCAGAAGTCAGGTGTGGTGGTGCACACATGTAATCTTAGCTTCTTAGGAGGCGGAGGCAGGAGGATTACATATTTAAGGCTATTTTGTCAATTTAGCAGAACTGTGTAATCAAATAAAAAGTAAAAAGGGCTGGGAATGCAGCTCAGTGGTAAAGTGCCCCTGGGTTCAACCCCCAATACAAAAAAATAAACTAGCTCTCAGAATCAGCAATTGACTTCATCACTCTACAAGGCTTCTCACGCCAATTCATCTTAGATAGATGGTAAAACATCCCTCACTACATACTAAACCATGTCATTACATTCTGTGGTAAGTCCTAAGGTTGAGGTCATGTCTTCCTGTGCTTATAAAATTAAATTTGTACTGAATATTTCAATTTGACTCTTAGAACCATTACAATTCTACAGAGATTTTTATTCTTTGCATAGAGTTTACTCCTAGACCCAGTTCCTGGCTAATAACAGGTGTCAGTTCCAAACTGAAAAATTTATTCTTTGTAAATTATGAGGTTGCTGGTTCACTGAGAACAGTGTAGGATACACAGAGTAGGGAGTGAATAAGATTGATATTTAGGGCCCCAATTCAAACTTAACAGTTTAGGTTTGGCACCTTTGTTGGCTACAGTCACCAGAGTGACTTTAGCCAGTTATTGCTATAGCACACTTTGCACATTATTGCTTTTGGGTGAGCAAAATTATATTTTAGTGGGCTTTTAAAGTTTATACACCTTCCCAAAATGGCTAACTTATTTCCAGAGGTGTTATCATGCTAATAAAATTTGGCCCAATGTTCAATACATACCTCATGCCCTTGTTAGATCAAGTAAGGTAAATATGGGGAATTCTTTTCCTAAATCTTAAAGCACTGCTAAAACTTCAGATAGTTCTGGATTTAGTCTAATGTATTTTTATATTTTAAGAATTAAATCTAAGAGGTTATGACCTTCAATTATAGGTAAACTGCTCTCAGACTGGGTATAAAAAGTGTTTTCGATACACTTAAGCCTTGATACTGTTTCTTGGCTTGATAATATATAGAAATCAGGCAAGCTAACAGTGGGGACTAAACTAGAAAACAGAACTAGATAGTCAAGTAGAAATTTTACAAAAATATCAAGGTGAACAAAACACATCTATGGGATTATATTGGGTTCATAAATAGCCAGTTTGGAACTCTTGAGTTAGCAAGATAAACTAATATGGCAGTAGGTATAACTGTTATCAAAATAAAATTGCTTGCTAATTTTAGGGTTTCCATACCTTCTAATGCTTTACTATATTTTCCAGCCAGAGATCTTTTCGTTAATAATCAGATAAGCCTTTCTATGTACTAGGGTGACAAGAATGTTATACTCTAATGTCCTATTACTGGAATATATGCTAAAAGATGGAAATTGTTTTCTAAACTGATTTATTTTGTAATAATAAAATTTTGTTTTATGAAATGCTTTACACATTTGTGCTTTGTCAATTTTAGCTATAATTTGTGCACTAGGTTATTAAGTTCAACAACATTGCTAACTGTTCAGTAACTTAAAACAAAATGATGATTTTCAAAAATAGATTACTCATGAAAGTTTTGCATAAATATTGATGTAGATATGCTAACATATAATTATCCAAAAAAGTGTTCTATGACATAAAACATTTTTATTATGTAAGCAATTGCTTTCGTAAATTAGAATATAATAAAGCAACAATAAATTATTGGTTGACAGTTCTTAACATGTTAAATGTGAGACAACCATCCTTTTTTCCCTGTCATATGCATATAACTGAACAGATAATAATCTATGAATAAGAGTTCTAGTGCAAACGTCCATAGTTATCTTCTGGAATATCTCATTGTCTCGTATTCAACATGTTGAAAACCAAATACACCCTATTTGCATTAAAACTGCCACTCACATCTCCTTTTCTTTTTCCTATAAAGTCAGTCAGTGAGTCAGTGGTGCAATAAAATAACCATTTCTTGAGATGACTGTGTACCAGATATTCTTTTAGGACTCATTGTGGCCACCAAAAAAAGAACAGGCGTGGTACCTGCCCTCAGGGAGCTTACAGTCTGGCAATGAAATCAGGCATTCAACATATAATTGCTATAGCAATGAGTGCTGTGGGAAATAATACGTGGTGGACTAGACCAGTGAGCTGACCAGTGGACTGGATACAGTATAGATGGGGTTCAGGATAAGCTTCCTGTGAATATGCTAATACTTCAAGTGAATATTCTAAGCTTCAAGTGATATGCTAATACTTGGAGACAAAAAGTTGAGTGTGTGATGGCTAGAGAAGGATGGAAGAGATTGCAGATATTTCTGAGGTAGAGAAAGAAGGTGTGATATGGTCAGGAGTGAAAGAAGCCCAGTAGTTCTGGAACAGAAGGTAGAGCAGAGGAACACTACATGAAATGCAGATTTTTGGACTTGAGACCTAGAAATTGTTGCTAAGCCATCATCCCCTTTGATTTCTTGTGTCCTGAACCATGTCTTTACATGCAGCCTCTCATTTCCATTCCCCTTACTACTACTCTAGCCCAAACCCTCATTTCTCACCTGTGTATTGCTTTAACAGCCTCCTACTCACTGCTCTTCTGCTTAGTCTTTCCCTACTCAAACCCATTCTAGGCACCAGCAGATTAAGTTTTCTAAAATTGTGTGCCTTCTCTAGCCCCCAGAACCTCTGCTGAATTTACAACAGATCAAAGCTAACCTTTTACCTTGATATTCAATGCTATTCACACTGTGGCCACACTTAAGCTACCCATCTTATCTTCTGGGTTTTCTCTATAGAAAACTATTTTAGTAAGGTGTTCTCTTTGTTATGGATTCAGCAAATGTTTATTGGGCGCTGGTTACCTGTCAAACTAGATGCCAGGGATGCAGAGTTCCAAATAATAGGTAAGGTCCCCACTATTGTGGAACTTATGGTCTAGTAGAAGAAAAACCATGAATGAAATGGAAAACTCTCAGTTGGTGAAGAGCATTAGTAATAGCCTTGAGAGTCACTGGTTGGGGGGGGGGGGCTACACAAGTTTAGAAAGTCAGCAAGGTGCTCTTACAAGAGGAGGTATTTAAGCTGAGGTGTGAATGACAGTCAGCCAGCCAAGGACCAACAGAGAAGGAGCATTTCAGACAACAGATTGGACGGGTAACTGTGGAAGCAGGCAGAAAAGTCAAGTAGTCAGAGTAAAAGACTGGGAATAAATGGGAATAAGTGGGAAAAGTGAGAGAAGAGAGTAATCAAGGATAATGCTTAGAGTTTGGTCTTATGTTAACTAAAGCTATTGAACTTCAAGGCAGAGCAGGTTACTGTTGTCAGTGCCTTATCTGACATGGCCTTTCCCATCGTTTTCTACAGACTATCCACTGTCATCTGTATACTCATCCACTCCTTTCATGAAACTAAAGTGAGCCCAGAGGGGTGGTGATCAGTAGTCTCATTCAGTTTATCAGCAGAGAATGGAAAGATCTGATTGATACACCTGAGGAGATGTGAGTTTTATGCTCTGCTTAGATATGGTAGTCACCCTCGTAGAACCCTTCAGGGTGGTCTATTTTCTTCTTTTCTGCAGGGGCTGTTTGGGTAGTTAGGGCTTCTCTGAGCCTTCTGAGATACTGACACATGGAGTGAAGAAAGAGAGAGCCATAAACTACATATTGATAATTGCCTGATTTGGGTTTGTCAGGACTGATTTCTGTCCTGTTGAATATGTCAATTGTATTTTCTGAGTCTTTGTATCGCGTGCACCAACTGAGATATACTTTCTAGATTTTTATCTCTGTGTTTGTCTTTAAAAATAATGGTCCTGCCTCTTTTGCAAGTCCTTTCCTACCACTCCAGATCAAATGGATTTATCCATTCATCTATCTACTGTGGTGTTTACCATGAGAGATTTTCATTTTAGCAGTTCTCCTGCCTCATGTGCACACAGCTGTCAGATATAAGCATAGGAGCTCTAGCTTATAAGCACTGAAGATACAGGATGACATCTTATTCTTCTACTGAATCATCCTTAGTACATTAACATGCCTGGCAATAAAAGGCAAATATCTGCTACTGTCATATATGTAAAGTTAAATCACCATATTTACATCTTTTAAGTCAAATAAATTAAATATAATAAATACTGGAAAAATAAAAGTAAATAATGTTGAAAACATTCCACGTATATAAATTGCTTGCACCCTTCCACCTAATTGGTAACCAACCCTAATTTTTTGTTCATTATGCTACCAAACCATTCCACTAGACCTCCAGGGTTCCTGGATCATACTGAGTACACACATGTGCATTTGTAGAATGAATGAAATATATGATGCATAAGCACTGGCTCCACGGGCAGCTACAGATGGTTTTGAAGGTTATGTACTGCAAAACTCCAGAGAATACTTTTTGCAGAGGCCAGGATATATACAACCTACCAAGCAAGACTAGGCAGTGTCTGAGAAGGTCTCTGTAGGCCATGGGGTGGCCAAGTCTAGTTCAATGCTGTTTTAACGAATAAAGTTTTATTGGAACACTCATTTGTTTACCTATTGTCCATGACTGCATTCATGCTATCATGACTGAGTGGAGTACAAGATCATCTGGCTTTCAGAGTGCAAAATATTGTCTGTCTGGCCCTTTATGAAAATGTTTGCTGGCCACTTGGAAAGTCTTCTCATTAATAAAATTCCTTCTACTCATAGTTTAAATGTGAAAAGTGTTTTGTTTTGCTTTTTTCCCTTTTCAAAGTTATCTTACTCTTTTGCAGTAATGCCTGAAAATTCAAACTTTCCATATCGGCGGTATGATCGACTCCCTCCAATCCATCAATTCTCCATAGAAAGTGACACGGATCTCTCTGAGACTGCAGAGTTAATTGAGGAGTATGAGGTTTTTGATCCTACCAGACCTCGTCCAAAAATCATTCTTGTCATAGGTATGAGAACAGAAAGCAAAATTCTCTACTATTGCTAATTTTGTTTATATTTTTACATTTTGAAAAATGCCAATTATGTATCATATTTGAAATGCTTAGCTGAATAATGATGAGGCATAGAAACAAAGGTTCAAGGGAAAATTGAAATATTTTAAAAATAATTTTCAATAAAACAAATTGTTATAATGTAACCTAATGCTTATTGAATTTTCTTAGATTTCTATTACAATGTCATAGGAATTCTTTATAATGAATTCAAAGCATCTCTTCAAGATTTATTGCTCTGTGGTTTTATTTATTTAATCTTTACTAAGATTACATTAGATATTTTCTAAGTATGATGTTTTTCCCTTTAAATCAGCAAATTGAAATTTTATTCACTTAACTTCAGAGGGAAAAGTAAATAATAATATGTTGGTAAGGATTCATATAAATGAACTTCCTTGTGGCAAACTGGTACCTACAATAAAATTTAAATTTCCATGTTATTAGACAAGCAAATAAAAAGAACAGTGTTTTATACAGCATAAGACATCTGAGGATTAACCAAAATAACAAAGATAACCATTCATTTTTAAAATTACCACTGTGAATCTTACACTGAATACAAAAAATATCAGCCTGATGCCATTTCACAAGGAATAGATAATGAAAATGTTTTAAGTACTTTTGCAAAATGCATTTTTTTTCTCACTCTTGCAAATTCTAACTTTCTCAAAATCTATGAAAATCATGAAGAGTCCTGTGAACAAGCAACATATATAGTCATTGTATCACTTTCCAATTTAACTGGGCCTTCATGGAGATGAGCAAAAGCAAATATGTAGTGTGAAATGTTCTAACCAGTAACTATTAACAGAAAACTAAATGTATACAGCTCCCAGGCTGAGAAGTAGTGCTCCAGAGAACATAATGAAGATGGCAACTAGCATACAAGCATGCGCATAAACGACTGAGCTATATAGCAAGAACTTAGGTTGACCAATGTTTATGTTTATGTTAATTAGGAGTGAAATTTGTACATTGCAAAATGAAATGACAAATATATTTCTCCCCAAATTGTTAACAATATTGCTGGAAGAGATTTAAAAATCAGCTGAGGGTGTAGTAGCTCTGTGGTGGTACAAGGCTCTAGGTTTTATCCCCAGAGCATTGCAAAGAAGCAAACAAGCAAAAACAAAACAAAACAAGAAGAGGCAGAAGAAATCAGCTCTCAAAAAAGTCAAAATATTTGTATGGCTTATTATAGCCATTATTATACCATAAACCTCTGTTTTGGGGAATGGAATACTTTTCTGTGTCTAGAAATTTGGAGTTCTTACCCAGAAGGCAAGGAAATAACTAAGAGAGAGCTATAGGTAAAGTGTAATGGAATTCTCTTACCATTTCCTGGTTTAAAGGTGGACTGAATATATTCCTTCAATTTTGTTTTTCTTGTTGCTATTAGTAAAGTTATTGGTGATTATAAACAAGATGAATAAATGGAAGTTTGGTTGTCCATGAAAATGGTATAAGACCAAGTTGCTCTTGTATAAAACGGCACATATGATTTTTTGTTTATTGTGAATTTTATATGAAAATGACTAAAATATTTTAATAAATTAAATTTTTGGAGAAGGTGTAAAACCCTCATATCTCACCTCTTTCACAGTTCTTTTTTGTTTGGTGAAATCAACTTACTTCTCTGGATTTGATTCTGGTTATAGATTTACATGCTGTACATTTTGCATATTATAAGAGTGACACAGAACCAATGTGTATACATAATATTTAAATGATTGAGACAAGGCAGGGAAAGAAGATTCTTAATTTTTCTAAGAAAACTAGAGCAATTTTAATTCCATCCAGAAAAATGTATGTGGGAGAAGGTACAGAGGCCCACATAGTATTACATCTAAATAAACAAAATTTCCCTTCTGGCACTACAGATTTATTTTAAACTGGTCTTCTTGGTACAGATATGAATTCCTTTTATGTGAATGTAATCATAAAATCTCAGAGTTAATATTAACTAGAGATGAATAGAACAAAACAGCTCATTCTGGCTTTAGAGAGAAGAAAATAAAATTAATTTGTTAGCAAGTTTCAGTAATCAAACTCATCTAATAAATTAGTGTTATTTTCTATCAGTTTTGTCAGTCTTATTTTGTTATTATTATTGTTGTCTGATATTGCCTCTATTATTTAACAAAATAAAATTTTTTTCCTTGAAGTTTTCATAACTTTCTCAATGTGTTTGATTTTTAAAAATTCAAAGGAATTTGTAGGCTCTGAATTTGATGGTTTCTGAAATCAAGCATGGAAATACCTATATCCTGAATTTTGCTTTTTCAGATTAAACCAGATTGGATTTGTCAGTGGTGTTGATCATATTATATTTTTCTTGAAGCCAATCCTTGAATAGCCTGTGATAATAGATCAAAAGCAACTATTTGGAACCTTACTTTTTTGTTGCTGTTTGGTGCTTTTTTTGTTTTTGTTTTTGATTTTTCTTGTACCAGGGATTGAGACAGGGTCTCACTAAGTTGCTTAGAGCCTCACTAAATTGCTGAGGCTGGCTTTGAACTTGCAATCCTCCTGCTTCAGCCTCCTGAGCCATTGGGATTATAGGTATGAACCACCACACCTGGTTTAGAATTTACTTTTGAATTGCAAAGTAAAGAATTTAATCTGGTAGAAGCAGAGGTGGTTTATGATATTAAGTGTAGACAGATAGAATGTATAGTATCTTAGAGAATGGTCAAAAATGTTAATAAACTCCTATATTAAGTTTAATAAAGCAATAAAAAAGCGAAAGCTAGATATTATTTGGTGCATTGTTTGGTTCTGGGGCTCAGAAATGGTTCTAGTTATATTAGTTGCTCTTATAATTCTGCCAACCAAATCTGCCCACTCTGAAATTCTCTTCACACAAGAAAAGTAACTTTATGTTTTACTTATATTATTTGAAAGGATAAAAAATACTTATTAAATGCATAGATATAAAATGACTTCAATATGCAAAAACTTTGACATTAGTAGAAAAAAATATGAATTCACTTTTCTTTTGATTTGATTATTATTTTTAATATTGCTTAATAATTATAATTATGTTTCGGTGGATATTACTAATACATATCACTACTTTTAGGCATTGAATTTTTTAAGTATATTTTTGTTGGTACAAATTATAATTATAATTATACATAATATTGGGATTCATTATGCCATATTTGTACATACAAATAACATAATTTGAACAATCTCCTTCCCCAGTACTTCCCTTTCCTCTCGTCCTCTCTCTCTTACCTGTTTGCTCTACTGATCTCCCTTCCATTATTATTATTATTTTTATTATTATTAATTAGTGAATTATACATATAAGCAGGATTCATTATAGTATGTTCATACATGGGTGCAGCAAAATTTGGTAGATTTTGTATCCTGGTACTTCCCTATTCCCTGTCCTCTTCCCTTCCTCTTGATCTCTTTCCTTTACTCTATTGGTCTGCTTTCTATTTTCCTGCAACCTCTTCTTTATTATTATTATTATTACTATTACTTTTTTTTTTCACTTTCTGTTTAGCTTCTGCATATGAGAGAAAACATTTGACCTTTGACTTTCTGAATCTGGCTTAGTTCACCTAGCATGATGTGCTCCAATTCCATCCATTTACCAGCAAATGACATAATTCTCATTCTTTATAGCTGAGTAAAACTCCTTTGTATATATATACACCACATTTTCTTTATCCATTCATCTATTGATGGGTATGTAGGCTGGTCCCATAACTTGCCTATGTGAATTGCTGTAAAGATTGTAATGCATGTATCACGACATTATGCTGATTTTAGTCTTTTGGATAAATACCAAGGAGTAAGATAGCTGAGTCACAAGTGGTTCCATTCCTAGTCTTTTGAGGAACCTCCATACTGATTTCCATAGTGGTTATGCTAATTTACAGTCCTTTGTTTCTTTTTCTCTACATCCTCTCTAGCATTTATTGTTGTCTTCTTGATGACTGCCATTCTGACTGGGGTGAGATCAAATCTCAGTATAGTTTTCATTTGCATCTCTATGATTTCTAAGAATGTTGGACATTCATATATGTTTTAGCCATTTGTATTTCTTCTTTAAAAAAGGTCTGTTTAGATCTTTTGTTTGTTTATTAATTGGGTTATTTGGTTTTTGGGTGTTAAGTTTTTTGAGTTCTTTATATATTCAGGATATTAATTCCCTGTTAGAAAAGTGGCTGGCAAAGAGTTTTCTCCCATTCAGTAGGCTCCTTTTCATGCTCTTAATTGTTTTCTTTGCTGTGCAGAAGTCTCTTAATTTTATACTATCCTATTTATTAATTCTCAGTATTGTTTCTTGATATTTAGGAATTTATTAAGGAAGTTGTTTCCTGTGCCAATATGTTAGAGTATTGACCCTATGTTTTCTACTTATTAGGCATTGAATTTTTTAACTGTTTTTCTTACATTCAATAATGCATGCTCAATTCTTTGAAAATATCTCATTTGATATTGCCATCAAATAATTACAGATGGGGTGATTGCCATATATTTTATTTTAAAATTTATTCTAACTATAGAATCTAGTTTGTCTAGGTTGTTTACAAAACTAAATTAACTAAAAATTAGCCTAATATTTGAAAATAAAATCTGAGATATATTTTGTGATTCTTTTGTTATTTGTTTTTAAAAAGTGAATAGCAACTACTTTTCAAAAATAAATAAAAGATGATTAATATTCAGTTATGTTGCAAAATGTTGATATTTCATACAATTGTATTACAAACTCAAAATTATTAGTTCTATGAATATTTTCTACCTTGAGGACCTTCTCCATTCAGTGTGCATATTCTTTGCATAAAATTTTAATTCAAAGGAAATAAGGCAAGGATATGCATGTGCAAACAGATTTCAAGAAAAGATTTAAATATGTCATGTTTATTGGTGTACCTTTGGTTTAAAAATAATTGCTACATTTTACCAGATTACATGGTAACTCTTTGTTGGCATGAAACACATTTTCATTATTTTGATCATTGTCTTTTGAAACCCATAGGTTTTTCTTTGATTACAGAGGGGAAGACTATAAGATTTTACATAGAATAATAATCACAGTTTCTGTTAACTGCATTATTTTAAAAATTTTTAAATTGATTTTGTTTTGTGCTTGTGTGCTAGGGATTGAACCCAGGAATTTGTGCAAGCTAAGCAGGCACTGTACCACTGAGCTAAATATCCCCAGCCTAATTGTTTATATACTAAAATAGGTAGAGGGGGAAAACATCTCCTTCACCTAATATAGTTGGTTAAGACATCTGCACCCTTTCCTTGGGTAAGTCTGCACTTGCTCTGCATTCAAAAGAAAAGTAGCACTGAGAATGTCACAAATGAAACAGCTACCCACCCTGTTACTGGTGATCCAGAACCCTCATCTCAGATTAAAGTAGTAGTTGTATAAAAAGAAGTTTCTTATTATATCCTAAAGTCACAGTTTTGCCTCTTTTGAATAATAGGTGGTCCAGGAAGTGGAAAGGGTACTCAGAGTTTGAAAATTGCAGAACGATATGGATTCCAGTACATTTCAGTGGGAGAATTATTAAGAAAGAAGATCCACAGCACCAGCAGTAATAGGAAATGGAGTCTTATTGCCAAGATAATTACAAATGGAGAATTGGCCCCACAGGTACTGTTACACAATTTGCTTCTATTCTGCAAAAATTTTTGTACCAGTTATGAATATACTAAGTTTAACTGTGGTTTCTTTTCATGTTTTTTTTTCTTTATAAAAGGAAACAACTATTACAGAGATAAAACAAAAATTGATGCAAATACCTGATGAAGAGGGCATTGTTATTGATGGATTTCCAAGAGACGTTGCCCAGGCACTTTCTTTTGAGGACCAAGTAAGACTGTCTCTTTATATTTTAAACGACCTACTTTTTGCTTAAAAATTTCAGATTTTTTTTTTAAAAAGATTTCTTGGAAGAATTGCTGTTTTTTAATGAATTCTGGTCTGGAACAAGCAAATCCATCAGTATGAGTTGGCAGAGGGTTATTTCCTTGGCAAATGCTTAAAAATCAAAGATTGTCTTCTCTGCCAAAAAGAGATGAACACTAATAATAGAATTCATTATTTTTATTAAATGCAAAGCTTTATAAAATTTATTTCAAAATACTTTTCCTAAGATTGCTTTTTTATACTTAATTACTAAAAATAAGCCTTATTCAGTAATGTCCAGAGACATAAAAACATCACCTTGTACTTACATTCTTGCCAAATGAGGAAACTCTTTTTATTGGGTTGTAAAATATTGAACTTCTTACCTTTAGTAAGATAGGGTTTGTTTGCCAAAATATACTCAAAATTGAGTAGACCATGCCTGTTCAACACCTATTACATCCATTTTAAAGGGAAATAAATAAAATATTTTATATATCTGTTTAATCTTTCTAAAGCTCATATGACTGATTTTTCCTTAGATATTTTTAATTTAAAAAAGTAATATATGCTATACAAATTTTATTCATTCTAGAAACAATGAAAACCCATGAATACCCTCTTTTCACCCACTGCCCCTCCACTGCTAAAAAATAAAAGTATTGTTAAATTTGTTATATACTATTCCGGGATTTTTTCTAGAGTTATACACATATACACACAAGCACATCCACACATGAGCACTTGCTCATACATAAATGAATTTTAAATAGTCATACCTATTTCCAAATTGTCCTCCAGAAACACTTTCCCTGGTTAGATTCTCATCAATGTTGAATGAGAATACCTATTATTTCTGACCCTTTTCAGCCAGATAGTATTCATATTTAAAATTTCTACCAACCTTACAAGTGAGAAATTGCATTTCAGGCCAGGCATGGTGGCACACGTATGTAATCCCAGTGGCTTGGGAGGCTGAGACATCAGGATTGCGAGTTTAAATCCAGCCCCTCAGCAAAAGCAAGGTGCTAAACAACTCAGTGAGACCCTGTCTCTCAATAAAATACAAAAAAATAGGGTTGGGGATGTGGTTCATTGTTGAGCGCTGCTGAGTTCAATTCCTGGTACAAAAAAAAAATTGCATTTCATTTTTTAATTTACATTATTTGGGTTACTCTCAAGGTTAGTATACATTCATATACTCAGTAACCATTTGTATTTCTTCCTTATGTGAATTGCCTGCTCTCCTTCTCCCATTTTTCTACAGACTTATTTTCCTTTTCTTATTTAGTTGAAGGAGCTTTTAATATGTTGCAGATATTGTATCAGATAAGGTTAGGTGAAATAAGAAGTCTCATATAAAAGAAACCTGGAATTGGCCAGTTCAAGGCCAGAAGTAGCTTTACAAAGCATACCTGAACACTCCAGTTCACTGTTTAAGAATACCTATTGTTTGGGAACATCTTTCTCTCTTCCTCTGGTTTCCCCTTCACCTTAATGATGTTCAGTCAGTTTAAGGGTTTAGTCTATTTGCTATGGCCTTTCTGAGGAGAGGGACAAATAGCATCAGTTTTTTTTTTTTTTCGTTGCTATTGCTGCCATGTCATTTTTGTTGCAAATGGGTGTGCTGTAATAACCCATCCATGTGATTCTTGGCTAAGCATGACAGCCAGGCAGACACACATCATCATCTAAATCTGGTCTACGCCCAGTATTCAATGAGCTGCACTTGGTAGGCACCAACAGATGAACCTACTTGATTCTTTCTTTCTCTGTTGCTTTACTTGTTTGTTTGTTTTGTAGGGCTGGGATTAAACCCAGGGCATCGGCATGCTAAGCAAGTTCTCTACCACTGAGCTATACCTCCAGTCCCCCTCTACTGCTTTGTAACATGCTATGTCGTGTACCTCTCTTTTTCTCTGGATAATAACTTGGGCAGAACCCGTGGCTCTTCTGATCAATTATAAAACCCTAACAAATAATCTCATTTTAGCTATTAAAATGTTTCATCCCATCTAAATCAAAATTTCAGTTTCTCATTCAACTTAACATACCTCTGCTATCACCAGCGTGGGCTTGGTTCAGGTTCAGAAACATAGAGTATCAGAATTCTGCAGTTCTGCCTCCTGTAACTTGCAGTGAAGTTCTTTTACAGTCTGCATAGGAGTGATGGGTTAAGATCACAGTACTCATTTGGGAACACCTATCAGCAAATTCTTTCTTAGCGGGAGGGAGTGCTGGGGATTGAACCTGGGGGTGCTCTACTACTGTGCTTTACCCCCAGTCTTTTAAAATTTTATTTTGAGACATGTTCTCATGAAGTTGCTGAAGTTGACCTTGAATTTACAATCCTCCTGTCTTGTCCTCTGGAATAACTAGGATTACAGGCATTTACTACCACACCTGGCTCTGTCGGCAAATTCTCTAGGATAATCTGCTACCTCTGTGTAGAGGGTGCAGTCACTTGCATTTATTGTTCTTGATCATGCTTTTGAGGTTGAAAAAATCAAAACTTAACAACTTCTTAGATTGGCATTGTAGCTGCCTAGAGTTTCTTGGCCCATGGACAGTATAGTGCTCCCTGAGGTTGGTGCTGCCTTTAGTGATCCTAGAGGGTTCTGCAGGTGCAGAGGCAAAGCCAAGGTGTCTACACAAAGTGTTGGGGTCAGCCCCATAATACTCCACACTATATGTAGGGAAGCTCCTGTGGTGTCTTGTTTTTTCTGCTACCACTTCTGATAACACATGTCAGGGATTGTTGCATCAGTTCTCTAGTTCTCTGACACTATTTGGTTGTCCAAGAGCCTGATTCAACTCAGACATTAACCATACACAGTTAACATAGACCACACAGGTTAAGGCTCAGTCCCACCTGTCTACTGTTGTCTCAGACACTGCTTGTAAGTCCCAGCAATCACCTGCACCAATGATTAACTGATTACAAATCAGAGGTTCCAACAATGCCCTCCACAGGTGGGATGATTCATTGGAGTGACTCACAGAAGTCAAGATAAACTTTATTTGTATTTACTGGTTTATTACAAAGGGCACAACTCAGGAACAGCCAAGTGGAAGAAATGTAAAGGGCAAGGAGTATGGGTAGTACTGGGCATGGTGATGCATACCAGTAAATCTCAGCAACTCAGCAGTCAGGCAGTCAGAAGCAGGAGGATCTCAAGTTGGAGGCCAACCTCAACAACTCAGCAAGATATATCTCAAAAAACAAAAAAATTAAAGTAAGGGCTAGGGATATAACTCAGTGGTAAAGAGTTCCTAAGTTCAGTACCAAAAAAATAGGAATAGGGGTAGGTGTGCAGAGTTTCTATATCCTCTTTAGGCATGCCACTGTCCCAGAAGTTCAATATAATCACCAGTTTTCAAGCTCTCTAAACCTCTTGGTTAGAGTTACAGAATCTAATCTCTACCTCCTTCCCTCCATTGGAGGTCAGGAGTAGACCTGAAAGTTCCCACTCTAATCCTCTTTGGTCCTTCTGGCCAGCCTCATTCTTAGGCTATCTAATCCTACCCTCCAGTCACTTTATTAGCATAGGCACAGTGTGGTTAGAAGGTACTTTATGAATAACAGGAGATATTCCTGTCATCCAAGCCATCCCAAGGCTTTTGGAGGCCAGTACCAGGAACAAATACTATATATTTTTACTATACCACCATTCCTCATTGGCTTTCTTTAATTTAGTTTTTTTTTTTTTTAACTTACACACACATGCACCTAGGCAGACATTTTCCCCAGATCCTCATAGGTTCAGGATGAAAGAAGAGGTGGATTTCTGATGGCAGCCATATGTAGGTGATGGTATAGCCATTATAAGGAAAAGACTTAACACTGAAGTGTCTCAGAGAATAAAGCAGTGTTTTTCTCTTAGGTAATAGTCTCCATGTAAACAGTCCAGATTGGCTGGAAGCTTTTTCCTTGAGGTCATTTAGCAATCATGATTCCTTCCCAGTTGTTATTCTGCCATTTCCTAGGACACTGGAATTGTCATCTGTAAGGTTGAAACAGGGCTGCCATCACATATGAGTTCCAGCTGGCATATGAGGGGAAGAGAAGTGAAGGTCTGAAGCCCCAGATCTGGGGGTGACATCCATCACTTCTGCTCACATGGCATGGTCAAGAAGTTAGCCATGCTGCAATTGTGAAAATTCTAGAGAAGACTAGAAAATATGGTCCATCTGGGCAGCCAGGTGCCTGGCCACAGCTTCATTACTGTGGAAAGTTTGGGATAAGTGCTGTGCATGGTGTTATCTGTTCTTCCCACTGACTTCTCATCCCAAGAGCTGAAGTCTCCTAGCCTGGGGCCCAGCATTTCAATAAAGGAAGAGGAAATAAGACTCCCTGGCTACACTTATGGGATTTGTGTAGTAGTTCATTTCTATCTGAAAAATATATTCTCACATTTGACCTGATTATTAAAACATGGTAACAGATAGTGAGGGGGAAAGCATCAAGGTAGGCAAGAGTACAAAGTCCAAGGTCTTTTCACTACCAACTAAACATATTGCTCAGCCAAGATTTTACTAGGTGACCTAGAGCTCCCAGTGAAAATCCAGGCAATGTTTTTTTTTGTTTGTTTGTTTTGTTTTGTTTTAAGGTTTAGAATTTCAGATTCCATGGGGTGCAAATGGAGAAAAAAGCTGGATTCCCAAAGTGGGGATTTGTAAACCAAACAAACAGTGAAGTTGAAACCAATAAGAACTCTATGGTGCTGTCATTGAAAACATGGGCAAGACCCTAGATCAAATCTCTAATAGACAAAACCCCTAATTTCAAAAACCCCACAAACTGATAGTAATTAACAGCATAGTCAATCCTCTGGCCCCAACTGATTTTCTGGTTTCATGTATCTATCTGCACATTCTGTATGCTGCACTACCTCTTATTCAGTGACCTGCTCCTGCCGTTTCCTCATTGCCCTTCCTATCGTCTCATAACTTAGTTTTTTCACTGTGCATTATTGACATATGCAGACCTACCTGATCCATAATGATACATCAATATCATATTTTATTAGTAGATATCCCAGTTCCTTTAAAATCTTGGCTGTTACCAAGCAAGGTTACCATGACCAACAACCTTTTGTACATCTCCCTTTGCATATATCAAAGAGATTTCTAAGGAATATTTCTGCAAATGAATATTTTAAGCTAGAAAAAAATCTGTGCTAGAAAAAATGTTTATATAACCCATATAAATAGATATTATGTAGTTTTGAGTCTTTGTTTTAGATTTTGTTATTAAAAGGCAGTATTTAAAATTTATGATTACTTTTTTCCTATTTCCCCACAACTCATTAATACATAATTCCAGCCCTTTTTATTTTAGACTATCTGATAGATTAGAAAAGTTTCTGTATTGCTATTTGCATTTTGCATTTTACTAATTATTAGTGAACTCAAACATTAAGAAATGTATTTATCAATCATTTGTATTTCCTCTTTTGGGAATTCATTAACTTTACCCACCACCCTGATTCCTATTAGATTGTCTGATTTTTTAAAATTGGTTTGAACTTCCCAGATACTAATTCTTTGCTGTATATCTTATAATATTTTCTTTTATTTATATCTTCTTCAGTTATGTTTAAGACATATTTTGTCCTACACAAATTCAAAATTCTGCTATGGAAAATATATCAGTATTTTCACCTTGACTTTTTATTTAGTTCTTAAGAAAGTGTTCCCTATAGTCTCATAAAAATATTTCATATTTTTCTAGTTATTGTTAGTTCTTCTTTGATGATTCAGGTATTTATTTGCATCAATTTTTGTATATAGCATGAAGTAGAGATAGAATTTTATGGTATATTTTAAATGGAAATTTTAAAAAGTATCGGTGGTACAGAGATCATTTGCTGACTTCTACACCTTGTCCCCTATTAGAAGGACTTATTCCTATACAGACACGGGTTTGCTTATGGTTTCCCTATTTCATTTCTCTTGTCTGTTTATGTATTTCCAGTATAGTACTTTCAACTGATGAAATATAAATCATATCCTGATATCAAGCCTCTCCTGCTATGGTTTGAGTAGCTGAAATTTCTGTGAACTTTTAAGAGGTGGGGCCCTATAGGAGGTCTGTAGGTCACTGGGGTGGGATAGCGGGACCCCAGCTAGTCCTCTCTCTTCCTGGCTTGTGATGTGAGCACTTGTTCCAATATATGCTCCTGTTGTGATGTGACAACCTCACTAGAGACCCAAACCAATGGAGCCACTGATCTTGAGTTTGAGCCTCTAAAACCATAAGCCAAAATAAGCCTCTCTTCACAAATTATCCGTGTCAGGTATTTTTTATGGTGACACAGACCTGACTGATATACCACTCCTTCTTCTAAGTTGGCTACATTTTTCTACATTTATTTTTTTTTCATAAATTTATTCTCAATTTTGTAGACCTGGAAAAATCTGTTGAAATTCAGTTTAAATTTCAATATTTTATAGACAGGAGACAGATTAATTTTCAGAGAACATCTTCTCATCACTCCATTTAGATCTAGTTTTACATTCTTCATTAATTGAAGTTTTATGGTTTTCCACATAAAAGTCTGTATAATATTTTTGTTAGTTATGTTGCTAGTAGTTTATAGTTTTTCTACTACTATGCACAAATAATTTTTTTCCTAATCGGTTCTTCTTAGTACTCAACTGATCTTTATGGAATTCTTGATTGTGTTTGTGGGTGTGTCTGTTTGTCTGTCTTCCCAACAAGCTTCTGTTCTGTTCTCTTTAGGGCAGAGCTGACTCATTTTTGTTGTAAGTGTCCCTCCTTTCTTCTTCCCTTCGCTACCACCCTGAGGACCCTCACACCTACCCTGCCAACTTAGGATGTTCCTTTACTGTGTTTAGTCTTAGTAGATGTATGTTGATTTGAGGTGGTAAATAAATATTAGTGCCATGGACATCCAGGCAAAGGGATGATTTGAGCAGCTTTGTAAAAAGTAATCTTCAGTTTCTCGGATCCTCATGTAAGTCAGAGGAGATCATTATAATGCCAGTGGAATAGTGGTTTTCGACTCTCATTTACTCTGTGCTCTTGGCTAACTTTCTGACCCTTTGAAGCCTCGGTGTTTTCCTTTGAAGAATGAGGATAGTGATGCCTCACAGGATTGTGGGGAAGACTGAGTAAGGTACAATACCTACAGTTCTTGGCACAGTGTGTGCCTCATAGTAAACACCCAAGAAAATTAAGTGGCTATTACTGTTACTTCATTTTAAGGATAAAAACTTGGGATGGGGATATAGTTCAGTTAGTAGAGTGCTTGACTTGCATGCATAAGGCCCTGGGTTCAATCCCCAGCACCACAAAGCCTTTGAAGGCAAAGGTCTAGACTCCTTCTAGGGGCTGTTTTTTAAATTGATTGATAAATCCCTCACAGGCAACTTGAGGTATTAAGGCTACGTAGGACAGCTCAGCTTTTATTCTGTGTTTGAGGTTCCACCTAAGCCTTTGTTTGAAGAAAGTTTTCCACTGCTAAAAATGTCTGGAAATCACTCCAGAGACCTGTCAGCTGGAGCCCAGGGGACATTCATGCTGCTGGGCAGGAGGCATTTTGAAGTCCACTAATTAGCACATCCTGTCTCCCCAATCCTTCGTCCGTTTCCTGCTCCTGAAGCAAAAAAAGAATTAATAATTGATTATTTGAAGCCAGAGGTGATGATAATCCAGAGTTACAAAATGAGCCCATGGTAAGAGAAGTAAATCTGAGGAAGTAGGTGCTAAGCACCAGGCACTGGTGCTGTGGTTTAAATATGTGATCTTATTTAATGCCAGACCTCTGAGGGGGCTGCTGACCTCTGAATGGACAGTCCTGGTCCTCCTGGTTGCAGGGAGTCACTGCTCCTTTCACTGTAGTCTCCCTTGAACTCTGCTTCCTAAGAACTTGTCCCCAAAGCAATCTGATTCAATTGTCCACGTGGACAACCACAGATGCTCTCCAGCATATATCTTGGGTTTACATATTTAAACAAAAACAAAACTCCGTCCATTCTGTGTAAGTTTTCCTCCCTAGGAGTTGATCATGCATCACTGCCTCCTTCCCTGTCCCAATTAGGCCTTTGCATCTACGCCCATGTGATTTTTCACATGTACTGTGGTTTGCTGTCCCTGGCTGCCTTGTTAGCAGACCTTTCTTGAAGATCCTGATTTTTTTTCTTCAAAGTATGTATAATTTTTTTCTATTTCTATGACTCAATATGATGAAGATCCAGACTTTTATTTTCCACTGTATCTATAGTTATTATACTGATAGATGTAAAACTGAGTTTTCAACTATGCCTAAATTTTTTATTCTACTTTTTGGTACAGGCCAAGTATCTTATTGTTAGAATATTATTTATATTCGAACACATATTTTATCATTAATTTTTATCTAGTTATCACCTCCTACTCCCCAACACTAGCTGCTATTATTCCACTTTATAGGTCAGGAAACTGAGGCTCAAACAAGTTAAGTGACTTGTCTACAGCCACCTGCAAGGCAAGAGCAGAACTAGGATTCCACCCTTGGGGCCATTATGGACTCTAGAACACAAGCTCTTTCTGAACTTGAGATCACCCACAGGCAACCTTCAGACTGAATGTGGCTTCAGACCATTCTTAAATAATGTGCGCCAAATTTTAAAATTGGAAGATTACAAAATGAGATTTCTGCTTTTCTTGAAAATTTTGAGGACTTGGCAGCTCTGAGCCCACATTCTTACATCTGAGTAGGATGCATTGTTAGGCAGAGCAGGTGCTCCTGAGTTCACTTCCATTGCCCATTGGCAGCCCAGCCCTCCTCTCCATCACTAGCCTGGGCCTTATGAAGGCCTTTTAGGCCTTTTCATCCCTTAAAGCCCCACCTGTCCTCCGCTCATCTCAGCCATGACCCTGTGTTGCCAGAACGGAGTCCAAAAGGCTGCTCGGCATTCCCTGCCTACCTGTCCTGCCTGTGTGTTGGGATGCTGTTACTTCACTGTCAGTACAGCCTGGGCCTGAACATGAAGAGGACTATACAGTTCCCCTGTGTCAGGCTGTGCCCTGCAGTGCTTCTCCAGTTCTCCAGGATTCTCCTGAAGACTCAGCCTGTTGGAAAGCAGTCTTTGCCTATGTCTGTCACACATCTATGAAGGACAGGTCTAGCTATTTACTTGTTTGATGTGGGGAAGGAGAGAAAAATAACAAATTAATTGAACAGATATCGAGAATTTGCCCTGTGCCAGACATTGTTCTGAACCATGTATGTTCGTCTATTAATATATATTAATCCTCAAAACAATTCCATGATATAAACAAAAAGTTCTTATTTTACTTATGAGGAAATGGAGACTGTGTTTACAGAGACCAGGGAATCTGCTCAAAGTCATACAGTTATCATGAAGTACAGAGGGGATCTGAACCCAGGCATTTTAAGTGGATACTTCATGAAACTTTAGTCTTAACCACCACCCACATTCTTAGAAAAGATTAACCTGCCAGAATATTCTCTAGTTTTATTATTGTAATGTTATTTTTATAACTTAAAATTGGGTTATGGATGTGGCTCAGTGTGGAGTGCTTACCTAGCACATGTGAGGCCCTGTGTTCAATCCCTAGCTCTGGGGGAAAAAATTGGGGGAGTATAACCTAAAATCCACTCATACTAAATGAAATAAAAAATTATAGCAAAAAAGGTTTGGATGATGGAGTAAGAGGTACATATGACACAAATATAGTACATTTAAAGATACTAGTTAATTCTAGCAAGACAATAAAATGAATGGGAAAGAGAAGAGAACTGGGAGGTCCATAATGGTCCAGATCACAAAATGATGAGGGTATCTCAGAAAAAGATGAGAGCTTTTTAATTGAGAAATTTAATTTAATAATAGGTATTCATTGAGTGGCTTATAGGCTATGATACTTTTTTTTGAAATAGGTGAATAAGTACATGTGCCCTTATGGTGAAAATATGTGCATAATAGGGTATACATGGGTACAAAGTTTAGTGTGTAGTCTCTCTTATGTTTTTATTTTAAACTTTAATTTTGAATAAAGAACACATTTTCATATCTGAACATTTTAAGGACATAAAATTTCATACTCTGGAAACTCTTTCCTACTCCATTAGTTAACTTCTAGAATACAATGTATCATTCCAGTGATAGTTTATACAAAGAAATGTGCATTTAGATTTTCTCCCGCCTTTTTTTTTTTTACTTAATTTATTTGGATAGTGATCTCCATACTTTTTTGATCATACATATCATCAGTAAAAATGGTTTCAGCATTAGCCCCTAATGTACATTATAATGTAAATTATAAAACATAGTATTTAAGAGGGTGAGATTAAGGTAAAATAATAATTTCAGCAATTCATATTTTACTACAGAAACTATTTGTTTCATTCTCTAACATATGTTAAGCCTAATGTTATTTAAAATGAAACACCATTTTGAAGGAACAGTTAAAGCTTTACAAGTCTCAAAGATTTGATTTAAAACTAAACTGACTTTGTAGTGATAGGAGATTTTAATTGTTGTTTTGCCACATAAAGTACCTCACAAAGAAGTATAGCCCTACCTAGATGACTAGAGACTGACATACTGGTGACCACAGTCAGTATATGTTCAAAAGACTGGTGAAGCTTAATTAAAACAACAACAACAACAAAAACCTTCAAAAGTAAATTGAAACAGAGACGTAATATTTCATCATGCATCCCATTTCATCATCTCGAACCATCTTCCTGAGTGCTCACATTTATGGAATCACAGGCAAGGGGGTTAAACATGTCTATCCATAACACTCAGGATGGTTTGGGAATAACTAAAACAATATCCTCTTTAACACAAATTCAAACTCTTGTTTAAAGCAGCCGTTACTATGAATCTTTGGTTTTCTGAGGTATGTTTTCACAGTGTTGAGGTATAATGTTCATAGTCAAAGTACTGATTCTTAGCAATAATGGGCACAAAGCAGGTTTATCTGGATTGTAGTGGAGTGGCAATAGAGAGAGAGGTAGTGGGGAGAGGACTGTAAAGCCTCCCTGAGACATCTTACATGCCACTCTTTTGCATATGCATTCCTTTGGGCTTTTTTCTTTCTTATTTATTTGTGTGTTCATTTACTTTTCTGGTGCTGGGTTTGAACCCAGGGCCACCTGCATGCAAAGCATGGTGCTATATCACTGAGCTATATACCCACTGCCTGCACTCAGGTTTCTTGAGTAAGGAAGAAAGGTCTCCAGGACTTGTGCTTGGGTAGGTTGTGGCCCGTGAGCAAACATAGCCCTTGTGGACTCCATTCATCACACATTGTGAGATAAAAGAGGGTAAGATGTGATGGAGCAGGCATGTATGACTATCTGCTGGTTGTTTTTTGTTTTTTTGTGGGTTTTGTTGTTGTTGTTGTTGTTGTTTTGTTTTGTTTTCATCTAGCATCTATAATGTAGTCTGAGCTTTACCATTTAAAAAATATTTAAAAATAGATAAGTTCTGAGTTTGACTGAGATTGTATAAATGAAAAAAGCTCAACTAAATAAATATTTTTTCTTTAATAAAAAAAATCTTAGATTGATAAAATAAATGAATTCTCAGAGGGCTGTCATCAACCTAGTTGCATAGTGAATTGATTTGACAGACTCATAATTTGATTTGCTGTCTCTAAGGGGGACAAATTTTATTTGCTCCTAAGGGGGAATGATTTAATTTTAATTATGCAATATTTTTCCGAAGCATTAGCATGTTCATGCAACATATTTTTAAAAAATGTTGATGCTTTCCCTGGAACTAATGACTTAGAAACTTGTTTATAATTATTTAATAATTAGGTTTTGAAATTGAGAATATATTAGAAGATAATTATTCATTTATTTTTCTTGCAATGTGTTATGATACAATAAAAGATCATTAAAATTAAAAGACTGATGAGATAATTATAATTGTCCCATGTAAACTTTGTACAAAGATAAAATCAGAGTTGTTTTTTACTTTGTCATATATATTACATACATATATCAAATCACTGCATAAACTTAGTGGCTTAAAACAATAGCTATTTATAACTTCACTTGTGTTTATGGAACAGAAAATCAAGAACTGCTCAGCTGGTTGATTTTGACTCAGGGTCTCCTGTGAGGTTGCATTTACATGGGGCTAGGGTCACCCAGAAGTTTTTACTCATCTGTGGATTGCTTGATTTCTGGAGACTCAAACAGCTGGGAGTTGGAACAGCTTCAGTTCCTCAGGCATCTCTTATCATTGCATATATGACTATCTGCTGGTTTTTTGTTGTTGTGGTTGAAGCCCAGGGTAGCTCAGGTCTCTAAAGAGAGCCCTGTCACCTTTTCTAACCTAGCTTCAAACTGCTATTTCTACCACTAAGTAAAAATGTATTCAAGGGAAGGGGAATTAGGATCTACCCCACCCCCTGCAAATAGGAGTAATGTCAAACAAACAAATAAATAAACCTTATTGACATGTTTTAAATCACTACACCATGAAGCTCAACAAGTAATTACCTCCTCTTTCTTCTCCTTGCTTTCTGCCCATTCTTTCCGTCTCTTCCTTTCATTTCCTTTCTTGCTTATCTTTTCATGCCAGGTTCTCACTCCTGTCTACTCAGACTTTTAGAGTCTTCTCTTATCTAACTTCCTTGTTCTTATTCTCTTCATATTCATTCTATCTTATACCACATACAGATTAATATTTCTAAAACACTACTCATTGATTCACTCTTCTGATTAAAAGCCGTCTAATTGTCCACAAACGTGTTTCCCCCTTTGTGGTTTGAATCAGAATCTGGTACATATCTTATTTTAAAATGTGGACTCTTCATGTCCCATCACAGAATTACTTGAATTAGAACTTCTGGCGCAAGTTGGGGGCAGGGAGGTCCCATGAATCTACAAATTTACAAGTTAACAGCCTTTAGTAAAGTTGATTCTTAAACACATGAAAATGCAAATTTTAATTTAGTATTTACCAGCAGGCAGCAGTGATTCTCACCCATTGTTGTCGTGGTTATGGTGCAGGTGGTCTGTTGGTAATAACAGTAAAGTACAGATATGAGAGCACACTCACAGTTACCCTACATTTCCACTGGATAGTTTTCATACTTCTTGCCTTCTGTGGGAGAAAAATTCCTTAAAATATGAGGCATTTCACAGAAGATGTGTTCCATATATTCGTGTGAATTAGGCTCATGGAACTGTGTCTCCACAGAACCCCTGCCCCATGCAGTGGGGTCTGAGATGTATGTGACCATCTATCACCATGCTTGCTCCTCGATGTTTCTGTCTTCAGTAGTCTTATCCCCACCCACCCAC